>NC_092416.1:4506644-4853803 GCF_040894005.1 Engystomops pustulosus | reverse complement strand
ACCTGCACGCGCCTCCTCAGCTGAAACAGCTCTGCTGAACCTACGTCAGGGAGACTCGTCCGTAGTCAGGTATGTTGTTCAGTTCCGTACCCTCGCGTCCGAGCTCTCCTGGAATGATGCGCTCCTGTAAGCAACATTTAAAATGGAAAGCATTGGCCGCCCATAACCTGCCGGCTACTCCGAGTGGTCTCATCACCATGGCCACTCGGATAGGCGTGTGGTTCAGCTGAAGAGTTCCGTCACGAGCAACCGCAAGCCTTGCTTTCACGTCTACCTCACTTGGCTCTAATTCTCCAAAGGCCACTCCAGCCTCCGGCCCCACAACCTGCAGAGGAGCCTATGCAAGTGAACAAGGTCCGTCTCTCCGCCAAGGATCATTCCAGACGTTGCAAGGAGAATTTGTGTCTGTACTGTGCCAGTCCTAAGCACTTCATTGGGGCTTGGCCTGTCCACCCCCAGTGTCCGGGAAATGCCAGCACCTAGGGTTCTTAGGAGAAGCGTCCCTAGGTGTGAATACGGCTTCTCAACGCCTGACAGTTCCTGTGCTCCTCAGTGTCGATACCCACACTCCAGTGCAAGTTTCAGCTTTCTTGAACTCAGGCTCTGCGGGAACTTTGTGGATGCCGCTCTGGTCTCCTGGCATCACATACCGGTGGTTCTTCTTGGGAAGCCCCTTGCCATATCTTCGGTCAGTGGACAAGTCTTGTCCGATCCGGTCCGGTACCTGCCACGCTCCTGCCATGCTCCACTTCATGGAGCAACGTCACGCCCCGCTACCCCTTGCCATTGATTACAGAGCTCTTTGATCGCTTACGCCGTTCCAGGGTATTCTCCAAGCTGGATCGCCGTGGAGGCTATAACCTCGTCCGGATTCTCAAAGGAGATGAATGGAAAACGGCGTTTAACCCCCGTGATGGACACTTTGAATATTTAGTGATACCATTCGGACTCTGTAATGCTCCTGCTGTCTTTCAGGAGTTTGTGAATGACATTTTCAGGGACCTTTTGTATACTTGTGTCGTGGTATATTAGGACGACATTTGGTGTATTCCCCAGACCTCGAGACCAATCAATCATACGTACGTCAAGTTCTTGGTCGGCTATGACGTTGGATGTTGATCTTTTCTCGCTTCAACCTGTTAATCCACTTCTGTCCTGCAGAGAAGAATGTCAAGGCCCGTATTTCGGATGTCGTTGGAGTGGAGTCAGTTCCCCGGCATATCATCTCTCCTGAACAACTTGTTGTTGCAGCTCCGGTGGATTTTCGGCAGCTACCACCCGGTAAGACGTATGTCAGACCTGCACTCCAGAAGAGGTTTGTGTCTTGGGGACATTCTTCGCGATTGGTTGGGCACCGAGGGGTGCAACGTTCCATGGCCCTCATCTCCCGCTACTACTGCTGGCCAGATTTGGTTAAGATACCCAGGATTTTGTGGGATCCAAACCCCCAGTCTCTCCTCCGAGCCACTGGTCGCACCAAGACCCAGGCTGATAAGAAGCGTAGGATTCCTCCTGTCTTCTCTCCAGGTGACAAGGTGTGGTTATCTTCCAGATACGTCCGGCTGAAGATACGTTGCTACAAGCTGTGACCCTGCTTCCTTGGTTACTTTGAGGTGATTCAGCGCATCGTACTGACATCTACGAGGTCAACGAGGTGTTGGACATGAAGACTGTGAGAGGTAAGCGGTTCTATTTTGGTTGACTGGAAGGAGGTTGGCCCCGAGAAGAGATCCTGGGATCTCCTCCAGGCCAAGAAGAGGGGGAGGCCGAAGGGGGGGGTACTGTTACAGGTGTCCCTGCGATCCATGCATCGTCCTGTCCCCTGACCCACACTCATCTCTCCATGCACCTGCTCCCATCCCGGCTAGGCCGCGCATCCCTGCTCCCTATGGCACGCGCGTTTGCACTAGTAGGTTTAAAAGGCCAGTGCACTGCTGATTGGTGCTGGCACTTCTGGGTTTCCCATAAAGACCGGCGGCTCCCTTCACTCCCTGTCGGATATTTGCGCTCATTAGCCTTGTGCTTTGTTCCTTGTTCCTACGTTGATGTCCAGTTGTGACCTCGGACCTGACCTTTGACCTCTGCATCTCTGCCGCCTGCCCTGACTGTCTGCCTGTACCTGACCACGAGCCTAGACTCTGATTCCGTACCGTGACCTTGGCTGCCACCTCGGGCCTAGCTGCACCTGTGGAACGACTTGGTGGCATCCCACCGCAGCAAGACCATCCGGCTCTGCGGCGGGCTCTGGTGAAGACCAGACTCTGGTCCCAGGTGTCAGCTAGTACCATCTCCCACAGTGGTCCAGGAGGTTCACTGACCCAGAACCCCGACATCTTTCCTGTAAGAGAAGGCGTAAAGTTCATAAATATAAACTTTTTCCTTAGAGTAGCCGACCATAAGCCTCATAGAGAGTCCATCCTGTGGGCACAGTCCTTGTAGGAAAAAGTGATGTCATACAAAGGGTCTCCTCTTGAGGTGAGGGACACAATCCTTTGAAGAGCAGCTCAGCGTCAGCAGAGAGGGGTGCTTTCATAGCACAACTGGGGGGGGGGGGGAGTTCAAGGAAAGTCTCTTGAATTATAATCAATGAGAGGAGAGTCTCTGGCTCAATAAAGGGGAATAGGCGCAGCCCAACTGGGAGAAAAATCAGCAAAAATGCTGGATCCCGTGATGGGTCTGCAGCCGGCTGGGGACACCTGGTGGTGTTTCGGGAACTGCTCCTCAATGTCATCACTGGTCTACTGAGGCTCCGGAGCAGGAACGATGGCCTCTGGAGTGTCAACCTCACCAGCAGTTTGTTCTGCAAGACCCGGGACCATAGTCGGGTCTAGGAATAAGGAAATGGGAGCTTGTGGCAGCGCTGTAGCTCCCTCCTCCTCCAAGTCTTCTGGGGCCGGGTCATCACCCCACTGGTAGGCAGCTCTTGGTGGAGAAACCGTAGGGGGCTTATCCGCCAGACCATCTCCCGCCATGGAGGACCCCTGGGATCCGGTAACACTGGCGGCTGGGGAGATAGCCAGAAGTCCCCCGGAGGATGGCTGTGGTAGAGATGCTCCTCGGGGTTCAGAATCCGTGTGACCCCGGCAGTCTGGGGCCCCTATGGCTCTTCTTGCTAGTGGAACTCGATCCAATGTCCTGGCTTGAGATTGTGGAGCCGTTGCGGGAGGTCGGGTGGCTAGAAAGAGCAGTGGGGGATGCCCAGTATAGTGCTCGTACCTTTTCTTGATGTCGAAGGCCCATACTTGTCCGGTTGTGCGGTCCCGCTGCACTCAGCAGGTGTGAGGTGGATGGCCGCCAATGGACTGGGCAGCCAGCACGATGACCGTTTCAAAGGCCTTGAGAAATTGGGCGTGTCTTCCAGGGAGAGCAGTCGTGGTCTCGCCATGATGCCAGCTGCCTGGTCACTGCACGTGGCACGCTGGTTTGGATGCATTTC
Organism: Engystomops pustulosus; assembly: GCF_040894005.1. Taxonomy (NCBI): domain Eukaryota; kingdom Metazoa; phylum Chordata; class Amphibia; order Anura; family Leptodactylidae; genus Engystomops; species Engystomops pustulosus. Next base: position 4,850,367 of record NC_092416.1, on the reverse strand, counting down.
AAAAAACAACATGTGACTTGTCTGTGCTGCAGATTCCTCTGCTCTCACCCTGCTGTGCTCTGTGCCTCCACTGTGAAGTACTGTCCGTGGAGAAACATGTAACCAGTTCTTTGTGGCTATATATCAGCAGATGAGACTACAGAGACGGAGGGAAAGGAAGTGGTTAAAGACTCAGGCTGGCAGGACATGCTGGGAGTTGTAGTCTGTAGGGAGTTATAAATGGTGTAACCTCACATAGAGCGACCCCGAGGGGGCCAGGCAGAAATCTGGGGTGCAGCGGGAGGTGATACATAAAATGCTGCCCCTATCCTAATAATAGGATCCATAAGAAGCTCCAAGTCTGCGGCATCTCCTGTGCCAGAGGCCGATGTGTCCCCGAGGCTCAAATAACCTTCACTTATTCATACAGAGGCGAGTCACACAGTGCCATCACCTCTAACCCGGGCAGGGGTCTGCCGCAGCCTCCTGTCGTTACAATGTGTCATCAACATCTACAGCGCACACAGAGGATGAGGAGGGGAGCCGACACCACTACAGACTATCCTCTACACCTCACACAGAGGCTGAGGAAGGGAGCCGACAGCACTACAGACTATCCTCTACACCGCACACAGAGGATGAGGAGGGGAGCCGACAGCACTACAGACTATCCTCTACACCTCACACAGAGGATGAGGAGGGGAGCCGACAGCACTACAGACTATCCTCTACACCGCACACAGAGGATGAGGAGGGGAGCCGACAGCACTACAGACTATCCTCTACACCTCACACAGAGGATGAGGAGGGGAGCCGACAGCACTACAGACTATCCTCTACACCTCACACAGAGGATGAGGAGGGGAGCCGACAGCACTACAGACTATCCTCTACACCGCACACAGAGGATGAGGAGGGGAGCCGACAGCACTACAGACTATCCTCTACACCGCACACAGAGGATGAGGAGGGGAGCCGACAGCACTACAGACTATCCTCTACACCTCACACAGAGGATGAGGAGGGGAGCCGACAGCACTACAGACTATCCTCTACACCTCACACAGAGGATGAGGAGGGGAGCCGACAGCACTACAGACTATCCTCTACACCGCACACAGAGGATGAGGAGGGGAGCCGACAGCACTACAGACTATCCTCTACACCTCACACAGAGGATGAGGAGGGGAGCCGACAGCACTACAGACTATCCTCTACACCGCACACAGAGGATGAGGAGGGGAGCCGACAGCACTACAGACTATCCTCTACACCTCACACAGAGGATGAGGAGGGGAGCCGACAGCACTACAGACTATCCTCAACACCTCACACAGAGGATGAGGAGAGGAGCCGACACCACTACAGACTATCCTCTACACCTCACACAGAGGATGAGGAGGGGAGCCGACAGCACTACAGACTATCCTCTACACCGCACACAGAGGATGAGGAGGGGAGCCGACAGCACTACAGACTATCCTCTACACCTCACACAGAGGATGAGGGGGGGAGCCGACAGCACTACAGACTATCCTCTACACCGCACACAGAGGATGAGGAGGGGAGCCGACAGCACTACAGACTATCCTCTACACCGCACACAGAGGATGAGGAGGGGAGCCGACAGCACTACAGACTATCCTCTACACCGCACACAGAGGATGAGGAGGGGAGCCGACAGCACTACAGACTATCCTCTACACCGCACACAGAGGATGAGGAGGGGAGCCGACAGCACTACAGACTATCCTCTACACCGCACACAGAGGATGAGGAGGGGAGCCGACACCACTACAGACTATCCTCTACACCGCACACAGAGGATGAGGAGGGGAGCCGACAGCACTACCGACTATCCTCTACACCTCACACAGAGGATGAGGAGGGGAGCCGACAGCACTACAGACTATCCTCTACACCGCACACAGAGGATGAGGAGGGGAGCCGACAGCACTACAGACTATCCTCTACACCGCACACAGAGGATGAGGAGGGGAGCCGACAGCACTACAGACTATCCTCTACACCGCACACAGAGGATGAGGAGGGGAGCCGACACCACTACAGACTATCCTCTACACCTCACACAGAGGATGAGGAGGGGAGCCGACAGCACTACAGACTATCCTCCACACCGCACACAGAGGATGAGGAGGGGAGCCGACAGCACTACAGACTATCCTCTACACCGCACACAGAGGATGAGGAGGGGAGCCGACAGCACTACAGACCATCCTCTACACCGCACACAGAGGATGAGGAGGGGAGCCGACAGCACTACAGACCATCCTCTACACCGCACACAGAGGATGAGGAGGGGAGCCGACAGCACTACAGACTATCCTCTACACCTCACACAGAGGATGAGAAGGGGAGCCGACAGCACTACAGACTATCCTCTACACCGCACACAGAGGATGAGGAGGGGAGCCGACAGCACTACAGACTATCCTCTACACCTCACACAGAGGATGAGGAGGGGAGCCGACAGCACTACAGACTATCCTCTACACCTCACACAGAGGATGAGGAGGGGAGCCGACACCACTACAGACTATCCTCTACACCTCACACAGAGGATGAGGAGAGGAGCCGACAGCACTACAGACTATCCTCTACACCGCACACAGAGGATGAGGAGGGGAGCCGACAGCACTACAGACTATCCTCTACACCGCACACAGAGGATGAGGAGGGGAGCCGACAGCACTACAGACTATCCTCTACACCTCACACAGAGGATGAGAAGGGGAGCCGACAGCACTACAGACTATCCTCTACACCTCACACAGAGGCTGAGGAGGGGAGCTGACAGCACTACAGACTATCCTCTACACCTCACATAAAGGATGAGGAGGGGAGCCGACAGCACTACAGACTATCCTCTACACCTCACACAGAGGATGAGGAGGGGAGCCGACAGCACTACAGACTATCCTCTACACCGCACACAGAGGCTGAGGAGGGGAGCCGACACCACTACAGACTATCCTCTACACCTCACACAGAGGATGAGGAGAGGAGCCGACAGCACTACAGACTATCCTCTACACCTCACACAGAGGATGAGGAGGGGAGCCGACACCACTACAGACTATCCTCTACACCTCACACAGAGGATGAGGAGGGGAGCCGACATCACTACAGACTATCCTCCACACCGCACACAGAGGATGAGGAGGGGAGCCGACAGCACTACAGACTATCCTCTACACCGCACACAGATGATGAGGAGGGGAGCCGACAGCACTACAGACCATCCTCTACACCGCACACAGAGGATGAGGAGAGGAGCCGACACCACTACAGACTATCCTCTACACCTCACACAGAGGATGAGGAGGGGAGCCGACAGCACTACAGACTATCCTCTACACCGCACACAGAGGATGAGGAGGGGAGCCGACAGCACTACAGACTATCCTCTACACCTCACACAGAGGATGAGGGGGGGAGCCGACAGCACTACAGACTATCCTCTACACCGCACACAGAGGATGAGGAGGGGAGCCGACAGCACTACAGACTATCCTCTACACCGCACACAGAGGATGAGGAGGGGAGCCGACAGCACTACAGACTATCCTCTACACCGCACACAGAGGATGAGGAGGGGAGCCGACAGCACTACAGACTATCCTCTACACCGCACACAGAGGATGAGGAGGGGAGCCGACACCACTACAGACTATCCTCTACACCGCACACAGAGGATGAGGAGGGGAGCCGACAGCACTACCGACTATCCTCTACACCTCACACAGAGGATGAGGAGGGGAGCCGACAGCACTACAGACTATCCTCTACACCGCACACAGAGGATGAGGAGGGGAGCCGACAGCACTACAGACTATCCTCTACACCGCACACAGAGGATGAGGAGGGGAGCCGACAGCACTACAGACTATCCTCTACACCGCACACAGAGGATGAGGAGGGGAGCCGACACCACTACAGACTATCCTCTACACCTCACACAGAGGATGAGGAGGGGAGCCGACAGCACTACAGACTATCCTCCACACCGCACACAGAGGATGAGGAGGGGAGCCGACAGCACTACAGACTATCCTCTACACCGCACACAGAGGATGAGGAGGGGAGCCGACAGCACTACAGACCATCCTCTACACCGCACACAGAGGATGAGGAGGGGAGCCGACAGCACTACAGACCATCCTCTACACCGCACACAGAGGATGAGGAGGGGAGCCGACAGCACTACAGACTATCCTCTACACCTCACACAGAGGATGAGAAGGGGAGCCGACAGCACTACAGACTATCCTCTACACCGCACACAGAGGATGAGGAGGGGAGCCGACAGCACTACAGACTATCCTCTACACCTCACACAGAGGATGAGGAGGGGAGCCGACAGCACTACAGACTATCCTCTACACCTCACACAGAGGATGAGGAGGGGAGCCGACACCACTACAGACTATCCTCTACACCTCACACAGAGGATGAGGAGAGGAGCCGACAGCACTACAGACTATCCTCTACACCGCACACAGAGGATGAGGAGGGGAGCCGACAGCACTACAGACTATCCTCTACACCGCACACAGAGGATGAGGAGGGGAGCCGACAGCACTACAGACTATCCTCTACACCTCACACAGAGGATGAGAAGGGGAGCCGACAGCACTACAGACTATCCTCTACACCTCACACAGAGGCTGAGGAGGGGAGCTGACAGCACTACAGACTATCCTCTACACCTCACATAAAGGATGAGGAGGGGAGCCGACAGCACTACAGACTATCCTCTACACCTCACACAGAGGATGAGGAGGGGAGCCGACAGCACTACAGACTATCCTCTACACCGCACACAGAGGCTGAGGAGGGGAGCCGACACCACTACAGACTATCCTCTACACCTCACACAGAGGATGAGGAGAGGAGCCGACAGCACTACAGACTATCCTCTACACCTCACACAGAGGATGAGGAGGGGAGCCGACACCACTACAGACTATCCTCTACACCTCACACAGAGGATGAGGAGGGGAGCCGACAGCACTACAGACTATCCTCCACACCGCACACAGAGGATGAGGAGGGGAGCCGACAGCACTACAGACTATCCTCTACACCGCACACAGATGATGAGGAGGGGAGCCGACAGCACTACAGACCATCCTCTACACCGCACACAGAGGATGAGGAGGGGAGCCGACAGCACTACAGACCATCCTCTACACCGCACACAGAGGATGAGGAGGGGAGCCGACAGCACTACAGACTATCCTCTACACCTCACACAGAGGATGAGAAGGGGAGCCGACAGCACTACAGACTATCCTCTACACCGCACACAGAGGATGAGGAGGGGAGCCGACAGCACTACAGACTATCCTCTACACCTCACACAGAGGATGAGGAGGGGAGCCGACAGCACTACAGACTATCCTCTACACCTCACACAGAGGATGAGGAGGGGAGCCGACAGCACTACAGACTATCCTCTACACCTCACACAGAGGCTGAGGAGGGGAGCTGACAGCACTACAGACTATCCTCTACACCTCACATAAAGGATGAGGAGGGGAGCCGACAGCACTACAGACTATCCTCTACACCTCACACAGAGGATGAGGAGGGGAGCCGACAGCACTACAGACTATCCTCTACACCTCACACAGAGGCTGAGGAGGGGAGCCGACACCACTACAGACTATCCTCTACACCTCACACAGAGGATGAGGAGAGGAGCCGACAGCACTACAGACTATCCTCTACACCTCACACAGAGGATGAGGAGGGGAGCCGACACCACTACAGACTATCCTCTACACCTCACACAGAGGATGAGGAGGGGAGCCGACAGCACTACAGACTATCCTCTACACCTCACACAGAGGATGAGGAGGGGAGCCGACACCACTACAGACTATCCTCTACACCTCACACAGAGGATGAGGAGGGGAGCCGACACCACTACAGACTATCCTCTACACCTCACACAGAGGATGAGGAGGGGAGCCGACAGCACTACAGACTATCCTCTACACCTCACACAGAGGATGAGGAGGGGAGCCGACAGCACTACAGACTATCCTCTACACCTCACACAGAGGCTGAGGAGGGGAGCCGACACCACTACAGACTATCCTCTACACCTCACACAGAGGATGAGGAGAGGAGCCGACAGCACTACAGACTATCCTCTACACCTCACACAGAGGATGAGGAGGGGAGCCGACAGCACTACAGACTATCCTCTACACCTCACACAGAGGATGAGGAGGGGAGCCGACACCACTACAGACTATCCTCTACACCGCACACAGAGGATGAGCAGGGGAGCCGACAGCACTACATACTATCCTCTACACCTCACACAGAGGATGAGGAGGGGAGCCGACACCACTACAGACTATCCTCTACACCTCACACAGAGGATGAGGAGGGGAGCCGACAGCACTACAGACTATCCTCTACACCTCACACAGAGGATGAGGAGGGGAGCCGACACCACTACAGACTATCCTCTACACCTCACACAGAGGATGAGGAGGGGAGCCGACAGCACTACAGACTATCCTCTACACCGCACACAGAGGATGAGGAGGGGAGCCGACACCACTACAGACTATCCTCTACACCGCACACAGAGGATGAGGAAGGGAGCCGACAGCACTACAGACTATCCTCTACACCGCACACAGAGGATGAGGAGGGGAGCCGACACCACTACAGACTATCCTCTACACCTCACACAGAGGATGAGGAGGGGAGCCGACAGCACTACAGACTATCCTCTACACCTCACACAGAGGATGAGGAGGGGAGCCGACAGCACTACAGACTATCCTCTACACCTCACACAGAGGATGAGGAGGGGAGCCGAAAAACTCAGTAGACTCCACAAGTGACGGCCACATAAGTGTTCTCAGGAAGCACATGGTGCATTAAACGCTATACACAGGTGACATATGGCACTATACTTCATCAGGCACATGGCTGTATATTTAACCAGTAGACAGTTACAAGGGAACCTGTCACCAATTGTTACCCCATGAAACTAGCAGCCCCCCCCCAGGAAGGGTATGAAATGTCATTTCTTAAATTGCCATTTATTTACATATAAAAACCTAATCCTAAGTCATATGAAAATGTGCAGAGAAGAGTCAAATATAGAGGCTGCATAGAGAATCGTCATTTGAGAGGAACCTTATCTTTGGGATCCATGGCACCTGAACAAGATGCTGGTGTCACATTAAAGATAAAGATCATGTGCTTCAGATCGCACCAGGCTTGTGGTTCTGTAGAGATACAGATGGAAACTGGATCTTCATCTGCATCTCACATTTCCAGCTCTAAGGCCCCAACTCACATCACAACCGCAGCGTCTGCTAGCTGGAACGTCCGGCCTGAACGCTAAGGAACCGGGGATCGGGCTGGACGTTGCAGTCAGCGAGTCTGATGTGAGCTGGACGCATTACATTTGCTAGTGTGTATGGGGCCTGACAGAACCACAAGCCCTGGTCACCTGAAAGATGAGAACTAGGACATGTGAAGGTAAAAGCTCTTAAGGCATTGTCTGGTGATGTGAATCGGGTCTACCTTGCTGATTGTTGGGGGTCCCAATGATGGGACCCCCACGGATCACATAGATGGGGGTCTCTTGTATCCCCTTTGCACCCGAGACGACTAATGCAGCCAGTGGTGCATGCGTCGGCTGCTCTATTCATCTCTATTGAGCTGACGGAGATGGACAAGTTGGGTGCACGCTGCATCGATCATCTTTGGTGCAACAGACCCCCCCACCTTGTGATCCATGGGGGGTCCCATCACTGAGACCACTACCAAGTTGCTTAAACCAGACAACCCCTTTAATTATGGAAAGTTTTGAAACGTTTTACTCTGATTAGTATTGGTCAACATCTCTGCTTCGTGTCAGTGAATGGCCAAAAAGAAAACCACAGACCTGTAAAAAGGACAAAAATCTGAATTAAGAAAAATGCGGCGTAAACGCAACATGCGAACACAGGAGGATACTCACCATATATATATATATCCAGGACTGTGGAGAAACCCGACCCATGACATGATACTTGTGTATAATACTGTCCTGTGACATGGTACTGGTGGTAGCACATGGGACAACGGACCCGCAGGAGCTCTCGACTCCTGACATCACTATATTCTTTCACGGAAATATGGCCGACATCCAGTCAGTACTTCACCCACTGAATCAGCTTGTGTGGCGTCACCCTCAGTGAGACGCATAGATACCCGTCCGCCATCACTTCACGCCTCGCTAGATTTAATGTATTGTAATTGCTTCTTATTATTATCATATATTGGCGCCATTTTATAAGCACTTTTACCGCCCAGGCTGCAGGATACATGATGGAAATGGATTTTTCTTTTCAGAAATCTATGATTTGTGATGAAGCGACAGCAGTAGACATAATTATTTTCACTTTGCTTTATCAATATGGCTAGATTTTTAGTCACAATCGTTGATGTTTTTCTGTCACGGTATCAGTCGTACGTCGTGATGATACCGTCTTATGTTCTGGACTTTTCATTTCTCAGAACTAAACGCAGCGTGTGAACACGGCCTGACAGACGCATCCGATAATCATTTTTTACTAAGATGAACAATTCAGATTATCGTATTGTGTTTCTGTGGTAGATTCCCGCCCGCCATCACTTCACGGCGCGCTAGATTTATTGTATTGTAATCATTTACTATTATTATAATCTATAAACGCCTTTTTCTAAGCAATTTTATCGCCCAAGCTGCAGGATACATAACGCCAATTTATTTTTTCAATATTCGTGAAACTGATGATGCGGCGGCGTAAGACATTACAATTTCTGTCTTAGTTTTCTCCGTTTTGCGAATATTTTTAGTCACATTTGTCGATTTCTGTCATTGTATCGGCTGTAAGTCGTGTCAGTCCCTTCTTCTGTTCTTTTCTGGACTTTTCCAGCTCCTGACTCTATTTCTCATAACTAGGAGGCATTTCCAGTCAGATCCGAGCAGATTTTCCCCTCACACTCTGTCACTTTCCTCTCTACAGTAATGGAAGGCAGGGAAACGCGTTAGTGGGTGTTTTGTGCCGGCGCGGCCGCCGTAGCCATTGTACGGCAGTTCCGTCTCCTTCCCCCCGGCTGCCCCCTCCGTACAGCAGCGTCTCTCCTCCTCCCCTGCACAAAGCATCCTGTGTCTACTCCCCCCAATGTCCAGAGCCCTCCTGCCGCCCAGCTGACCCCGCACACCCCTCTCCCTGCACCCAGGTGAGTATGAGCCGGGCCCCCATCCCCCGCCGCCCCGGGGGCCACACTCATTAACCTCCTGTGTGCCGGGGAGGGCGCAGTGCACTGCCTGTGGCGCTGTCAGGGTTAATATTGGTGAGTGCAGGGCCCCCCGGGGGTGCAGTGTGGCCCCCAGTGCTGGGGCTGGTGTCAGGGCAGGACGCGGCGGCTGCTCAGCTGTAATTGGTGATTTGTGCTTCATCTGCGATGGACAAGGGGCGAAAAGTGGCCCCAAAGTGTCACCCCTCCCCGGGGGGTATCACGACCCATGACAGAGGGGGGTATCGCAGGGTGGGAGGTGTCACGCAGAATATCAGACGCCGTTCACACCAGCGACATGTCCGCCGTTTTATTACATTTTTACATTGAAAATGTTACTGAGATTTTCCTGTTTTTTTTGTTATTTTTGTGCTTTGCTGGAACAACTAATAAGAGAAAAAGTTCCATAATGGAAGTAACGGGTCAGAACGGCACCGCGGAGATAACGGGCGCTAAACCGGGCGGCCTGGCGGGAGACAGGGGTTTCACGCCAATGTTACAGCTGTGACGGACTGGGTGATGGGTGCAGGGTCCTTGCTCTGGTCTCTGTCCATCTGTCATCTCCCTCCTTAATACTCACCCCTCACCCCTCCGATATCTCTTAGACCCCTCACCCCATCCGATATCGCCTCGACCCCTCACCCCATCCGATATCGCCTCGGCCCCTCGCATACCTCCTAGACCCCTCATTCTGAGTTCTCCCAAATCTTCTACAGATCTGAACATGAACTTCACCTGCAAATGCTGTAGACCCTCAGCCCTAATTCCTCAGATCTTCAAGAGCCCTAAACCCAAACTAGACCCCTCATTCCCAACTCCTCCCAAATCTTCTAAACCCCAAGTTTCAAGTCCCCCTTAAATCTTCTGGACCCCTAACTCTTAACTTCCATTATATCTGGTCCCCACAGTCTCAAGGCTCCCCCCCCCCAATTCTTCTAGACCTCACATTATTAACTCCCCCTTAAATCTTCTAGACCCCTCATTCCTAACCCCCCCCCCCCCACATCTTCTGGTCTGCACAGTCTTAACTCCCCCAAATCCTCTAGAAACCTAAATCTGTTCTAGACCCCTCACTGTTGACCCCCCCCCCTACTTTCTAGAGTGCAGTCTCCTCTATCTCCCCTCCCCACATGCTGTAGACCCCTTCTTCTGCCTCCCATGGGTAGACCCCTAAATCCCTCAGCCCCTCCCCCATCTAGTGGACCCTTCGGACCCCTTGGTCTCATCTATATATATATATGATAAGTTTAGGGGGTCGCCCTCCATTATCATTTATGTGTCGGGAGAGAAGTTTATTCGTTGTTCCCAGTAGTGTCTGAAGTTTTCGAGTTGTTTCTTTTCTCTTGTAACAGTTTTGATGCCGTTTCCTCTTGTGTTGATTCTGTAGCAGTCATGTGTCTGGCGGGGGCTTGTGGGGGTGACAGCAGGAGGTTGGACCTGGTTACCTGTAGATTTTGGGCAGTGTTTCTGGTGTGGCACAGTATGCGTGCGGCTGACACATTGTGTGTATTCAGGCTTATTCATGCATCAGTTTTCTCTTCCTGCTCCGGTGATTTTCCCGGATTCTTTCCTGGACCTTTCTTTTCTTTCTGCTTTGTTACATAACAGACCGGTTTGTTTGTTTTTTTACACAATGATGACAAGCTCCCCCAAAAATTTATATTTCTGTGCAGTTTTGTTGACTAATGATGCTAGGAACCGAGTGTTTGTCCTAATCCATGTAAAGCACCAGTTCTTCTTCACGTCCTCAGTAAAAAGTACTGATGGCATATAAAGATCCTGCATTATTTTTTGAGGGGGAGACGTAGACTTCTATTGTCATCAGTGAAAAAATTTAGGTCTGGCTATAAAATGTTTCCACAGTGGAAGAAACTGACGTGTGAATAAGCCCTAAGGGGGCGGGGCTTAAAGTGTCTGGTTCATTTTGCTGTCATTCTGCATCAGCGTCGTCCTCTGTGATAAATCTGCTGCAGGATTATCTTATCTCAAAGGTAAGAAAAAAATTTTACAAATTTGCTAAAGTAATGGTGCGACCAGGGGTTTAGTGTATCCCCAAAGCCATCACCACAAGCATTAAAAGGAAATCGGAATCCATCCTGATAAACCCACGACTGTGGTTATATTCTGTTATCCATGGCCTCCTTCCATCTAAAATCAACTTTTATAATTATGCTAATTAGCCAGGAGGGCTACCCCCCTCCTCCCTCGCAATTCTACACAAGGAATGTCCCTGCACAGTGCAACAGCTGGAAAAAATACAGCACAGAAGGGCTCTGGTAACGCCCCCAGAGTACTTACGGCTCATTAGCATAATTGTAAAAGGTGATATCTATGGATCTATGAGTTGGGGCTCATGCACATGAACGGTTTTTACCAGCTGTGTGGTACCCGCACCGTAATGTTTCCTTGCGTGCAGAATAATGACCCATTCATTTCAATGGGTGCCATATTGCCCACACTATTGTAAGGCCCAGCTGCATGGCTCCCTATGGAGAGGGGAGGGGTGGGAAACACTCATCTCTCCAGCCGGACGTGTCAGCACCCGAGACCACGGCGTAGCAGGCGCTTACCTGCATGAAACCTCAGTGTCCCTGTCTTATCATGATGGATTCTGATGGTAGATTTCCTTTAAATAAAATCTGATACAAAATAACTATAATACTCCAAGAAATACAAATAACCTCCATATAAAAAAAATTACCAAAAATGTACATAAAAAATTAAGAGTTGCAGTCTGAAAGTAGATATAGGTGGTCCCCTAATTAAGGACACCCTAGTTACAGACGACCCCTAGTTACAGACGACCCCTAGTTACAGACGACCCCTAGTTACAGACGACCTCTCTGCCCCCTGTGACCTCTGGTGACCTCTGAATGCTTTAATTTAGTCCCAGACTGCAATGATCAGCTGTAAGGTGTCTGGAATGAAGCTTTATTGATAATCCTCGGTCCCCATTACAGAAAAATCCATTTGTCACTGGGATGAAACTTTTATTTTTTTTCTGAAGCTACAATTATAAAATATACATTTCCGACCTACATACAAATTCACCTTAAGAACAAACCTAAAGAACCGATCTTGTACATTCCCCGGGGAGCTACCTGTAATGTAATAACGAATAGAAATTGTTAGTAAAAGAAAAAATAACTTTGGAGGATATTAAAAAAAAAATACTAAAAATAAGACAAAAAAATGCAAATAAGTTTTATATAAAGAGCGGCGCCAATTCCTTTATCCAGGAACTAGTAACGTGCTCTAAAATCGACTAACCAGGGGGAAAAAAAACTAGGAAAAATTGACGTAAGTTGTAGAAAAAAACCCCAAAAAAACCAATGTTCTGTAAAATGAAATGAAAATGAAATTTACAATTAGTAAAGTAACACAAAACGACTTCACCCAGAAAACACCGGCGGCAGCAGCTGCTCGAAAATCGGCTAAAAATAATAATAAAAAAAAAAAAACCTTAACAATAGGAGCTTACAGAGAAAAAAAAATTGGCACAAAATGTCTTTGCATCGGAAAAAAACCCCCCCTAAACTGTAACCTCAGCTAAATAATGTAATAAAACATAAACTAGCGGCGCTGGGTGCGGGGGGGGGGGGGGGGGAGGAGTTTTTCCATTCGCTCACCCGGGAGACCATCTGGACGCTGCAGCCTGAAGCATGAAAAGAAAAAAACCTAATAAAAACCTGTGTGAGATAAACCCTTGTAGTGCAGGGGCCTGCGCTGTGTGTGTGAACAGCGGCTGATCCCCGCGCGTCGCCCCCCCATCTGCTGCTCATCACGTTCAGTTTGGTGAACTTCCTGCTCGCACTTTTATTTGTTTTCGTAGCGTTTAAACCATTGTTTTCTTACGGTCACGTGCGCCCGTTGCCATGGCAGCCCCAGACGGGACTGAGCTCTCGCAGGGAATCCATTTTGACCTCTGGGACCTTTAATATTTTAGTTTCTTCCCCCCCCTCTCTTCGCACACGAAGGCCTCCATTTTGTTAGAGGAGAGCTGGAGGGGTTAATGTGGCAGTGCGGGGGTTAAGGCTGCGGGGCGTTGCGTGTGCAGCGTTATTTTTATATTGCGGCTGTAAATATTCCTCCCGCTCCGCAGGACGCGGCACCGCCGCCGCCCCGTGCTTATTTTTATGCTTCTAATAACATTTATTTCGGTCGTTTCTCTGGGGTTTTTTTTCTCCTTCAGATGTTGTTTTTTATATCACGTAATAAAACAATGGCGCCCGCAGGGCAGGGAGGAGGCCGCAATCTCACACTAACAATGGCCGCAGCGATGGCGTCACTACTACCGCAGTCTATACCACAGCGCGCACTGTTCACCGTGCAATAAAGTTTCATTGTTTCGTATAAAAGAACATCCCTGACAACCAGTGCAGAGGAGCTGCTCATAGCAACCAATCAGATCACTGCTTATAGTTCATAATGTCTAGTAGAGAAATGAAAACCGCCTTCTGGTTGGTTACAACTAGCAGCAACTAGAGGATGTCCAATACAAGCAGGCCCGAACAATTACAGGGTAAGTAATGTCATGTATGTACACAGTGACTGCACCAGCAGCAGATAGTGAGTGCAGCTCTGGGGTATAATACAGGATGTAACTCAGGATCAGTACAGGATAAGTAATGTCATGTATGTACACAGTGACTGCACCAGCAGCAGAATAGTGAGTGCAGCTCTGGAGTATAATACAGGATGTAACTCAGGATCAGTACAGGGTAAGTAATGTCATGTATGTACACAGTGACTGCACCAGCAGCAGAATAGTGAGTGCAGCTCTGGGGTATAATACAGGATGTAACTCAGGATCAGTACAGGATAAGTAATGTCATGTATGTACACAGTGACTGCACCAGCAGCAGAATAGTGAGTGCAGCTCTGGAGTATAATACAGGATGTAACTCAGGATCAGTACAGGATAAGTAATGTCATGTATGTACACAGTGACTGCACCAGCAGCAGGATAGTGAGTGCAGCTCTGGAGTATAATACAGGATGTAACTCAGGATCAGTACAGGATAAGTAATGTCATGTATGTACACAGTGACTGCACCAGCAGCAGAATAGTGAGTGCAGCTCTGGAGTATAATACAGGATGTAACTCAGGATCAGTACAGGATAAGTAATGTCATGTATGTACACAGTGACTGCACCAGCAGCAGAATAGTGAGTGCAGCTCTGGGGTATAATACAGGATGTAACTCAGGATCAGTACAGGATAAGTAATGTCATGTATGTACACAGTGACTGCACCAGCAGCAGAATAGTGAGTGCAGCTCTGGAGTATAATACAGGATGTAACTCAGGATCAGTACAGGATAAGTAATGTCATGTATGTACACAGTGACTGCACCAGCAGCAGAATAGTGAGTGCAGCTCTGGGGTATAATACAGGATGTAACTCAGGATCAGTACAGGATAAGTAATGTCATGTATGTACACAGTGACTGCACCAGCAGCAGAATAGTGACTGCAGCTCTGGGGTATAATACAGGATGTAACTCAGGATCAGTACAGGATAAGTAATGTCATGTATGTACACAGTGACTGCACCAGCAGAAGAATAGTGAGTGCAGCTCTGGAGTATAATACAGGATGTAACTCAGGATCAGTACAGGATAAGTAATGTCATGTATGTACACAGTGACTGCACCAGCAGCAGAATAGTGAGTGCAGCTCTGGGGTATAATACAGGATGTAACTCAGGATCAGTACAGGATAAGTAATGTCATGTATGTACACAGTGACTGCACCAGCAGCAGAATAGTGAGTGCAGCTCTGGGGTATAATACAGGATGTAACTCAGGATCAGTACAAGATAAGTAATGTCATGTATGTACACAGTGACTGCCCCAGCAGCAGAATAGTGAGTGCAGCTCTGGAGTATAATACAGGATGTAACTCAGGATCAGTACAGGATAAGTAATGTCATGTATGTACACAGTGACTACACCAGCAGCAGAATAGTGAGTGCAGCTCTGGAGTATAATACAGGATGTAACTCAGGATCAGTACAGGATAAGTAATGTCATGTATGTACACAGTGACTGCACCAGCAGCAGAATAGTGAGTGCAGCTCTGGGGTATAATACAGGATGTAACTCAGGATCAGTACAGGATAAGTAATGTCATGTATGTACACAGTGACTGCACCAGCAGCAGAATAGTGAGTGCAGCTCTGGGGTATAATACAGGATGTAACTCAGGATCAGTACAGGATAAGTAATGTCATGTATGTACACAGTGACTGCACCAGCAGCAGAATAGTGAGTGCAGCTCTGGGGTATAATACAGGATGTAACTCAGGATCAGTACAGGATAAGTAATGTCATGTATGTACACAGTGACTGCACCAGCAGCAGAATAGTGAGTGCAGCTCTGGAGTATAATACAGGATGTAACTCAGGATCAGTACAGGATAAGTAATGTCATGTATGTACACAGTGACTGCACCAGCAGCAGAATAGTGAGTGCAGCTCTGGAGTATAATACAGGATGTAACTCAGGATCAGTACAGGATAAGTAATGTCATGTATGTACACAGTGACTGCACCAGCAGCAGAATAGTGAGTGCAGCTCTGGGGGTATAATACAGGATGTAACTCAGGATCAGTACAGGATAAGTAATGTCATGTATGTACACAGTGACTGCACCAGCAGCAGAATAGTGAGTGCAGCTCTGGGGGTATAATACAGGATGTAACTCAGGATCAGTACAGGATAAGTAATGTCATGTATGTACACAGTGACTGCACCAGCAGCAGAATAGTGAGTGCAGCTCTGGGGTATAATACAGGATGTAACTCAGGATCAGTACAGGATAAGTAATGTCATGTATGTACACAGTGACTGCACCAGCAGCAGAATAGTGAGTGCAGCTCTGGGGTATAATACAGGATGTAACTCAGGATCAGTACAGGATAAGTAATGTCATGTATGTACACAGTGACTGCACCAGCAGCAGAATAGTGAGTGCAGCTCTGGGGGTATAATACAGGATTGGCGGCATTGGTGTAGACCCCTGTGTATCCTCGCTCTTGCTTCCTGTCAGATGTATATGATATAATTCATGTTCCTCTATTGTAGTTTTCGTTGTCCGTTCTGTCAGTAATTAGAGATGCTTCGATTATAACTTGAGAAGCGAAACTCATTTTTGGATTTTTCTGTAGGAAATTGCAGTTAAAGGGATGTTCTATAGGAGGCGGTTAATTAGAGCCATATGCTGCGACGCTTTGATCTCTTCATCCATGTGGCTTTCATTCACTCTGATGTTACTTGTTTCCCTTTCTGAATCTGTTCTGTATCCCGGAGATGAAATGTAAAACTTATTGGAGGAGACGGGGTTAATCACTGGTGACATCATCACATCTGCATATGAATTGGGGAAGGTTATAAAGTGTGGTCGCCCCTTGTGTGCAGTAGTCTCCTCTGTGTAGTCGTGTTGTGAGCCGCACTCTTCTACTTGGCTTTACAACACTCCTGAAATCCCAATATGTCGTATCAACGGAGAGTTCTCCCCGACAGAGAAGGAGCTACAACTGCTGAGCCTGAAGTTGCCTTATGGAACTATATCGTGTACTGTAGGTGGAAGGAGCCGGGGAAATCATTGCTTCTTAGCTACATTGAAGGCAGATCCCTGTACTTTATACATGGGAGAGACAAGATGCAGGGCATTAGCCAAACTGTCGACTCCTGGAACAGTGGACAGCTCTGTTTGCAGCTCTCCACCACAGAGAGATACCGTAGTACGATCTGGAGAGGTTGGAGGGGTCAGCCATATGACGGTTGGGGGGATTGGTCAGAGGCGTCAGCCACAGTCTGGTCTAGAGGGGTCGTAGCATCAGTCCAGTCTGGGAAAGGGTGTGGGGTTAAGGCATCAGCCATAGCCCTATCTGTGGGGGCGGGGGTTAGGCTTAGAGGAGTCGGCCATAGTACGGTCTGGTCTGGAGGGGTCGCAGGCGTCGGCCATAGTACGGTCTGGTCTGGAGGGGTCGCAGGCGTCGGCCATAGTACGGTCTGGTCTGGAGGGGTCGCAGGCGTCGGCCATAGTACGGCCTGGTCTGGAGGGGTCGCAGGCGTCGGCCATAGTACGGCCTGGTCTGGAGGGGTCGCAGGCGTCGGCCATAGTACGGCCTGGTCTGGAGGGGTCGCAGGCGTCGGCCATAGTACGGCCTGGTCTGGAGGGGTCGCAGGCGTCGGCCATAGTACGGCCTGGTCTGGAGGGGTCGCAGGCGTCGGCCATAGTACGGCCTGGTCTGGAGGGGTCGCAGGCGTCGGCCATAGTACGGCCTGGTCTGGAGGGGTCGCAGGCGTCGGCCATAGTACGGCCTGGTCTGGAGGGGTCGCAGGCGTCGGCCATAGTACGGCCTGGTCTGGAGGGGTCGCAGGCGTCGGCCATAGTACGGCCTGGACTGGAGGGGTCGCAGGCGTCGGCCATAGTACGGCCTGGTCTGGAGGGGTCGCAGGCGTCGGCCATAGTACGGCCTGGTCTGGAGGGGTCGCAGGCGTCGGCCATAGTACGGCCTGGTCTGGAGGGGTCGCAGGCGTCGGCCATAGTACGGCCTGGTCTGGAGGGGTCGCAGGCGTCGGCCATAGTACGGCCTGGTCTGGAGGGGTCGCAGGCGTCGGCCATAGTACGGCCTGGTCTGGAGGGGTCGCAGGCGTCGGCCATAGTACGGCCTGGTCTGGAGGGGTCGCAGGCGTCGGCCATAGTACGGCCTGGTCTGGAGGGGTCGCAGGCGTCGGCCATAGTACGGCCTGGTCTGGAGGGGTCGCAGGCGTCGGCCATAGTACGGCCTGGTCTGGAGGGGTCGCAGGCGTCGGCCATAGTACGGCCTGGTCTGGAGGGGTCGCAGGCGTCGGCCATAGTACGGCCTGGTCTGGAGGGGTCGCAGGCGTCGGCCATAGTACGGCCTGGTCTGGAGGGGTCGCAGGCGTCGGCCATAGTACGGCCTGGTCTGGAGGGGTCGCAGGGTCGGCCACAGTACGGCCTGGTCTGGAGGGGTCGCAGGCGTCGGCCACAGTACGGCCTGGTCTGGAGGGGTCGCAGGCGTCGGCCACAGTACGGCCTGGTCTGGAGGGGTCGCAGGCGTCGGCCACAGTACGGCCTGGTCTGGAGGGGTCGCAGGCGTCGGCCACAGTACGGCCTGGTCTGGAGGGGTCGCAGGCGTCGGCCACAGTACGGCCTGGTCTGGAGGGGTCGCAGGCGTCGGCCACAGTACGGCCTGGTCTGGAGGGGTCGCAGGCGTCGGCCACAGTACGGCCTGGTCTGGAGGGGTCGCAGGCGTCGGCCACAGTACGGCCTGGTCTGGAGGGGTCGCAGGCGTCGGCCACAGTACGGCCTGGTCTGGAGGGGTCGCAGGCGTCGGCCACAGTACGGCCTGGTCTGGAGGGGTCGCAGGCGTCGGCCACAGTACGGCCTGGTCTGGAGGGGTCGCAGGCGTCGGCCACAGTACGGCCTGGTCTGGAGGGGTCGCAGGCGTCGGCCACAGTACGGCCTGGTCTGGAGGGGTCGCAGGCGTCGGCCACAGTACGGCCTGGTCTGGAGGGGTCGCAGGCGTCGGCCACAGTACGGCCTGGTCTGGAGGGGTCGCAGGCGTCGGCCATACTCTGGGGTGGGGCCGCAGGCGTCGGCCATACTCTGGGGTGGGGCAGGGGTCTCGGCCATACTCTGGGGTGGGGGAGGGGTCTCGGCCATACTCTGGGGTGGGGCAGGGGTCTCGGCCATACTCTGGGGTGGGGCAGGGGTCTCGGCCATACTCTGGGGTGGGGCAGGGGTCTCGGCCATACTCTGGGGTGGGGCAGGGGTCTCGGCCATACTCTGGGGTGGGGCAGGGGTCTCGGCCATACTCTGGGGTGGGGCAGGGGTCTCGGCCATACTCTGGGGTGGGGCAGGGGTCTCGGCCATACTCTGGGGTGGGGCAGGGGTCTCGGCCATACTCTGGGGTGGGGCAGGGGTCTCGGCCATACTCTGGGGTGGGGCAGGGGTCTCGGCCATACTCTGGGGTGGGGCAGGGGTCTCGGCCATACTCTGGGGTGGGGCAGGGGTCTCGGCCATACTCTGGGGTGGGGCAGGGGTCTCGGCCATACTCTGGGGTGGGGCAGGGGTCTCGGCCATACTCTGGGGTGGGGCAGGGGTCTCGGCCATACTCTGGGGTGGGGCAGGGGTCTCGGCCATACTCTGGGGTGGGGCAGGGGTCTCGGCCATACTCTGGGGTGGGGCAGGGGTCTCGGCCATACTCTGGGGTGGGGCAGGGGTCTCGGCCATACTCTGGGGTGGGGCAGGGGTCTCGGCCATACTCTGGGGTGGGGCAGGGGTCTCGGCCATACTCTGGGGTGGGGCAGGGGTCTCGGCCATACTCTGGGGTGGGGCAGGGGTCTCGGCCATACTCTGGGGTGGGGCAGGGGTCTCGGCCATACTCTGGGGTGGGGCAGGGGTCTCGGCCATACTCTGGGGTGGGGCAGGGGTCTCGGCCATACTCTGGGGTGGGGCAGGGGTCTCGGCCATACTCTGGGGTGGGGCAGGGGTCTCGGCCATACTCTGGGGTGGGGCAGGGGTCTCGGCCATACTCTGGGGTGGGGCAGGGGTCTCGGCCATACTCTGGGGTGGGGCAGGGGTCTCGGCCATACTCTGGGGTGGGGCAGGGGTCTCGGCCATACTCTGGGGTGGGGCAGGGGTCTCGGCCATACTCTGGGGTGGGGCAGGGGTCTCGGCCATACTCTGGGGTGGGGCAGGGGTCTCGGCCATACTCTGGGGTGGGGCAGGGGTCTCGGCCATACTCTGGGGTGGGGCAGGGGTCTCGGCCATACTCTGGGGTGGGGCAGGGGTCTCGGCCATACCCTGGGGTGGGGCAGGGGTCTCGGCCATACCCTGGGGTGGGGCAGGGGTCTCGGCCATACCCTGGGGTGGGGCAGGGGTCTCGGCCATACCCTGGGGTGGGGCAGGGGTCTCGGCCATACCCTGGGGTGGGGCAGGGGTCTCGGCCACACCCTGGGGTGGGGCAGGGGTCTCGGCCACACCCTGGGGTGGGGCAGGGGTCTCGGCCACACCCTGGGGTGGGGCAGGGGTCTCGGCCACACCCTGGGGTGGGGCAGGGGTCTCGGCCACACCCTGGGGTGGGGCAGGGGTCTCGGCCACACCCTGGGGTGGGGCAGGGGTCTCGGCCACACCCTGGGGTGGGGCAGGGGTCTCGGCCACACCCTGGGGTGGGGCAGGGGTCTCGGCCACACCCTGGGGTGGGGCAGGGGTCTCGGCCACACCCTGGGGTGGGGCAGGGGTCTCGGCCACACCCTGGGGTGGGGCAGGGGTCTCGGCCACACCCTGGGGTGGGGCAGGGGTCTCGGCCACACCCTGGGGTGGGGCAGGGGTCTCGGCCACACCCTGGGGTGGGGCAGGGGTCTCGGCCACACCCTGGGGTGGGGCAGGGGTCTCGGCCACACCCTGGGGTGGGGCAGGGGTCTCGGCCACACCCTGGGGTGGGGCAGGGGTCTCGGCCACACCCTGGGGTGGGGCAGGGGTCTCGGCCACACCCTGGGGTGGGGCAGGGGTCTCGGCCACACCCTGGGGTGGGGCAGGGGTCTCGGCCACACCCTGGGGTGGGGCAGGGGTCTCGGCCACACCCTGGGGTGGGGCAGGGGTCTCGGCCACACCCTGGGGTGGGGCAGGGGTCTCGGCCACACCCTGGGGTGGGGCAGGGGTCTCGGCCACACCCTGGGGTGGGGCAGGGGTCTCGGCCACACCCTGGGGTGGGGCAGGGGTCTCGGCCACACCCTGGGGTGGGGCAGGGGTCTCGGCCACACCCTGGGGTGGGGCAGGGGTCTCGGCCACACCCTGGGGTGGGGCAGGGGTCTCGGCCACACCCTGGGGTGGGGCAGGGGTCTCGGCCACACCCTGGGGTGGGGCAGGGGTCTCGGCCACACCCTGGGGTGGGGCAGGGGTCTCGGCCACACCCTGGGGTGGGGCAGGGGTCTCGGCCACACCCTGGGGTGGGGCAGGGGTCTCGGCCACACCCTGGGGTGGGGCAGGGGTCTCGGCCACACCCTGGGGTGGGGCAGGGGTCTCGGCCACACCCTGGGGTGGGGCAGGGGTCTCGGCCACACCCTGGGGTGGGGCAGGGGTCTCGGCCACACCCTGGGGTGGGGCAGGGGTCTCGGCCACACTCCGGGGTGGGGCAGGGGTCTCGGCCATACTCCGGGGTGGGGCAGGGGTCTCGGCCATACTCTACTCTGGGGTGGGGCAGGTGGTTTGGAGGAATCTACCATAGTCCAGTCAGAGAAGGTGAAAAAAAACTTTTATTAACGTTTATTATTATTTTTCCTAAATTGGCAAGTTAGGGAGAGAAGACGGGGGATAACAGTCACTCCAGGATATCTATTCCTTATAGGGGTTTTCCCATAAAAAACCCTAGTGATGTTAACACAATAAAGATCATTTTAACCCCTTTCTTTACAATTTTGTATTGTATTTACTGATGTATTATCCATCTAGTTCTGTGGGGTGACAATGTGGTGACATTATCAGGGTACAGGTGTATATACACTTTCATCTGGCTTCCCGCCTAACTCACAGAGAGAGATGAGACCGATCAGAAATGCATGAGATTACACAGAGACTGTTACACTGTGAGCTCTGCTACATCTCACAGACATGTGCCTGCCTCCCCCTTCCCCCGGATCACTTCTCTCCTTGTAGTTTGCAGCCTCTCTCTCTCCTCCCCATGTGCTGACTGGATGTGATGAGTCTCTGAGCTCCGTGCAGGGGGCGGGGCTGCAGCAACACAGCAGATAGAGACAGAATTCTTCTCTGTACAAACTGAGTCAGGTTGGACTTATATCTGTGAGATGCTGCATTTTTGTTAATAACAGTGAATTAGAGAATGTGATATTGTGTTATCCTGAGTACATAGAAGAAACTTTTCATTGTGGGAGGAATACCCCTTTAAGGATCAGGTTCCCAGCTATAGAAAGGTACTTATAACAACTTGTTATCGTATATCGCACTCTTTATGAGCAGCTTAAAGGGGTTGTCCGGGAAGAGTTGTTTGTGGTATCTGACCATTATCTTTGGACTTTCTGAAGCACGAGCCAAACCCAGAAGCAACTACCGGATCTCTATTGTGTATAACCAGTGATGGTGTGATGCAAGGACACATCTCTGGTAGACGCCATTGTTAATGATACTTTTAAATTTTTTTATTTTTCAGACCTTCCAGATGTCCAAACCTGATGTTCTCTCAATAATGGAGACTGCAGAAGAGCCCTTTGGCCAAGAGAACAACCAGGCCAGGGCCAGTCGTGTGGAAAGTAAGTTCAGCTCATCTAGTTGCGAAAACCCATCTTCATCGTCCGTGTTGCAGAAATCTTTTGACTGTTGTTGTTCTTAGTTACAGAATGTTGGAGCAGTGGAACGACAGAGGAACCTAGATCCTTCGCCCCTCTGGTGGGGAAGCTTCCTGAAGACCAGTCATCTTCACAGACTCCGCAGGGGACTCTGATTGCCACAGAGATCGAAACCACAGACAACAGCTGGCGGGAGAAAAATGTCCACCCCATGATGGCAGCTGAACCAGTGTGCCCATCAGCCAGCAGCACAGTTGAATATAATTATCCTCCAGGGCAGAGCTCGCCTCTCTTGGAGAAGGGAAGACACCGAGAAGATGAGGGAGTGGAACAAAGAGCTGGTGGTACCAAGATAAGTGGAGCTGCGGAGGATACCTCGGCACAGTCAGCCTTACATGGGATCACTCCACTGCCAACCAGTTTTGGCAAGCTCGAGAAGGATAACATAGTGATCTGTAGACCACATGGTTGGTCTAATGTTGGACAAGCATCCAAAACCATGGAGACGAACAGGAGGAAAGAGTCTAGCTCCTCAGAGCAACCAAACCAGAGGTTCTGGGGTCTCTTTCAGTGCTCATTCTGTAATTTTGTCTTTCAAGATCTGTCTGAACTTCTGCAGCATCAAGAATCCCACAACCAAGATAAATTCCAGGTTATCGGGAACGAAGAGGGACGCCCTGATCAGCAAGCTTCACAGCATCACCCGGCGACTCCAGTCCTAGAATGGAGGCGATATCGTTGTATAGTGTGCGATAAGACCTTCTGCAAGCAGTCCTCATTGGTGACGCATCTGCGCATACACACTGGCGAGAAGCCCTTCTCTTGTCACGTGTGTAGGCGAAAATTTAATCAACGCACCAGTCTCACCGTCCACCTACGTACTCATACCGGAGAAGCCCCATTCTCTTGCAACAAATGCAATAGAAGTTTCCGACAACAGTCTAACCTGACCCACCACATGAAAAGTCATCAGAGAGTAGAGGAACTGGATGGAGTGGACTGGAGTGAGGAAAACACCGCACCTGGCATCCCCTTCATGTATCTGATATCGGAAGGTGATGAATCCAGCAGTGAAGTGTGGAGCAGCAAAGTCCCATTTGTTAAAGGTGACAAGGGAGAAGACCCCGGATCATGTAAAAGACCCTACGTCTGCGGCCACTGCTTCAAGCGTTTCACTCATCAGTCCAACCTCATGGTGCACCAGCGCATACACACTGGGGATAGGTCGTATCGCTGTCAAGAATGTGGTAAGCATTTCACCCGAAGGACCAGCCTCATGGTTCACTTAAGGGGTCACACCGGGGAAATGCCATATGCTTGCCTTCAGTGTGGGAAGAGATTTCGCCAGCAGTCCAATCTTCTTTACCACATGAAAAGCCATGCTTTACCAGCAGAACCAAAAGCCAACGTGAGCACTGAAAATGAGCAGAACACAAAGATGTCCGGCCAGCTGATCGGACCGTCTGGTCAATATGTTGAGCGAGATAGCCCCCAGCTGATAAACATTGGTGGTGGGCGAATGGAAGAAAGCCAGGTCAGGGCTTACCAGTGCACCCAGTGTTCCAAGTGGTTCCCAAGCTCTCACAGCCTTCTGTTACATCAGAAGCTCCATGTAGAGCAGTCCAATGCCATCATGCATTGTAGAGAGATTCAAGTCTCCTACCCCATTAATAGAGGCCTCCCACATGCATATCCGGAGAACATGCTATCTCCTCGTCAGGATCATGACGGTTATCCTCCACAACATTTCAAGATACCTGCAAGATCAGACAGCAGCAATGTCTCGGGCATGCTAAATAGCCTCGAGTCCAACCTAATCCCACAGCCAGGACACAGTATTTCTTATCAAAGAATTGGAAGTCAATCAGGCGGGGCAGGACCTCCAAAGGGTCCTTTCCATGTCCTAGGAAGAGGAAGACCAAGAAAAATTACCTGGATAGGACAAGGACCAGCAGGGGCCTCCATGGGGGGGAAAGCTGTACATAAGTGTTGGAAATGTCCAAGGCACTTCAACAACAAGTCAAACCTAATAGTCCACTTGCGTATACACACGGGGGAGAAGCCCTTCCAGTGTTGGCTTTGTGAGAAGAGATTCAGACAGCAGTCAAATCTGATCCAACATCTCAAGAATCACGAGGATGTTCTTGGGGATGAACTCATAACTCGTCCAAGGAAGCACGCAAATAAGGAACAGCCAAATGGGAAAAATATTCAGACCATCGGGATGACTCTAAGCCCAAACTCTGCTCCAATCCGATCAGGATTTCTTCCATTTGATGGAAACCAAATGCATCACAATGGGCAGCTGTTCCAGGGACCTCAGACTATCCACCTCGGTGACATTGCCTCCAGTAGCGAGTGCATCGCTGATAATTTAGAAATAAATGGCGCCCAGTCGTCATCCGCTGAAGGTACATACAAGTGTGGCAGCTGCTTTAAGACATTTACCCATAAATCCAACCTCTTGGTCCATGAACGCATTCACTCAGGAGATAAGACCTATCGCTGCTTGGAGTGTGGTAAACAGTTCAGCCAGCGCACCAGTCTGATGGTGCACCTAAGGACTCACACCGGCGAGATGCCATATTCCTGTTTGCAGTGTCGGAGGCGATTCCGACAGCAGTCCAACTTACTTTATCATATAAAGACAAACACTGTGCAAGGGCAGCTAAACTGTACTGCAGAGAATGTGCCAACCTCTCCGCTGCTTTCCAGACTAGACCCCGGGATTGAACCTAGCATGAGCTCCGATATAGAGGCTTCTCCAGGGCAAGCCCATCCTTGGGTCCACATGGAGACTAATTCAAAGAGTGAATCCCCAGCTGCATCCCCAAATGATGGAGCTAAAGGAGAGTTCCACTGTCCTGCTTGTGACAAAATATTTACTCACCAATCCAACCTGTTGGTCCACCAACGCATCCACTCCGGTGAGCGGACATACCACTGTCACGAGTGCAACCGGCAGTTCAGTCAACGCACCAGTCTGATGATCCACTTGCGCACTCATACCGGAGAGATGCCATACGCGTGCCAGTGCTGTGGCAAACGTTTTCGGCAACAGTCTAATCTGCTATATCATTTGAAGAGTCATGTGGGGCAAGGCATTACCGTAGATGCTAGTCAAAGCGCAGAGTACGCAGCACCAAGAGCCAGGGGCCGTCCTCGAAAATCAGAATCGAATGACGAAGTCAAGGAGAAACGAGTGATTCCACGAGGAAAGCGCACCTACAAGTGCACAGAATGCCCGAGGCGTTATAACCTCATGTCTAATCTGGAGGCACACCAGAAGTCTCACGACCTTCAGCCTCTGTACAGTTGCCTGCAGTGTGGAGACAGCTTCCTTCACCCAGAGTATCTTGCGGTTCACAAGAAGCAGCACACCAAGGCCACCCCTTCTCATCACGGCATCCAGTTCTGTTGGAGACCAAATCAAGAGTTGATGGACACGAGAAGTACAGGCGGAGAAGAAAGGAGTGCTGTATACAGGCCGCACGATAAATAATCACTCAATGTGTCCCGCTCAAAGGAATTAGATAGAATAGTGATCATCGTTAAGGTCTCTACGGCCTTAATACTATGTATGGAACTTCATATCTGTGCGTTTCGGGTAGTATCCGAAACTTACGATGGACGATAACCAAGGTGGTCCTTACTTCTGATATATTATCACAATGGTGGACTGATGTGTACATTTACAAATACCAATTTGACCTGGTAGAAAAGAGTCAGTGATGGTTCTCTGTAGGGTCCTCAGTGCTCTGCCACTGACAATCGTAACTTATAAGATGAATAATATTGTAACAGGATTGAACTTTCCCACAATGAGATATTGAAGGGTCGTCAAGAAGTCGGAAGCTTTCTTCCAGAAACCGTGTTACTCTAATATAGTAGCTTTAAATAAGATGCAGTGCCGCACACAAGCCGTGGGGCAGGGGTGGCGCTGTGTTTGGAAGAAAGCCACCCTGACCCTGGGACCCTATACTGTAAGTCTATGGAATGACATGGGAAGCACTTATCTATCTGTGACTAGGTAACCACTGGGTGGGATATATATAACGCACTTAGATGGCAGCGAGTCCTCCATGTAGTAGGCTCCACCATTGTATTGTTTGAATAGGTGGCCTGGGACGTTGGTTTCGCCATCACTACGGCCGCTTTTTTATGCTTTATGGATTCATTTCTTGCGTATATTTGAAAGATTTACCCCGTTACGTGGTATTTATTTTCACAGCGTTGTCTTATTTTCTATGTGTTTCATGAGGTTGTTGCGTTTATCCATTATAAAAGGGATATGTCGGCAGCTACGGCCATAGCATTGTATGTCGCCACGCGGACGCGTTCCTTGACGCAGTATTTTTTTGTTCTTGTATGGAGTCGGACGTAACGAGTTGTCTACGTCCGCGTTGTGTAAATGCAAGCCTTATCTTATTTATGCATTTGTTATATATAGGAGTCACGTTATACGTTGCTTTGTGTCTAATCTCAGATTCCTCACCCCAGTCAGTACCACAAGGCTATAAAACCTGCTCTACTTCCCCCCGTGTGCGATAGGATCGGAGCCGAGGGCCGTAGAAAGATTGTTGTGGAAAGGGGAAGGCGATGTATAAGCTCATCCCATGACAAGAAGGTCTTTAAGAGCAGCTAAATATATATGTATTAATCATTGCTCAGAGGGAGGTCGTAATGAGTTGCCCTCGCTGATCCCGAGGTCCTAGTTGGTCTTTACATATACACTATACATGGAGATGGCCAAAGTGGGTCAGTACTGCAGCCAGTCATACACCAACGTGAGGGTTCAAAGAAATCATCTACACGACAGTGTGAACTGGAGCCTAAGCCTCACTACCAAGAGCCGTTGGCTTTCGCTAAGAACCGTCGCACCATTTATACCTCAGGTGGTCAACCAGGATTGTGATAACCGAGCTCCCCCTATACTGTAATCACCGTCCTAGAAAACACTACTGCTCCATTCCCCATGTGGCTTTCGTGGAGTTGCTTCAGGTCTTTGTGTGGACGTCTTGTCACACGAATCATTTGTGTCTATTTTTGTGGTATTCAGTCCGACATGGAAGAAGCAGCGGCTCTTGTTTTGTGTCTGAGCTCATTCGTAGACCTTATAGACCACATAAGTGCTTCCCATTTCAGCAGTGTTATTATGACTATTACTCCTTTATTGTATCCACAATGGTTCAGCCATGTCCTTGTCCTTGTCCCTTGGCCCTCCAGGTTTCTAGACACGACTGCCCCCCCCCCCCCCCCCACCACACACAAACAAACAAACACGAGAGATGTGAATAATATAAGTACAAGGCTCCCGTATATATAAATATATTTTACTAATACATAATGTACATACGACTTGTCTAACCACATAAGTTTAACGTATTAGGAAGGAAGAATCCATTTGTGTTGCCAAAGGCGAGAAGCTCCGTTGCACTTGCCCGGTTTTGTCTCTTTGCACTTATTGTATCGGTCAGATGGAGTCGCATGATGACTTCTGCTCTTGGGGCGCGGTTCTTCTTCCTTGTAGCGGAGGGTTCACCGTCTTGCCCTGACACGGCTGGCTTCATCAGTAGTGGTTTCTTGATGCGAGGAGGTTCTGGCGATGGTGGTCATGTCTAGTAGACAGCTGACTATTGCATATAGGGCTATCAGCTCCGACCCCGATCGAGTAACCTTAGGGATGGGAAACTAAAGACTATAGGAGTCGTTCCTCGGGCAGGATCACATCGACATCATCAGGATTTGCAAACAAAATTTCCACACATAACACCGTGTGCACCAATTTGCATAATTAATCCTCTCGATTTCCAGCACCTTTCACGCAGCAGCAGCGTGCCGTTGTATATAGCACAATCACAGAACAGCACCACATCCGCGTCTATTCTAATGAGACGAATGACCCACTTTATGCCTCCCCTCTCAGAACGTTGTGTGGTAGAAGTCTGAACATTACACAGAATTATTATTAGGAACTGACTGAACCTTCAATAGCCCGAGTCTTGAATGGAGCGGTTACGACTTCAGACAGAAAGCGGTTAATATCTGCGCATCGGAAATTCACTTTTAAGCGGCGACCTAGTTAGGTATTGGTGCCAATGTTTAATCCTTGGAGAATTCTGTCCGTGTAAAGTCAATTTATTTTGGTTTCTGGTTCTTGATAAGTTAGAGAATTATACAGGTTCCCTATCCACCACTAGAGGTAATTGAAATAGGCTGAAGTACAGTCTCACTTTACGGTGTGCTGTGAAACAGATTATCGGGTTGAGGCAATGTTATCGAGAGGGTTTTGACAGGACCGGTAGCGGTGAGACTGACTCAAAAGCGAAAGAGTTTTTGATTTTGCTGCTTGGAGAGATTCTTTATAATTTGGGACTATAGTGTAAGGACCCCAGGACAGCGTTCAGTCCATGATATAAGTTGTATGTCCGTGGGAATGCAGATGCACAGCGAGGCTCATGTGGTTTGACTTCTCTTCTGGAGGCCATTGGTCTTCCTTGGCCTCCGCTTCCCATGCCTGTTCTGAACCGTGTATCTTCTGTAAGACATGACACCCAGTTCATGCTATTTTTGGTACGTGGACATCAGATTACGTGCATTTGGCCACTTTCACGTTTGTAGTACTTTGCATCACTATTTGTAAGCCAAAGCTAAGATTTATAAGAGAAATGGATGCAAAATACTTCAGAGTGAAAGACGCTCCACAAGGCTGGAACCACGTCGGGTCATTGTATGGAAAACGATGGAGCAGTCGCTCATCTCCCGGCCAAACTTTAAAAGTCATGGTGGAAAACCATAAAAAATAAAACTTGAAGCCTGTTCTTCTGCCATTACTTTTTAGACTTCTGGTGGTTCATGTGACAGTCCTCATCATAGACTATAACCTTCCACCAAAATGCGGCTCTAGTTGCCTGACGTAGAGTCTGCCATTACTTATTAGGAGCCACCACAAACAATCGAGATAGAAGTGACCGAACGACGAGGCCTGAGGTATATTTCTCTACATGCGTTGTGGATGAAGGGCTCAGAGAGATCTGTGATTGTGGTGGTTGCATACATCTCCTAGGACTACTGTACTGCACATGGCATGTTACTGCAATGATTAACACAGAAAGTTCACGAGCGACCCCCCTATCCACACAAGGGGGCGCTCTCACACTCGTCTCCGAACCTCTGTCCTCAGGGTGAAAAGTGCAGTGTCTGTATGTATTTTGCAATAATCAAAAGGTTGTCGTCTTGTAGAGCCCCCTCTCCACCTGAACGTATCTGTTGTGCATATTTAACCATTTGTGATTTGTTCTTTCCTTTTCGAGAACCACCTTTGTCTTCCACGACAACCTAAGTTTTGATTGTGTAAAGTGGGGGAGAAAGCGGTCTCTTCCCATGACCCGACGTTACCTCACTTGTTAACTGCGCTTCTTGATCTGTTTGCAAGAACCAGCCTTCCTTCCGTAACCTTCCACACTGGGCCAAGCGGTTGGATCAGTAGACTATCAGCTCATTGTCATGGGGGGGGATAAGGATTATATTGTGAACATTCGGAATCTCCTCCTCGTCACTGACCCAAGCGTTCAGCTTCCAGTCCCGGGAGGTGTGTTCTATCTCAAGGATCCATAGATGGATTAGACCACCATGTTTTGTGTTGACTTTACCACCTCATAGGGGTTTATATCCTTCTGAGAGAACTGACAGTCCTCTACGACAAGTGGAGAGACTCCACATCCAGAGGTGGATGACGCTACCCATAAAGCTAGAGGTTGCACCATCCGTCGCACAACCAGCGAGTGGAGGCTTCCCAATGCCATTGGTTGGCAGAAGCAGATGGGAGAAGCGACGCAGCATCGGTCTACGTGGCCGAGGACAACACTTGCCAATGTTATGGACTATAGACCTTGTAAAAGTTGCGTCTTGCTCAAGCAACCTTCCAGAAGTAGTCTCTGCTGTAACACTTCACCCGGGCTCTTTTGTAACGAAGCCTCTTCTGTAGTCCGCTCCTGTTAGATTGATTCTCCATGTGGTATTACTAACAATGCATTAGCAAAAGAGAATAAAAAGAAAACTTTGGATAAGTCGATGGTTGACGAGACTCCGTTCCTTCAGCAGATGCTTGGACTTCATGTTGGCTAGGACACACCGGCCACGATTGGGGCGATCTGACTGCTGTAGCCTCTACCCGGCAGCTTAGTGCCCACGACGTCATGTACTAACCCAGAAGGTCTAGTGGTAAGTCACACGTCTGTAGACCACACCGACATCACGCGGGGGGGATTCTAGAAGCTCTTCGAGGACTCCGATGGTTTACGCTTAGGATAAGACGGGTAGGAGTGGGGTCCACTGTGTAGCAGCTGTAAGGGTGATGCCAGGAGTCCGACCCCACCCTGAAGTTAGAAGGTATGAAGTTAATCTCTGAAAGGGGTCATATCCTAAGTTGTATGAGGGTTTTAGAGAGTTCAATGTGTTTTGCAGCCTCTCTTGAGATTGCTGAACTCTCCGCACATCCATATCAGGTCGGTGGAAGGGTCGGACACTCCATTGGTGGATCTTGGCGCCATACGAACAGCTCCGCTCTCTGTGTAGTGGCCAGGTCAGGAAAGTGCAGCTCCAGTAATTATGGGAAGTGCTCTAGGCAGTTGTAGCATCTTTATTACTGAGCTGGAAGTCCAAAGTTTAGATCTGATGAAAGGTCACCATCAGTGGAACTCCTCTGCCTGTGTTAGAATTAGGGATGGAGGGGGCTCTGCTCCCCCCCCCCCCCCCCCCCCCCAGAATCACCCGTTTCCTCCTGTAATGGATGGAACATATCAGCCTCCATCTGCCCGTCCCCTGGCCCCTCCACACACATCACATAATAATCGTCATCAGAACTACAGAGTAACGAGCTCCGACCAACTTAAAAAATATTAGATTTACTACATTTTAGTCTTCGTACAAAGAAAACAGGAAGAAACGTCCTAGTTACAAACCTTACAGCAAAACGTCAGCGAGCGGCAGATCAGCACCGGCGTCACAGAGACGGACGTCTCCTTTATCTGCACCTCCGACAGTGTCCACAGCTCCTGCACAGGCTCATGTGTTTCCAAGGTAACAGACCACACACTGTGACCACTCCCACCCACAACTCTGTGTCATAACAAACACTATGCAAAGCAGGTTGTAGTCTGTAACTATGGCAACACATAAGTCTGCACCAAGGGGCTGTGCACATCCACTGGTTGTAGTAAAATTCTGAGTAGCTTTGTTCTGTTGTGTCTCGCTGGCGGAGGCTACTTACACACAGAGGTAGGTGCAGGAGCGATCCAAAGGAGGATGATCCAATAAAAGGAAAATCAGGCTCGTCCTCCAATTCTCTGATCCCCCGACCCTTCTGTATGAGGGAGTAACGCTGCCCGATGGGAGTTATAGTCCTTCCCTATAGTGTAATCTGTATAAGAATTGACCTACAAATAACAACGCACTGGTGTGAGTGCAGCCTCCTGGCATAGTAATGGGAAAGCTTTCACCCAGCTTTCCCACACCCTGACAGTCCAGAATCCTATGTGGTGCTGGTAATTCTCCTCCCAGTGTAATAATCACACGTCCTCGGGGGAGGGGTCGGCTACGCCAGCGGCACCACCACGTACGGCTGGTGGGGGATGCACTTCTGCCTCTCGTTGCAGTTGTAGATCCAGCGCGGACGGACAAAGGACAGACTGGCGTTATCATTGAGAGCCTGGCGGAGAGAGGAGGGCAAGATCAGGAGGGAGGGTGCACCAGCAGCGCGGACCCCCATCAGCATTGTGCAGCGCGGACCCCCATCAACATTGTGCCCGGACACAGTCACCCCAGCGTCACCAGCAGCGCACCCTCAGGCCTCACCTCCTCGAAGCTGTCATCCCAATCCTGGGCGGTGATGACGTACTGCACCTTCTCGTTCATGTATTCCTCCAGCTCCCTGTAGAGACAGGACACAGTATACAGCGGATACAGACACTTCTATCCAAACTCCTGTCATTACTGAGTAGTCAGACCCCTCCCCCACGTTATCTGGATAACTGGGTTCTGGAAGTTCCCCTCGATAACACAGCCCTGGTGTGCAGCAGGCCCAGCGCAGGAGTGACATGCAGCCCCTATTGCTGTGAGTACTGGGGGTCTGTCCCCCTGTGGGTGGGGGGGTGGATGGCATGGCCCGTGCACTCACCCGTTGAACGCTGTGATGTAGCGCTGCAGCAGACGCCGCTCCGCAGAAGGGAAATCGCCGTACAGGAAGAAATGCTTCCCAACAAAGAGATCTAGAAGGGACAAACACATCATTACACACAACGTATAGACCTATAGGCACACAGCCATGTATAGACAGGTGGGAGGAGCCATCCGGTCTGCCCCGCCCCCCTTCCCCAAGGGGTCAGGATTAAAAAACAGCGTTTTCCTTCAAAATCAGCGCCCCAGCAGTCCCTGGGTGGTATCTGGCAGTGCAAGAAATTATACAAGTCATCTGCAATACCGCACAGAAGCTGTGACCACGTGTGGCATCAGTCCCAGATGATCCGGCACAGAAATTCTGGTGATGTCCTGTAAGTCTTTGTACTGAAGCTCTGGTGAATGTGCGGGGGCTAGCCCATAGACAAGACCTGAAGGGGGAGACTTCTCCATTTGCAGTTATTGGACTTCCCCTTTAACAGAGCAGCAGCCATTGTCCACAGGCGTCACCCACCTGGAAGCTCGGGAATGGGCAGATCAACCTCCGGCTCTTCCTCCACATCCGTGTTCTCATCCGTTGACCCGGCGTAGGGATCTTCTCCGGGCGGCTCCTTCTTCAGCGACCGCTTCTGCTCCTCCATCCTGAAGAGGACAAGACCATGAAGCAAAGGAGGAGGAGATATATCCAGGGTGTGTATCTGTGTACAAGATCTCTGCTTCCTGCCATTGAACGGAAGCTGTCCGCTTACACAGCAGATCTGCACACATCACCTGATGTAAACATGAACGATCATATTCACTGACAGCAAGTACTTAAAGGGCATCTTCCACCAGGATGAAAGACGGTATGCAAATGAGCCTGAGGGGCTCCAGGCTCCATTAACACCTATGGAGCCCCTCAGACTCATTTGCATACAGTGTTTCATGCTGGTGGTAGATGTCCTTTAAGAATTACAGAATTACTTTAAGGGGTTTTGCAGGCTCTAAATATTCATTAAATATTCACAAAACAGGTGCAGGACTAACACCCAGCATCCAATGCATAGTAATGGAACAGGAAGCAGACAGCGCCATTTTCTGTGTAGTGGTCAAACCAGGATAGTGCAGACATCACAGCTGAGCTGCAGTGACTCGGTTTAGCCACTACATAGAGAATGGCGCTCTCTGACTACAACACTCAGGATTTGCAGATACTTGAGCACTCACTTTCTCAGCTCGTCCTCTGTGTCGCCCCCGGAGTCGTCGTCCTGACCGCGACCTCCACCTGTAAATGAGGATGAAGCCGCAGGGTTAGTACACGAGTAGGACGCTGCGGGAAAGAACTGCTGCAACTTCTCGCTGGTTCACATTGGGCGATCAATTCGAATTTACTATGTGGGCTCTAAACTATTAACACCCCTTTAACTTAAAGGGATTGTTCCCTAAGCCAATCACCTCTCTCACTCCTCCGCCGGCTGCTGCTCAGTTGACACCAGCATCGACATTCTGCAGCAGCCAATCATAGGCCTCTGAAAGCCTGCGACTTCTGCAATCCCGGACCCCACCACAGGGCGAGGGTGGCGCTCTCATGGGATTATTTTCGTATTAATGGAAAATGTAGCTTTAAAGGACACAGAAGAGTCAGCAGCAGCTCTCACCTCCGTCCTCCTCGTCTGTGGACCCCCCATATTCATCCTCCTCTTGCAGGGGTTTCCCTCTTTGCCCGATGCCGGGTTTTTCTTCCTCTTCCTCGCTCTCTTCTTTCACTGCAGTTTTTGTGGGTTTGGCCTTTGCAGGACCGGGTGACTGGTTCTTGTGGTTGGTCCGTCCAGGGTCCGGATTCTAGAACAAAGATGTGAGAAAAGGTTAAGAAAACCACAGAACTACAGCGCCCATCATCTCCCAGTACTCCCCTACGCTCGGCCAAACATGAAGACTTCCAGGGGAGCGGCCAACCCCGATCCATGACCCCAGCGAGGTGATATCAGGACCATTACCGCTCTGTGTGCAGGGGCCTTGTGTCGCGGTGGAGACTCTTCCTCGCTGTCGTCATCCTCCTCCTCGCTGCTGCTGTCGCCTCCGTCCATCAAATACCTGAAACAGACATAATGGATCAAGACTAAAACCACTGAGATCTCTGCAGCTTCCCCATGGATGGTCTTCAGTAAAATGTCCAGGACTCAGTCTCCAGAAGCCACAGAGGAAGGACAGAAACATGGCAGCACCAGGATTCTGCTCCTCAATCTGTCTCTCATAGACTTCTATGGAGAGCTGTAATCTGACAGAAGGGCAGTAACATAGCAGCACCATGTATCTACCTCTCCCTCTGTCCCCCAGAGACTTCTATGGAGAGCTGTAATCTGACAGAAGGGCAGTAACATAGCACCATGTATCTACCTCTCCCTCTGTCCCCCAGAGACTTCTATGGAGAGCTGTAATCTGACAGAAGGGCAGTAACATAGCACCATGCATCTTCCCTCTCCCTCTGTCCCTCATAGACATCTATGGAGAGCTGTAATCTGACAGAAGGGCAGAAACATAGCAGCACCATGTATCTACCTCTCCCTCTGTCCCCCAGAGACTTCTATGGAGAGCTGTAATCTGACAGAAGGGCAGTAACATAGCACCATGCATCTTCCCTCTCCCTCTGTCCCTCATAGACATCTATGGAGAGCTGTAATCTGACAGAAGGGCAGTAACATAGCACCATGTAGCCACCTCTCCCTCTGTCCCTCATAGACATCTATGGAGAGCTGTAATCTGACAGAAGGGCAGTAACATGGCAGCACCATGTATCTACCTCTCCCTCTGTCCCTCATAGACATCTATGGAGAGCTGTAATCTGACAGAAGGGCAGTAACATAGCAGCACCATGTATCTACCTCTCCCTCTGTCCCCCATAGACTTCTATGGAGAGCTGTAATCTGACAGAAGGGCAGTAACATAGCACCATGTATCCATCTCTCCCTCGGTCCCCCATAGACATCTATGGAGAGCTGTAATCTGACAGAAGGGCAGTAACATAGCAGCACCATGTATCTTCCCTCTCCCTCTGTCCCTCATAGACATCTATGGAGAGCTGTAATCTGACAGAAGGGCAGTAACATAGCAGCACCATGTATCCACCTCTACCTCTGCCCCCTATAGACATCTATGGAGAGCTGTAATCTGACAGAAGGGCAGTAACATGGCAGCACCATGTATCCACCTCTCCCTCTGTCCCCCAGTGACTTCTATGGAGAGCTGTAATCTGACAGAAGGGCAGAAACATAGCAGCACCATGTATCTACCTCTCCCTCTGTCCCCCATAGACATGCTGCAGAGCTGTAATCTGACAGAAGGGCAGTAACATAGCAGCACCATGTATCTACCTCTCCCTCTGTCCCCCATAGACTTCTATGGAGAGCTGTAATCTGACAGAAGGGCAGTAACATAGCAGCACCATGTATCTACCTCTCCCTCTGTCCCCCATAGACATCTATGGAGAGCTGTAATCTGACAGAAGGGCAGTAACATAGCACCACGTATCTACCTCTCCCTCTGTCCCCCATAGACATCTATGGAGAGCTGTAATCTGACAGAAGGGCAGTAACATAGCACCACGTATCTACCTCTCCCTCTGTCCCCCATAGACATCTATGGAGAGCTGTAATCTGACAGAAGGGCAGTAACATAGCAGCACCATGTATCTACCTCTCCCTCTGTCCCCCATAGACATCTATGGAGAGCTGTAATCTGACAGAAGGGCAGTAACATAGCAGCACCATGTATCTACCTCTCCCTCTGTCCCCCATAGACTTCTATGGAGAGCTGTAATCTGACAGAAGGGCAGTAACATAGCACCACGTATCTACCTCTCCCTCTGTCCCCCATAGACATCTATGGAGAGCTGTAATCTGACAGAAGGGCAGTAACATAGCAGCACCATGTATCTACCTCTCCCTCTGTCCCCCATAGACATCTATGGAGAGCTGTAATCTGACAGAAGGGCAGTAACATAGCAGCACCATGTATCTACCTCTCCCTCTGTCCCCCAGAGACATCTATGGAGAGCTGTAATCTGACAGAAGGGCAGTAACATAGCAGCACCATGTATCTACCTCTCCCTCTGTCCCCCATAGACATCTATGGAGAGCTGTAATCTGACAGAAGGGCAGTAACATAGCAGCACCATGTATCTACCTCTCCCTCTGTCCCCCATAGACATCTATGGAGAGCTGTAATCTGACAGAAGGGCAGTAACATAGCAGCACCATGTATCTACCTCTCCCTCTGTCCCCCCCATAGACTTCTATGGAGAGCTGTAATCTGACATGAAGTCTTACATTCTCCTGCTCTATTGGATCACACAGAGCCCAGAGCTGGGGACTTACTTTTTGTGGGGCAGTCTCTGCTTCTTGCGGTAACAGTCCAGGACCCACTCCTTGCGGACGATGGTTCCTCCCGCAGCTTTCACCTGACTATATTTCGGGGTGTTGGCAAACGCACATCTAAAAAACACACAGTGACACGAGGCTTCAGCGAGAGGAGATAAGAGGGTGGGGTGTAGGAGAGAGGGGGGCACCTACATGAGGTGGGTGCTGTCCGGGGTCCAGTCCGGTCTGTACTTGGCCCCCATCTCCAGCGCTTTATCCCGGAGGTCGGATCGGAATGGATTCTGGAATCCGCTCAGTACAAACACGGTGCCCTGCAGGACGCGGCTCAGCTCCATGGGCTGGGGGCTGGGGGCCGGCTTCTTGTGAGCCGGCTTCTCCGGGGGAGGGGTCTTCTTTACTGGGGGGGTAGGTTGTGACTCCGCTGAAACATCAAAACTGCAAGGTTAACCCCTTAAAGACTGAAAACAGACTTTTACACTAAAGCCATTGACCATTATACTATATGGCAGAAACAGCGCCCCCCCTGTCCATAGGTTGCGTCTGGTAATGCAGCGCCACAGTCAGGACGTTACCTTTGATCTTTTTGGGTGGGGGCTGCGAGTTGCTCTCTTTGGAGTGGGATGGGGACGGCTTGGTGGGTGGGGGACCGGAAGGATCTTTTTTGAACTCAAACTTTCGTTTTCCAGAAGTCGGATCCTAGAGGAGACAGAGATCCCGGGATCTGTCAGGCTGCAGGACACGGGGCCTGGATCACATATATAAGACGTGGCCTCACCTTTGTGGCGCTGCTGCTCGGGGGCGTCTTGGTGGGCGGCTTCTCAGTGCTGGGGTCCGCAGAGCCGCTCCCCTGTAATGCCACCGCTGCATAGCTGGTCTGCGCAGCTACGGGGGGACAAGAGGGACAAGATCAGAGCCAGGTCACTGCCCACAAACACTGAACGCTTACCATATCCTCTGTATATACAGTATATCCTGTATTGTCTGGTCTGGGGGTCTGTATTATTCTGTATTGTCTGGTCTGGGGGTCTGTATTATTCTGTATTGTCTGGTCTGGGGGTCTGTATTATTCTGTATTGTCTGGTCTGGGGGTCTGTATTATTCTGTATTGTCTGGTCTGGGGGTCTGTATTATTCTGTATTGTCTGGTCTGGGGGTCTGTATTATTCTGTATTGTCTGGTCTGGGGGTCTGTATTATTATGTATTGTCTGGTCTGGGGTCTGTATTATTATGTATTGTCTGGTCTGGGGTCTGTATTATTATGTATTGTCTGGTCTGGGGGTCTGTATTATTATGTATTGTCTGGTCTGGGGGTCTGTATTATTCTGTATTGTCTGGTCTGGGGGTCTGTATTATTATGTATTGTCTGGTCCGGGGTCTGTATTATTATGTATTGTCTGGTCTGGGGGGGTCTGTATTATTCTGTATTGTCTGGTCTGGGGGTCTGTATTATTCTGTATTGTCTGGTCTGGGGGTCTGTATTATTCTGTATTGTCTGGTCCGGGGTCTGTATTATTCTGTATTGTCTGGTCTGGGGTCTGTATTATTCTGTATTGTCTGGTCTGGGGTCTGTATTATTCTGTATTGTCTGGTCTGGGGGGTCTGTATTATTCTGTATTGTCTGGTCTGGGGGTCTGTATTATTATGTATTGTCTGGTCTGGGGGTCTGTATTATTATGTATTGCCTGGTCTGGGGGTCTGTATTATTCTGTATTGTCTGGTCTGGGGGGGTCTGTATTATTCTGTATTGTCTGGTCTGGGGTCTGTATTATTATGTATTGTCTGGTCTGGGGGTCTGTATTATTATGTATTGTCCGGTCTGGGGGGGTCTGTATTATTCTGTATTGTCTGGTCTGGAGCCTGTATTATTCTGTATTGTCTGGTCTGGGGGTCTGTATTATTCTGTATTGTCTGGTCTGGGGTCTGTATTATTATGTATTGTCTGGTCTGGGGGTCTGTATTATTCTGTATTGTCTGGTCTGGGGTCTGTATTATTATGTATTGTCTGGGGGTCTGTATTATTATGTATTGTCTGGTCTGGGGTGTTGGCAGGTAACCCCTCTAGTAGTGCACATGACATACCTCAGTGTCACTTACCTTTTGTAGGAGTCACTTCAGTTTTGTTCGTACGATTGAAAAAAAGGCTTCCAGGCCGCATGGAGGGGGATGGGCTTTCCTCCTCCTTCACCTTAAACTGCCCCAGCTTGGTGAGCTTCTGCGGGGACAAGAGAAGGAAAGCTCAATGAGGCAGAAAGTGGCGCCCCCTCCAGGACAGGAGATTTCTCCATGTATTCGCCCGTACATCACGCACAGTACATACAATCAGATATCTCCCCTCCCAGCAATGCAGCCGCACTCGCTCCATCACAGGAGGCTCAGCAGTCACTCAGGTCTGAAGTGTAAAGCAAGAAGATACTGACCGGGGAGGATGGCGGAGGCTCGTCCTTGTCCGGAGGAGAATGGAGACGTATGAATGAGAGGCCGTACGCCAGGTTCTAGGGGAGGAGGGACAAGGACCTTGTAAGTTACTTTATGTTCATTAAAAGCAGCGTTAGGACTGCGCCGCCTCTACACTGTGCGCGCGGCTCACCTTGGTGTATGGCTGTGTGCAGACAATCTTCACCCGGTCCCACTTCTTCTCGGCTGCTGCCTTCACCAGCTTGTCCGGCCCGAACATCCGCGTGCGATTCAGGTTACTGCCGCTCTTGCTCTCGCTGGGTGACATAAAGGACGACATTCCCAGGAGAACCTGATGATGACATCACACATATCATTGTACTGAGACCCCCAGGTCCTAGGACATTGTTCTATATGGCAGTTCTGGAGGCCCCAGCGACTATGGGCACTAATTCTGGACGGTCTTCAGGCTGACTGCTCATCCAGTCTGGGAAATCAGATCCTTTAACCTGTTATGTACCCCAGGAGACAGGGTGCCCCCTCCCTCTCCATGTATCTACTGTGGTACATAACGGGTTAAAGGGTCTGGATCTGATCTCCTGGACTGTACGAGCAGACGGCCTGAAGACCGTGCAGCATTAGTGACCGCTGTATTGGGTGCACTGCAGGAGAACCAGACCAGTAACATCGCATCTATCAGCTGTTCAGAGAGACAAATAGAAGCTGCACTGATACACTGTAACAAACAATGAAGCGGATTGGTCCTCACCTCATATTCCTGCTCGCTGACTGCGGTGGAGCGTCCGACCAGAACCTCCACAAAGGCAGAGCCTTCATTTCCGATGTCGATGCTGTGGATCTGCTCCTCCTTCTCCAGCTTCAGGGAGAGACAAGGAAAACAAGTGGTGAGACTGGAGCGACCAATCCAGGTGTCAGATCCTCCGACTACTACAGGTTGTCAGGAAGTTACAAGAGACCCTCCCCCCATTATTACATGTTCATCAGTCACCATCAGACCCTGCGCCCCCTACCTGGAGGATGATGGGGATCTGCCTCCCCCACCCTGTGCCCCGTACCTGGAGGATGACGGAGATCTGCCTCCCCCACCCTGTGCCCTGTACCTGGAGGATGACGGAGATCTGCCTCCCCCACCCTGTGCCCCGTACCTGGAGGATGACGGAGATCTGCCTCCCCCACCCTGTGCCCCGTACCTGGAGGATGACGGAGATCTGCCTCCCCCACCCTGTGCCCTGTACCTGGAGGATGACGGAGATCTGCCTCCCCCACCCTGTGCCCCGTACCTGGAGGATGACGGAGATCTGCCTCCCCCACCCTGTGCCCTGTACCTGGAGGATGACGGAGATCTGCCTCCCCCACCCTGTGCCCCGTACCTGGAGGATGACGGAGATCTGCTTCTCCCCTGCTTGCTTGGCTTTCCACTTCCGGTAGGTGTCCGGCTTCAGGAGGTTCTCTGCTGTGTGCGTCTATAGGAACCAGAACACTCAGTAAGAGATCAGTAAGAGCTGGGGACATCATAGGTCAGCCTCAGGACCCGGGCCCCCGCAGGGCTGACAGGACCCGGACACCACCACCCCCCTCCCGCAGGGCTGACAGGACCCGGACACCACCACCCCCTCCCGCAGGGCTTACAGGACCCGGACACCACCCCCCCTCCCGCAGGGCTGACAGGACCCGGACACCACCCCCCCCCCCCCCTCCCGCAGGGCTGACAGGACCCGGACACCACCCCCCCCCCCTCCCGCAGGGCTGACAGGACCCGGACACCACCACCCCCTCCCGCAGGGCTGACAGGACCCGGACACCACCACCCCCTCCCGCAGGGCTGACAGGACCCGGGGACAACCCCTTCTGCAGGGCTGACAGGACCCGGACCCCGCGCCCCCTCCCCCCTCCCGCAGGGCTGACAGGACCCGGACACCCCCTCCAGCAGGGCTGACAGGACCCAGACCCCCCCCCCCCTCCGGCAGGGCTGACAGGACCCAGACCCCCCCCCCTCCGGCAGGGCTGACAGGACCCAGACACCCCCTCCGGCAGGGCTGACTGGACCCCCTAGCGGCGGTGCTCACCGTGTCGGCGCTGCTGCAGGACACCACGTGCTTCAGTCTGATCTCCGGCATCTTCCTCCTCTCGCTGTCTCCGGGGGGCGCTCCCGATCACCTGCACTACAAGTCACAGAGCGCCGGGGGTCACTAGGCTGTTGGTCTTGTTTACATTCATAAAATTCATTCAAACCATAATACGTGTGTACACAGACATGAGCCTATGCGGAGACCCAACTTTCCCAGTCTCCTGAACGGCTGCTCCTATAACGCAGCGACATGAGCTCCCGTCTCACCCTGATGTCACTGAATGGGGGGATAATGGGACGAGCGGTGACCCCAATATCTGCCGCACACCCGGAAATCACAACATATGAGAGAAGAGGCGAGTAGTAACACACTGATACACTGTGACGGCACCTGCGCTGTATGAGGCTGTGCTGGGGTCCAGGGCTCACACTATGGGGCTTCTAGTGATAACGAGGGATCCCCGCCACACACACAGGCAGGAGGAGACAAAATAACGCACAATACACACAGAGCACAACACATGCGATTCTCATACCTCGACCAAACCTCCCGCCCCGGAAGTGATCCCCTTCCAGCTGTACAAAACGTACCGGAAGTTGACCGCGGCCATTTTTTTTCCTATAAAGTGCCGGAAGTCTGTTAGAAGCCATCATTGTACTCCCGGAAGCGGCGGGTGACAGGGCGGGAGTTGCGGCCATGTTTGTACACCTTAATGGTTTGTAGCTTTCTGTGACATAGAATCGTGTTAAATCTGCTCATGTCCTTGTAAAGGGATAAAAGTAGGATGGGAGAGTCACAGGAGACATAATAACAGAGCCAGGCACACGACCCATGCTCCTAAACAAGTGGAGACAAGCATGGGACCCCATTACAGGACCCCATTACAGAACCTCACACAGGACCCCCATTACAGAACCTCACACAGGACCCCCATTACAGAACCTCACACAGGACCCCCATTACAGAACCTCGCACAGGACCCCCATTACAGAACCTCACACAGGACCCCCATTACAGAACCTCACACAGGACCCCCATTACAGAACCTCGCACAGGACCCCCATTACAGAACCTCGCACAGGACCCCCATTACAGAACCTCACACAGGACCCCAATTACAGAACCTCACACAGGACCCCCATTACAGAACCTCACACAGGACCCCCATTACAGAACCTCACACAGGACCCCCATTACAGAACCTCGCACAGGACCCCCATTACAGAACCACACACAGGACCCCCATTACAGAACCACACACAGGACCCCCATTACAGGACCTCGCACAGGACCCCCATTACAGAACCTCGCACAGGACCCCCATTACAGAACCTCGCACAGGACCCCCATTACAGAACCTCGCACAGGACCCCCATTACAGAACCTCACACAGGACCCCCATTACAGAACCTCACACAGGACCCCCATTAGAGAACCTCACACAGGACCCCCATTAGAGAACCTCACACAGGACCCTCATTACAGAACCTCACACAGGACCCCCATTACAGAACCTCACACAGGACCCTCATTACAGAACCACACACACAGGACCCCCATTACAGAACCACACACACAGGACCCCCATTACAGAACCTCACACAGGACCCCCATTACAGAACCTCACACAGGACCCTCATTACAGAACCACACACAGGACCCCCATTACAGAACCACACACACAGGACCCTCATTACAGAACCACACACAGGACCCCCATTACAGAACCACACACAGGACCCCCATTACAGAACCACACACAGGACCCCCATTACAGAACCACACACAGGACCCCCATTACAGAACCACACACAGGACCCCCATTACAGAACCTCACACAGGACCCTCATTACAGAACCACACACAGGACCCCCATTACAGAACCACACACACAGGACCCTCATTACAGAACCACACACAGGACCCCCATTACAGAACCACACACAGGACCCCCATTACAGAACCACACACAGGACCCCCATTACAGAACCACACACAGGACCCCCATTACAGAACCTCACACAGGACCCCCATTACAGGACCTCACACAGGACCCCCATTACAGAACCACACACAGGACCCCCATTACAGAACCTTACACAGGACCCCCATTACAGAACCTCACACAGGACCCCCATTACAGAACCACACACAGGACCCCCATTACAGGACCTCACACAGGACCCCCATTACAGAACCACACACAGGACCCCCATTACAGAACCTCACACAGGACCCCCATTACAGAACCACACACAGGACCCCCATTACAGGACCTCGCACAGGACCCTCATTACAGAACGACACACAGGACCCTCATTACAGAACCTCACACAGGACCCCCATTACAGAACCTCACACAGGACCCTCATTACAGAACCTCACACAGGACCCCCATTACAGAACCACACACACAGGACCCCCATTACAGAACCACACACAGGACCCCCATTACAGAACCTCACACAGGACCCTCATTACAGAACGACACACAGGACCCCCATTACAGCACCTCACACAGGACCCCCATTACAGAACCTCACACAGGACCCCCATTACAGAACCTCACACAGGACCCCCATTACAGAACCACACACAGGACTCCCATTACAGAACCTCACACAGGACCCCCATTATAGGACCTCACACAGGACCCCCATTATAGGACCTCACACAGGACCCCCATTACAGGACCTCACACAGGACCCCCATTACAGAACCTCACACAGGACCCCCATTACAGAACCACACACAGGACCCCCATTACAGAACCTCACACAGGACCCTCATTACAGAACCTCACACAGGACCCCCATTACAGAACGACACACAGGACCCTCATTACAGAACCACACACACAGGACCCCCATTACAGAACCACACACACGGGACCCCCATTACAGAACCACACACACACGGGACCCCCATTACAGAACCACACACACGGGACCCCCATTACAGAACCTCACACAGGACCCCCATTACAGAACCTCACACAGGACCCTCATTACAGAACCTCACACAGGACCCCCATTACAGGACCTCACACAGGACCCCCATTACAGAACCTCACACAGGACCCCCATTACAGAACCACACACAGGACCCCCATTACAGAACCTCACACAGGACCCCCATTACAGAACCACACACAGGACCCCCATTACAGAACCTCGCACAGGACCCCCATTACAGAACCTCACACGGGACCCCCATTACAGAACCTCACACAGGACCCCATTACAGG
This sequence comes from Engystomops pustulosus, assembly GCF_040894005.1. NCBI lineage: Eukaryota > Metazoa > Chordata > Amphibia > Anura > Leptodactylidae > Engystomops > Engystomops pustulosus. The sequence goes on along the minus strand of NC_092416.1, from coordinate 4,805,461 downwards.
GGGTAACACTGCATAGGTGTATATAGGTGACAGGGTCACATCTGTGCTGTACTGCAGTAACCCTGAGGAGAGGCTGCAGCCTGAGATTCTGGGGGTCATTTACTTACCTGGTCCAGTCGCGATCCAGCTGCGCGTTCTCCGACGCTGATTCGGGTCTTCCGGGATACACTAAGGTCGTGCGCCTGATGTCCACCAGGTGTCGCTGCTGCGCTGAGGTCCGCTGGAGTTCACCAGTCTATCCTTGGTGCAGGTAAGTGCGTGTCAAGCGACACTTTTTTTTTTTTTTTTTAATTCCTCGGTTTTTCCGAATGCATCGGGTTCTCCGACGGCCACGCCCCTTATTTACGTTGCATGCAACCCGGCACCGATGCGCCACAATCAGATCCCGTGCGCCAAAATCCCGTCGGAATTCGGCGCAAAACGGAAATCGGCGGGATACCCGATTGAATCGCGTGATTCGGGCCCTTAGTAAATGACCCCCTCTGTGTCCTGATTGGCTGGGTTGCTACTGCATGTGTGGAGAGCTCAGAATTATGGGAAGTGAGGGAAGCAGCTCTGGCCTCAGCTGATGTCACACCCAGGAAGTGCCCGCCCACTTCAGGAGAAGCTGGAGATGATTTTATAAGTAGGGTTGATAGATAAACCAGGAAGGATCTCAGGACGGTAAGAAGGCAGCAGTGTGATGCAGGGATCCCAGGAATTGTCAGGGCCTCTCTCCAGGTAACTTTAAGCTCCTCATTAGTGGTGTAAAAAGTGAGGAAGAGTCGGACATGTGCATGTGAATGTTTGGAGAAGGTCACAGTACGCCAGATCAGGAGATCAAGTCACGTCACTGGATCTGCTGCGGTCACTGACTGGTTCTGTGAATAGTGCTATTTCTGGCCCGGTGTTGGTGAGCAGGGGGCAGATGGGACCCGGAGCAGGGGGCAGATGGGACCCGGAGCAGGGGGCAGATGGGACCCGGAGCAGGGGGCAGATGGGACCTGGAGCAGGGGGCAGATGGGACCACTTGGCAATTTTTTTTTTACCACACTGAGTCCCCACAAGCTCCGACGTTTTCACATTCGCTCTTCTCCTCACATCAGAGTTTGGCCTCGGATCTTCTCGCTTGCTCATGTTTCCTGCTTCTACATCTCAAAGAATTGTCACTAAACGTCAGTGAGTGCATTGTCCGTGTATAATGTGCTGTGCGGGGAGTCACTAAGATCCTGCCCCTGATATCCTGCATGTGTCGCTTCCCCGCTCAGGGCCCCGGAGTTCACCTTCTTCTTCCTGGTGCATGTAAGTGCATTGTCCGTGTATAATGTGCTGTGCGGGGAGTCACTAAGATCCTGCCCCCGATATCCTGCATGTGTCGCTTCCCCGCTCAGGTCCCTGGAGTTCACCTTCTTCTTCCTAGTGCTTGTAAGTGCATTGTCCGTGTATAATGCGCTGTGCGGGGAGTCACTAAGATCCTGCACCCGATATCCTGCATGTGTCACTTCCCCGCTCAGGTCCCCGGAGTTCACCTTCTTCTTCTTGGTGCATGTAAGTGCATTGTCCGTGTATAATGCGCTGCGCGGGGAGTCACTAAGATCCTGCACCCGATATCCTACATGTGTAACTTCTCCGCTCAGGTCCCCGGAGTTCACCTTCTTCTTCCTGGTGCATGTAAGTGCATTGTCCATGTATAATGCGCTGTGCGGGGAGTCACTAAGATCCTGCGTCCGATATCCTGCATGTGTCACTTCCCCGCTCAGGTCCCCGGAGTTCACCTTCTTCTTCCTGGTGCATGTAAGTGCATTGTCTGTGTATAATGCGCTGTGCGGGGAGTCACTAAGATCCTGCACCCGATATCCTACATGTGTAACTTCTCCGCTCAGGTCCCCGGAGTTCACCTTCTTCTTCCTGGTGCATGTAAGTGCATTGTCCATGTATAATGCGCTGTGCGGGGAGTCACTAAGATCCTGCGTCTGATATCCTGCATGTGTGGCTTCCCCGCTCAGGTCCCCGGAGTTCACCTTCTTCTTCCTGGTGCATGTAAGTGCATTGTCCGTGTATAATGCGCTGTGCGGGGAGTCACTAAGATCCTGCATCCGATATCCTGCATGTGTCACTTCCCCGCTCAGGTCCCCGGAGTTCACCTTCTTCTTCCTGGTGCATGTAAGTGCATTGTCCGTGTATAATGCGCTGTGCGGGGAGTCACTAAGATCCTGCATCCGATATCCTGCATGTGTGGCTTCCCCGCTCAGGTCCCCGGAGTTCACCTTCTTCTTCCTGGTGCATGTAAGTGCATTGTCCGTGTATAATGCGCTGTGCGGGGAGTCACTAAGATCGTGCGCCCGATATCCTGCATGTGTCACTTCCCCGCTCAGGTCCCTGGAGTTCACCTTCTTCTTCCTGGTGCATGTAAGTGCATTGTCCATGTATAATGCGCTGTGCGGGGAGTCACTAAGATCCTGCCCCGATATCCTGCATGTGTCACTTCCCCGCTCAGGTCCCCGGAGTTCACCTTCTTCCTGGTGCATGTAAGTGCATTGTCCGTGTATAATGTGCTGTGCGGGGAGTCACTAAGATCCTGCACCCGATATCCTGCATGTGTCGCTTCCCCGCTCAGGTCCCTGGAGTTCACCTTCTTCTTCCTGGTGCATGTAAGTGCATTGTCCGTGTATAATGCGCTGTGCTGGGAGTCACTAAGATCGTGCACCCGATATCCTGCATGTGTCGCTTCCCCGCTCAGGTCCCCGGAGTTCACCTTCTTCTTCCTTGTGCATGTAAGTGCATTGTCCGTGTATAATGCGCTGTGCTGGGAGTCACTAAGATCCTGCACCCGATATCCTGCATGTGTCACTGCCCCGCTCAGGTCCCTGGAGTTCACCTTCTTCTTCCTGGTGCATGTAAGTGCATTGTCCGTGTATAATGCGCTGTGCAGGGAGTCACTAAGATCCTGCCCCCGATATCCTGCATGTGTCACTTCCCCGCTCAGGTCCCCGGAGTTCACCTTCTTCTTCCTGGTGCATGTAAGTGCATTGTCCGTGTATAATGCGCTGTGCGGGGAGTCACTAAGATCCTGCACCCGATATCCTACATGTGTAACTTCTCCGCTCAGGTCCCCGGAGTTCACCTTCTTCTTCCTGGTGCATGTAAGTGCATTGTCCGTGTATAATGTGCTGTGCGGGGAGTCACTAAGATCCTGCGCCCGATATCCTGCATGTGTTGCTTCCCCGCTCAGGTCCCCGGAGTTCACCTTCTTCTTCCTGGTGCATGTAAGTGCATTGTCTGTGTATAATGCGCTGTGCGGGGACTCACTAAGATCCTGCGCCCGATATCCTGCATGTGTCACTTCCCCGCTCAGGTCCCTGGAGTTCACCTTCTTCTTCCTGGTGCATGTAAGTGCATTGTCCATGTATAATGTGCTGTGCGGGGAGTCACTAAGATCCTGCACCCGATATCCTGCATGTGTCGCTTCCCCGCTCAGGTCCCTGGAGTTCACCTTCTTCTTCCTGGTGCATGTAAGTGCATTGTCCGTGTATAATGCGCCATGCAGGGAGTCACTAAGATCCTGCGCCCGATATCCTGCATGTGTCACTTCCCCGCTCAGGTCCCTGGAGTTCACCTTCTTCTTCCTGGTGCATGTAAGTGCATTGTCCATGTATAATGCGCCATGCAGGGAGTCACTAAGATCCTGCACCCGATATCCTGCATGTGTCGCTTCCCCACTCAGGTCCCTGGAGTTCACCTTTTTCTTCCTGGAGTATGTAAGTGCATTGTCCGTGTATAATGTGCTGTGCGGGGAGTCACTAAGATCCTGCGCCCGATATCCTGCATGTGTCGCTCCCCCGCTCAGGTCCCCGGAGTTCACCTTCTTCTTCCTGGTGCATGTAAGTGCATTGTCCGTGTATAATGCGCTGTGCGGGGAGTCACTAAGATCCTGCACCCGATATCCTGCATGTGTCACTTCCCCGCTCAGGTCCCCGGAGTTCACCTTCTTCTTCCTGGTGCATGTAACTGCATTGTCTGTGTATAATGTGCTGTGCGGGGAGTCACTAAGATCCTGTGCCCGATATCCTGCATGTGTCGCTTCCCCTCTCAGGTCCCCGGAGTTCACCTTCTTCTTCCTGGTGCATGTAAGTGCATTGTCCGTGTATAATGCGCTGTGCGGGGAGTCACTAAGATCCTGCACCCGATATCCTGCATGTGTCGCTTCCCCACTCAGGTCCCTGGAGTTCACCTTTTTCTTCCTGGAGTATGTAAGTGCATTGTCCGTGTATAATGCGCTGTGCGGGGAGTCACTAAGATCCTGCGCCCGATATCCTGCATGTGTCACTACCCCGCTCAGGTCCCCGGAGTTCACCTTCTTCTTCCTGGTGCATGTAAGTGCATTGTCCATGTATAATGCGCTGTGCGGGGAGTCACTAAGATCCTGTGCCTGATATCCTGCATGTGTCGCTTCCCTGCTCAGGTCCCTGGAGTTCACCTTCTTCTTCCTGGTGCATGTAAGTGCATTGTCCGTGTATAATGCGCTGTGCGGGGAGTCACTAAGATCCTGCGCCCGATATCCTGCATGTGTCGCTTCCCCGCTCAGGTCCCGGAGTTCACCCTCTTCTTCCTGGTGCATGTAAGTGCATTGTCTGTGTATAATGCGCTGTGCAGGGAGTCACTAAGATCCTGTGCCCGATATCCTGCATGTGTCGCTTCCCCGCTCAGGTCCCTGGAGTTCACCTTCTTCTTCCTGGTGCATGTAAGTGCATTGTCCGTGTATAATGCGCTGTGCGGGGAGTCACTAAGATCCTGCATCCGATATCCTGCATGTGTCGCTTCCCCGCTCAGGTCCCCGGAGTTCACCTTCTTCTTCCTGGTGCATGTAAGTGCATTGTCCGTGTATAATGCGCTGTGCGGGGAGTCACTAAGATCCTGCACCCGATATCCTGCATGTGTGGCTTCCCCGCTCAGGTCCCCGGGGTTCACCTTCTTCTTCCTGATGCATGTAAGGGCATTGTCCGTGTATAATGCGCTGTGCGGGGAGTCACTAAGATCCTGCGCCCGATATCCTGCATGTGTCACTTCCCTGCTCAGGTCCCTGGAGTTCACCTTCTTCTTCCTGGTGTATGTAAGTGCATTGTCCGTGTATAATGCGCTGTGCGGGGATCACTAAGATCCTGCGCCCGATATCCTGCATGTGTGGCTTCCCCGCTCAGGTCCCCGGGGTTCACCTTCTTCTTCCTGATGCATGTAAGGGCATTGTCCGTGTATAATGCGCTGTGCGGGGAGTCACTAAGATCGTGCACCTTTTTTCTCTTGGAACTAAGCACCAACACTCCCCTTTTGGTGCACAGTTTTCTAAAGTGTTGGATCCCAAGATGTGGTGAAAACTTGGACCAAAAACCAGCGCAGACACAATAATAGATGTGGAGCACAAAGCTTGTAATTACAGGCACAGCTTCTGCTGCTGATTGTGTCTGAGGACTAAGATTGGTCACCACATCTCTGAATACTCTCCTATGTTACATGCAGTACTGTCTATGAGCTGCAGGGGGCAGTATAACGTCTCAGAAATCTCGGAGATCAGCATTGACCGACTTTGGATGATTTGTGGTGCCTGACGCTTCCCCTCCGCAGTCATCTCCTTTATGGAATGAGGTGCGAGTTCTGGAGCCACACAGAGTCCGGACGCCTTTATTACAAAATGTATTTAATCTGTAATTTCGTGTATATTTCCAGTCAGAAAGATAAAACGAACAGCGCAATACGATTACAGCGACATTTCAGAAACCGAGGAGGATTGCATTGATGGTGATACAGTGTATCTCATACACAAGACGCATCCCAACCTGGTAGTGGGACGGTCTAGTAGTAAGTGAACTACATCTCCCAGCATGCCCTGGCATACCTGGGGAAGGTTTGGATCATATCGCTCGCTATCTGATATGGCGGCAGGGCGCGGTTGGCCTCGGAGGGCGATATAGTGATGTGTCCCATCTGTAGTCACTAGTGTAGCCATGCAGTTGCTGTTGCACACGGAGCATATAAGTTATAGGCTTTCCCATATACGTCTGCTTTAGGATATAGGGGGACATAGTAGTAGTGCACATACGTGTAACATACGTGTAGAAATGAATCTGAGCTGTTATATAGATAATACACAGCAGTTAAACATGCATTGCCCTGCCTGGATACTTAGGGCTATGTCTCCGCGACGCGTTCCTGCCCGGGATGGGTTGACGTGAAGTTCCCTTAGGAAGGGCCTTGTAGTTTGGGGATAAGGGGTGGATGGATATTATGACAGCAGCTTGAGCGTGGCGATGACGACGGCTACTGGGAAGAAGAGACCGGGGAGCTGAGACGCGGCGTGGCTGCTGCAGTCAAACTTGGTGGACAGGATGTGGTCGAAGGGCAGCGTGGTCACGTTCTTCATGGCGCAGACGTTTTCGGAGGCGCAGCCTTGGATTGAGTAGGAGGTCTGCGTCTTGGCTGTTGGGAAGATGAAAATGAGGTTATGGTGGGATGAACACACAGTCACGTCGGTCCAAGTTTTTGGTACATTTTGGAAGTGAAGATCTCGAGCGGCTTTTTTGCTCCATCATCTCGGGGAAACCCTGCGGTCAGAACTGATCCGATGCCCCTGCCCTGAGTTGTTCTCACACTCTCTACTTCTGGCCGACTACCGAGCTTTCAACTTCCCCGCCACGCTTTTCCACGACTCCCCCTAGACCCAAGTCTACTGTGGTCCCTGGCTTATTAAGAGGGGTTTCTAGCACAGGATACTTGCTGCATTCATACAGCTGATATATCCACTCCACTTCTGCTGCTCATCTTGACTTGCCAATCTCCTGTGCTGAACCTCTAACTACAAAGCTGCCTAACCTTACCTCCAACCTGACTCGTAACTCCACTAGCCCTGACTGTGGCTTGTGCCTTTACCCTGGTGCATTATACCACTTGCCACCCATCACCACCAATAAACCTCCATCAGGAGGTAGCTACCTGGTGTCCTCCCTGCACTGGAATCTCTGTATAGGAGGTTACAGGGTGAGAACCGAGGAGATGACTTGGACAACACCCTTTAGAGTCTGCAGTATGAGTAGGTTGGGCATAGGTCGGTGCACTTACTGTCTTTGGCCGTGTAGGTCACGCACTTCTTCTGCTCTCCTGTGCACTTTATCTTCATAGTAGTTTTGCACTTGTCGTTGGCCTCATGGCACGTCGGGCACTCAACGTCATTTTGGTTAATGGCTTTTGGTACTGACAAGGTAAACAGAGGGAGGAGATATCAGTTTGGTGCTGGAGGCATCTCCTAACCCTAAGGTGAGACTTACCGTCCAGGCCCGGGGTGGGGCAGCGGTCCTTGTCGCAGCAGCGGATGGTGGCGTGCAGGGTGGTGGCGTTGAGGGAGATGCTGTAGTTGGTGTTGCACGTGTCCTTGGTGCCGCAGGACCTCACAATGTATTTTGTTGGTGTTGTTTTACCTTCTGTTTAGTGGGGAAGAGAGAAGTGTAAGAAAATTGTGCAGATATGTGATCACCGGTATGGAAGGAGCCCGAGGTCTAGACTCACGTGTGCTGATCTCCGTGATGGTGGATATACACGTGTCCTGGTTCTTATCACACATCTTCTCTTGTGTGTTACAGTCAATCCCGGTGACGGAACAGTGATAGCAGCTCAGAGACAAAGCTGTGGAGGACAAGGTTACACAGGACCGGTACTGACCCAGCGTAGTACTAGCACATGACAACTACCGACCCATAGGTGTATGTAGTACTAGGAACGCCTGTGTGATCCCCGGCAGACCCCACCACACGATGACCTATCTATTGACGAGCCATTCGCCCCGATTACTATTTATGTAGATGGGGCTGGGACGATGCTCTCGCCACAGTAAAACTACTCATCGCCAGAGGGAAATCGCCGAAATCTCACGAATCAGAAAGCAGATTGTAATTAGGACTGAAGTTATATCCTTATATCAGATGATTTGAGGTCAAAGTCCTGATCTTCATGTCTTTTGCTACTAAAAAAGAAGCTGGAGATCTTAATTACCAAGAGGTCGAAAGAAGAAGGGAGGGTTGTCATGGCCAGGGGGACACAGGACTTGGTGGTCTTGGTCCAGGATTATGTTGCTGATGGAGAATGACTGGACCTGAGGCTTGATTCCACTTTCTCGTGATTAATGGGGGTTTCTGTGGACAGTGGAAATAACTTGGGACAACTCATCTACGGTTCCTCATCAATTCTGGTTCTGATGACGTTTTGTGTTTGACCTTTTTTCACATTGATCCTGTGCCCACGTCAACACCTAGACTACCCCTCTGGGAGGATGGTCTGCATTACTAACCCCACATTGCTTTGCCCAACACCTAGACTACCCCCCTGGGAGGTGGTCTGCATTACCTACCCCATGTGGCCTTTCCCAAAACCTAGACTACCCCTCTGGGAGAATGGTCTGCATTACTAACCCCACATTGCTTTGCCCAACACCTAGACTACCCCTCTGGGAGGATAGCCTGCATTACTAACCCCACATTGCTTTGCCCAACACCTAGACTACCCCTCTGGGAGGATAGCCTGCATTACTAACCCCACATTGCTTTGCCCAACACCTAGACTACCCCTCTGGGAGGATAGCCTGCATTACTAACCCCACATTGCTTTGCCCAACACCTAGACTACCCCCCTGGGAGGATGGCCTCCATTACCAACCCCACATGGCCTTGCCCAACACCTAGACTACCCCCCTGGGAGGGGGTCTGCATTACTAACCCCACATGGCCTTGCCCAACACCTAGACTACCCCTCTGGGAGGGGGTCTGCATTACCAACCCCACATGGCCTTGCCCAACACCTAGACTACCCCTCTGGGAGGATGGCCTCCATTACCAACCCCACATGGCCTTGCCCAACACCTAGACTACCCCCCTGGGAGGATGGTCTGCATTACCAACCCCACATGGCCTTGCCCAGCACCTAAACTACCCCGCTGGGAGGATGGCCTGCATTACCAACCCCACATGGCCTCGCCCAACACCTAAACTACCCCTCTGGGAGGGGGTCTGCATTACTAACCCCACATGGCCTCGCCCAACACCTAAACTACCCCTCTGGGAGGGGGTCTGCATTACCAACCCCACATGGCCTTGCCTAACACCTAGACTACCCCCCTGGGAGGATGGCCTGCATTACTAACCCCACATGGCCTTGCCCAACACCTAGACTACCCCTCTGGGAGAATGGTCTGCATTACCAACCCCACATGGCCTTGCCCAGCACCTAGACTACCCCCCTGGGAGGATGGTCTGCATTACCAACCCCACATGGCCTTGCCCAACACCTAGACTACCCCGCTGGGAGGATGGCCTGCATTACCAACCCCACATGGCCTCGCCCAACACCTAAACTACCCCTCTGGGAGGGGGTCTGCATTACTAACCCCACATGGCCTCGCCCAACACCTAAACTACCCCTCTGGGAGGGGGTCTGCATTACCAACCCCACATGGCCTTGCCTAACACCTAGACTACCCCCCTGGGAGGATGGCCTGCATTACTAACCCCACATGGCCTTGCCCAACACCTAGACTACCCCCCTGGGAGGATGGCCTCCATTACCAACCCCACATGGCCTTGCCCAACACCTAGACTACCCCTCTGGGAGGATGGTCTACATTACCTACCCCATGTGGCCTTTCCCAACACCTAGACTACCCCTCTGGGAGAATGGTCTGCATTACCAACCCCACATGGCCTTGCCCAACACCTAGACTACCCCTCTGGGAGGATGGTCTACATTACCTACCCCATGTGGCCTTTCCCAACACCTAGACTACCCCTCTGGGAGAATGGTCTGCATTACCAACCCCACATGGCCTTGCCCAGCACCTAGACTACCCCCCTGGGAGGATGGTCTGCATTACCAACCCCACATGGCCTTGCCCAACACCTAGACTACCCCGCTGGGAGGATGGCCTGCATTACCAACCCCACATGGCCTCGCCCAACACCTAAACTACCCCTCTGGGAGGGGGTCTGCATTACTAACCCCACATGGCCTCGCCCAACACCTAAACTACCCCTCTGGGAGGGGGTCTGCATTACCAACCCCACATGGCCTCGCCCAACACCTAGACTGCTGGTCCTACCAGTGTCTTCCATGTGATTGGCCATTACCTACCAACGCAGACGTAGACATCGGGTGGTTCTCCTACAGCAAAGCAAAAATTACTATTTGAGATTTGAAGGGCTAAAACCAGAGCGATCACCAAGGAGTGGCCCAAAGTTACAGCATGGACACGACACAGCAGAGATATAAGGTCACCAATGTGAAGAACATATTCAATGGATTTTGGTATAACTCCACAGCAGCAGCTTTGTGGTGGTGATGTCCCTTAGGCCCTCAGGTTCCTGCCGGTTCTACCCTTTGCGACCAGTTGATATATTTAATGTTGACTGGTTGTGAAGTTTATGAGTTTATCTTGGTGGAGTTGTCATCGGACCCCTGTTTTTCGAATAGATTTTGGTCTTATAGTGGAAACAATGGACATGGAGAACCTTCAGTTGGGAGAAGGACCTTAACTCTCGGAGCCCCAGGGAAACTCTCCTGCTCCTTTATAATCCTTGCAGATGTCGGCTCTGCCTGTGCACATCCGGCTGAGGGTCATTGGTTTTGGAGACTAGATGTGGACAGTTCCCATTATGAGACCACCTCTGCATCCAGGAGTTTGGTTAGGACTGTGATGGACGGGCCGGGCGGCTTCCATGTTGTGCGCCGCCATCTGCAAACTGATGACTAATCATTGCTGGAACTAATTGTTCTCTTTCCAGACGCCTTCCTGGTCAAAAATAGAGGAAGATGTTGTGGGGATCCCCTGAGGCCCCGTGCAGGACATAGAGTGCTCTCAGGCCCGGCCTCTATCGATCTATAGGATCATTCCCGAAATCTACATAAAATGTGCAGCGTCTATCACTGCAGCTGAATTATACTGCGTGACCCACCCGTCACTACAGACCACCACATACTAGATCTATACCGGCCAAGTACTAGAGCATCTCCAGCTAATGTACATAAGGGCTGATCAAATGCAGTGGGCAAAGATAAGAAGGATCCACATGCTGGAATTATACCTTACCCCTGTCACTGATAGCGGGGGATCTGGAGGGGGATAGAGAAGGACAGAGGGGTCTGGAGGAGGAGGAGGACAGAGGGGTCTGGAGGAGGAGGAGGACAGAGGGGTCTGGAGGAGGAGGAGGACAGAGGGGTCTGGAGGAGGAGGAGGACAGAGGGGTCTGGAGGAGGAGGAGGACAGAGGGGTCTGGAGGAGGAGGAGGAGGACAGAGGAGTCTGGAGGAGGAGGAGGACAGAGGAGTCTGGAGGAGGAGGAGGAGGACAGAGGAGTCTGGAGGAGGAGGAGGACAGAGGAGTCTGGAGGAGGAGGAGGACAGAGGGGTCTGGAGGAGGAGGAGGAGGACAGAGGGGTCTGGAGGAGGAGGAGGAGGACAGAGGGGTCTGGAGGAGGAGGAGGAGGACAGAGGGGTCTGGAGGAGGAGGAGGAGGACAGAGGGGTCTGGAGGAGGAGGAGGAGGACAGAGGGGTCTGGAGGAGGAGGAGGAGGACAGAGGGGTCTGGAGGAGGAGGAGGAGGACAGAGGGGTCTGGAGGAGGAGGAGGAGGACAGAGGGGTCTGGAGGAGGACAGAGGGGTCTGGAGGAGGACAGAGGGGTCTGGAGGAGGACAGAGGGGTCTGGAGGAGGAGGAGGACAGAGGAGTCTGGAGGAGGAGGAGGACAGAGGGGTCTGGAGGAGGAGGAGGACAGAGGGGTCTGGAGGAGGAGGAGGACAGAGGAGTCTGGAGGAGGAGGAGGACAGAGGAGTCTGGAGGAGGACAGAGGAGTCTGGAGGAGGAGGAGGACAGAGGAGTCTGGAGGGGGATAGAGAAGGACAGAGGAGTCTGGAGGAGGAGGAGGACAGAGGGGTCTGGAGGGGGATAGAGAAGGACAGAGGAGTCTGGAGGAGGAGGAGGACAGAGGGGTCTGGAGGAGGAGGACAGAGGGGTCTGGAGGAGGAGGACAGAGGAGTCTGGAGGAGGAGGAGGACAGAGGAGTCTGGAGGAGGACAGAGGAGTCTGGAGGAGGAGGAGGACAGAGGAGTCTGGAGGGGGATAGAGAAGGACAGAGGGGTCTGGAGGAGGAGGAGGACAGAGGAGTCTGGAGGAGGAGGAGGACAGAGGGGTCTGGAGGAGGAGGAGGACAGAGGAGTCTGGAGGAGGAGGAGGACAGAGGAGTCTGGAGGAGGAGGAGGAGGACAGAGGAGTCTGGAGGAGGAGGAGGAGGACAGAGGAGTCTGGAGGAGGAGGAGGAGGACAGAGGAGTCTGGAGGAGGAGGAGGACAGAGGAGTCTGGAGGAGGAGGAGGACAGAGGAGTCTGGAGGAGGAGGAGGACAGAGGAGTCTGGAGGAGGAGGAGGACAGAGGAGTCTGGAGGAGGACAGAGGAGTCTGGAGGAGGACAGAGGAGTCTGGAGGAGGACAGAGGAGTCTGGAGGAGGACAGAGGAGTCTGGAGGAGGACAGAGGAGTCTGGAGGAGGACAGAGGAGTCTGGAGGAGGACAGAGGAGTCTGGAGGAGGACAGAGGAGTCTGGAGGAGGACAGAGGAGTCTGGAGGAGGACAGAGGAGTCTGGAGGAGGACAGAGGAGTCTGGAGGAGGACAGAGGAGTCTGGAGGAGGACAGAGGAGTCTGGAGGAGGACAGAGGAGTCTGGAGGAGGACAGAGGAGTCTGGAGGAGGAGGAGGAGGACAGAGGAGTCTGGAGGAGGAGGAGGACAGAGGAGTCTGGAGGAGGAGGAGGACAGAGGAGTCTGGAGGAGGACAGAGGAGTCTGGAGGAGGACAGAGGAGTCTGGAGGAGGACAGAGGAGTCTGGAGGAGGACAGAGGAGTCTGGAGGAGGACAGAGGAGTCTGGAGGAGGACAGAGGAGTCTGGAGGAGGACAGAGGAGTCTGGAGGAGGACAGAGGAGTCTGGAGGAGGACAGAGGAGTCTGGAGGAGGACAGAGGAGTCTGGAGGAGGAGGAGGACAGAGGGGTCTGGAGGAGGAGGAGGAGGACAGAGGGGTCTGGAGGAGGAGGAGGACAGAGGGGTCTGGAGGAGGAGGAGGACAGAGGGGTCTGGAGGAGGAGGAGGACAGAGGGGTCTGGAGGAGGAGGAGGACAGAGGGGTCTGGAGGAGGAGGAGGACAGAGGGGTCTGGAGGAGGAGGAGGACAGAGGGGTCTGGAGGAGGAGGAGGACAGAGGGGTCTGGAGGAGGAGGAGGAGGACAGAGGGGTCTGGAGGAGGAGGAGGACAGAGGGGTCTGGAGGAGGAGGAGGACAGAGGGGTCTGGAGGAGGAGGAGGACAGAGGGGTCTGGAGGAGGAGGAGGACAGAGGGGTCTGGAGGAGGAGGAGGACAGAGGGGTCTGGAGGAGGAGGAGGACAGAGGGGTCTGGAGGAGGAGGAGGACAGAGGGGTCTGGAGGAGGAGGAGGACAGAGGGGTCTGGAGGAGGAGGAGGACAGAGGGGTCTGGAGGAGGAGGAGGACAGAGGGGTCTGGAGGAGGAGGAGGACAGAGGGGTCTGGAGGAGGAGGAGGACAGAGGGGTCTGGAGGAGGAGGAGGACAGAGGGGTCTGGAGGAGGAGGAGGACAGAGGGGTCTGGAGGAGGAGGAGGACAGAGGGGTCTGGAGGAGGAGGAGGACAGAGGGGTCTGGAGGAGGAGGAGGACAGAGGGGTCTGGAGGAGGAGGAGGACAGAGGGGTCTGGAGGAGGAGGAGGACAGAGGGGTCTGGAGGAGGAGGAGGACAGAGGGGTCTGGAGGAGGAGGAGGACAGAGGGGTCTGGAGGAGGAGGAGGACAGAGGAGTCTGGAGGAGGAGGACAGAGGAGTCTGGAGGAGGAGGACAGAGGAGTCTGGAGGAGGAGGACAGAGGAGTCTGGAGGAGGAGGACAGAGGAGTCTGGAGGAGGAGGACAGAGGAGTCTGGAGGAGGAGGACAGAGGGGTCTGGAGGAGGAGGACAGAGGGGTCTGGAGGAGGAGGAGGAGGACAGAGGGGTCTGGAGGAGGAGGACAGAGGGGTCTGGAGGAGGAGGACAGAGGGGTCTGGAGGAGGAGGACAGAGGGGTCTGGAGGAGGAGGACAGAGGGGTCTGGAGGAGGAGGACAGAGGGGTCTGGAGGAGGAGGACAGAGGGGTCTGGAGGAGGAGGACAGAGGGGTCTGGAGGAGGAGGACAGAGGGGTCTGGAGGAGGAGGACAGAGGGGTCTGGAGGAGGAGGACAGAGGGGTCTGGAGGAGGAGGACAGAGGGGTCTGGAGGAGGAGGAGGAGGACAGAGGGGTCTGGAGGAGGAGGACAGAGGGGTCTGGAGGAGGAGGAGGACAGAGGGGTCTGGAGGAGGAGGAGGACAGAGGGGTCTGGAGGAGGAGGAGGACAGAGGGGTCTGGAGGAGGAGGAGGACAGAGGGGTCTGGAGGAGGAGGAGGACAGAGGGGTCTAGAGGAGGAGGAGGACAGAGGGGTTAGGGTTAGGGCTGAGGTGTGTATTATGAAGTTCTGCAGCAGCTGAGGTGTGTATTATGAAGTTCTGCAGCAGCTTTGGTTCCCACCTGGTGTATCATCTATATGTTGTTAGTATTTGGATCCTCCTGGTACCTCGGACCCTGTGAGGAGGTTATGGGCCCCTGGGGACAAGGAGTGATGCTCTCTGTACAGCGCTCTGGTATATGTGGCCGCTTTGTACATGTACAGGATATAAATGACCGGTCTCAGTCCCCTCCTGCTCTGCCTCGCTCCCCTCTGCTCCCCTCTGCTCCCCGCTCCCCTCTGCTCCCCTCTGCTCCTCGCTCCCCTCTGCTCCCCTCTGCTCCTCGCTCCCCTCTGCTCCCCTCTGCTCCTCGCTCCCCTCTGCTCCCCTCTGCTCCTCGCTCCCCTCTGCTCCCCTCTGCTCCTCGCTCCCCTCTGCTCCCCTCTGCTCCTCGCTCCCCTCTGCTCCCCTCTGCTCCCCGCTCCCCTCTGCTCCCCGCTCCCCTCTGCTCCTCGCTCCCCTCTGCTCCCCGCTCCCCTCTGCTCCCCGCTCCCCTCTGCTCCTCGCTCCCCTCTGCTCCTCGCTCCCCTCTGCTCCTCGCTCCCCTCTGCTCCCCGCTCCCCTCTGCTCCTCGCTCCCCTCTGCTCCTCGCTCCCCTCTGCTCCTCGCTCCCCTCTGCTCCTCGCTCCCCTCTGCTCCTCGCTCCCCTCTGCTCCCCTCTGCTCCCCGCTCCCCTCTGCTCCCCGCTCCCCTCTGCTCCCCGCTCCCCTCTGCTCCCCGCTCCCCTCTGCTCCTCGCTCCCCTCTGCTCCTCGCTCCCCTCTGCTCCCCTCTGCTCCTCGCTCCCCTCTGCTCCCCTCTGCTCCTCGCTCCCCTCTGCTCCCCGCTCCCCTCTGCTCCCCTCTGCTCCTCGCTCCCCTCTGCTCCTCGCTCCCCTCTGCTCCTCGCTCCCTTCTGTTTCGATGTGCGTCACAGTCAGACATTGCTCAGACAGTGGTAGTGGCGCTGGATCCAGTACAGGCAGTGGCTGTGATGTAGCAGAGCTGACTGTGTCTCCTGGATCCAGTACAGGCAGCGGCTGTGATGTAGCAGAGCTGA
Source organism: Engystomops pustulosus (assembly GCF_040894005.1). Lineage (NCBI taxonomy): Eukaryota > Metazoa > Chordata > Amphibia > Anura > Leptodactylidae > Engystomops > Engystomops pustulosus. Next base: position 4,789,850 of record NC_092416.1, on the reverse strand, counting down.
CTGTGTCTCCTGGATCCAGTACTGGAGGTATATCACACTCACACAGGGTACAGGCAGTGGCTCTGATGTAGCAGAGCTGACTGTGTCTCCTGGATCCAGTACTGGAGGTATCACACTCAAACAGGGTACAGGCAGTGGCTCTGATGTAGCAGAGCTGACTGTGTCTCCTGGATCCAGTACTGGATGTATCACTCACACAGGGTACAGACAGCGGCTGTGATGTAGCAGAGCTGACTGTGTCTCCTGGATCCAGTACTGGAGGTATATCACACTCACACAGGGTACAGGCAGTGGCTCTGATGTAGCAGAGCTGACTGTGTCTCCTGGATCCAGTACTGGAGGTATCACACTCACACAGGGTACAGACAGCGGCTGTGATGTAGCAGTGCTGACTGTGTCTCCTGGATCCAGTACTGGATGTATCACACATACAGGGTACAGACCGTGGCAGTGATGTAGCAGAGCTGACTATGTCTCCTGGATCCAGTACTGGAGGTATCACACACACACACAGGGTACAGGCAGTGGCTGTGATGTAGCAGAGCTGACTGTGTCTCCTGGATCCAGTACTGGAGGTATATCACACACACACAGGGTACAGGCAGTGGCTCTGATGTAGCAGAGCTGACTGTGTCTCCTGGATCCAGTACTGGAGGTATATCACACACACACAGGGTACAGGCAGCGGCTCTGATGTAGCAGGGCTGACTGTGTCTCCTGGATCCAGTACTGGAGGTATCACACACACACAGGGTACAGACAGTGGCAGTGATGTAGCAGGGCTGACTGTGTCTCCTGGATCCAGTACTGGAGGTATCACACACACACAGGGTACAGGCAGTGGCTCTGATGTAGCAGAGCTGACTGTGTCTCCTGGATCCAGTACTGGAGGTATATCACACACACACAGGGTACAGGCAGCGGCTCTGATGTAGCAGAGCTGACTGTGTCTCCTGGATCCAGTACTGGAGGTATCACACACATACAGGGTACAGACAGTGGCAGTGATGTAGCAGGGCTGACTGTGTCTCCTGGATCCAGTGCAGGGGGTATCACACTCACACAGGGTACAGGCAGTGGCTCTGATGTGGCAGAGCTGACTGTGTCTCCTGGATCCAGTACTGGAGGTATCACACACACACAGGGTACAGACCGTGGCAGTGATGTAGCAGGACTGACTGTGTCTCCTGGATCCAGTACTGGAGGTATCACACACACACAGGGTACAGACCGTGGCTGTGATGTAGCAGAGCTGACTGTGTCTCCTGGATCCAGTACTGGTGGTATCACTCACACACACAGGGTACAGGCAGCGGCTCTGATGTAGCAGAGCTGACTGTGTCTCCTGGATCCAGTACTGGAGGTATCACACACATACAGGGTACAGGCAGCGGCTGTGATGTAGCAGAGCTGACTGTGTCTCCTGGATCCAGTACTGGATGTATCACACACACACAGGGTACAGACAGCGGCGGTGATGTAGCAGAGCTGACTATGTCTCCTGGATCCAGTACTGGATGTATCACACATACAGGGTACAGACAGCGGCAGTGATGTAGCAGTGCTGACTATGTCTCCTGGATCCAGTACAGGAGGTATCACACATACAGGGTACAGGCAGTGGCTGTGATGTAGCAGAGCTGACTATGTCTCCTGGATCCAGTACTGGATGTATCACACACAGGGTACAGGCAGTGGCTGTGATGTAGCAGAGCTGGCGGTGTCTGTGCACCTGATGGTGCAGGTACCACTGATGACACACTCGGCTCTGCTACATGTGAGATGCTGTGCGGCGCTCACCTCCGTGTAGTATTCCAGCCAGGAGGCAGAGGACCAGAGGCGACACCATGCTGCTGCTCTGCGGTGCTCGGATGCTGCGATGCTCTGTCTCATCCCCTCCTAAGGGTGTGGCGTTTTATACGCAGAGTGCCAGGGCGGGTGGGCAGGGGGGATGCCAAGGATCTAGTGTACGGAGACAGGAGCCGAGACCAATGAGATCTGCGCAGGGAAGAAGTGTGCGTCATGCCAAATATCAGCAGCAGCTCCATCACACGGCCTCCGCCGCCCAGACAAAAGAGGGTCCGACCCCACTCTGCCCCCGACCCCCCCACTACCCCCGACCCCCCCCCACTGCCCCCGACCCCCACTCTGCCCCCAATACTAATAGAACAACCTAACCCCTCACTACATACAGCAGCTACCGGCTCTGCTACATCTGCACTGCAGCCTAACACACCTCCACAGGCCGAGAGCATCTATATCTATCTATCTCCTATCTATCTATCTCCTATCTATCTATCTCCTATCTATCTATCTCCTATCTATCTATCTCCTATCTATCTATCTCCTATCTATCTATCTTCTATCTATCTATCTATCTCCTATCTATCTATCTCCTATCTATCTATCTCCTATCTATCTATCTCCTATCTATCTATCTCCTATCTATCTATCTATCTCCTATCTATCTCCTATCTATCTCCTATCTATCTATCTATCTATCTCCTATCTCCTATCTATCTATCTATCTATCTATCTATCTCCTATCTATCTATCTATCTCCTATCTATCTATCTATCTATCTATCTATCTCCTATCTATCTATCTATCTCCTATCTATCTATCTATCTCCTATCTATCTATCTATCTATCTCCTATCTATCTATCTATCTCCTATCTATCTATCTATCTCCTATCTATCTATCTATCTCCTATCTATCTCCTATCTATCTATCTCCTATCTATCTCCTATCTATCTATCTATCTATCTATCTCATATCTATCTATCTATCTCCTATCTATCTCATATCTATCTCCTATCTATCTATCTCCTATCTATCTCCTATCTATCTATCTATCTATCTATCTATCTATCTATCTATCTATCTATCTATCTCCTATCTATCTATCTATCTCCTATCTATCTATCTATCTCCTATCTATCTCCTATCTATCTATCTCCTATCTATCTCCTATCTATCTATCTATCTATCTATCTCATATCTATCTATCTATCTCCTATCTATCTCATATCTATCTCCTATCTATCTATCTCCTATCTATCTCCTATCTATCTATCTATCTATCTATCTATCTATCTATCTATCTATCTATCTATCTATCTCCTATCTATCTATCTCCTATCTATCTATCTATCTCCTATCTATCTATCTATCTCCTATCTATCTCCTATCTATCTATCTCCTATCTATCTCCTATCTATCTATCTATCTATCTATCTCATATCTATCTATCTATCTCCTATCTATCTCATATCTATCTCCTATCTATCTATCTATCTATCTATCTATCTATCTATCTATCTGTCTATCTCCTATCTATCTATCTATCTCCTATCTATCTATCTCCTATCTATCTATCTATCTATCTATCTCCTATCTATCTATCTCCTATCTATCTCCTATCTATCTATCTATCTATCTCCTATCTATCTATCTCCTATCTATCTATCTCCTATCTATCTATCTCCTATCTATCTATCTATCTCCTATCTATCTATCTCCTATCTATCTATCTATCTATCTCATATCTATCTATCTATCTCCTATCTATCTATCTATCTATCTCCTATCTATCTATCTATCTATCTCCTATCTATCTATCTATCTATCTCCTATCTATCTATCCTATCTATCTATCTCCTATCTATCTATCTATCTCCTATCTATCTATCCTATCTATCTATCTATCTCCTATCTATCTATCTATCTATCTCCTATCTATCTTCTATCTATCTCCTATCTATCTATCTCCTATCTATCTATCTATCTATCTATCTCCTATCTATCTATCTATCTCCTATCTATCTATCTCCTATCTATCTATCTCCTATCTATCTATCTATCTATCTCATATCTATCTATCTATCTCCTATCTATCTCATATCTATCTCCTATCTATCTATCTTCTATCTATCTCCTATCTATCTATCTATCTCCTATCTATCTATCCTATCTATCTATCTATCTCCTATCTATCTATCTATCTCCTATCTATCTTCTATCTATCTCCTATCTATCTATCTCCTATCTATCTATCTATCTATCTATCTATCTCCTATCTATCTATCTATCTCCTATCTATCTATCTATCTCCTATCTATCTATCTATCTATCTCCTATCTATCTATCTATCTATCTCCTATCTATCTATCTATCTCCTATCTATCTATCCTATCTATCTATCTATCTCCTATCTATCTATCTATCTCCTATCTATCTTCTATCTATCTCCTATCTATCTATCTCCTATCTATCTTCTATCTATCTCCTATCTATCTATCTCCTATCTATCTATCTATCTATCTATCTCCTATCTATCTATCTCCTATCTATCTATCTCCTATCTATCTATCTCCTATCTATCTATCTCCTATCTATCTATCTATCTATCTCCTATCTATCTATCTCCTATCTATCTATCTCCTATCTATCTATCTCCTATCTATCTATCTATCTCCTATCTATCTTCTATCTATCTCCTATCTATCTATCTCCTATCTATCTTCTATCTATCTCCTATCTATCTATCTCCTATCTATCTATCTATCTATCTATCTCCTATCTATCTATCTATCTCCTATCTATCTCCTATCTATCTATCTCCTATCTATCTCCTATCTATCTATCTATCTATCTATCTCCTATCTATCTATCTCCTATCTATCTCCTATCTATCTATCTATCTATCTCCTATCTATCTCCTATCTATCTATCTCCTATCTATCTATCTATCTCCTATCTATCTCCTATCTATCTATCTCCTATCTATCTCCTATCTATCTATCTATCTATCTATCTATCTCCTATCTATCTATCTCCTATCTATCTCCTATCTATCTATCTATCTATCTCCTATCTATCTCCTATCTATCTATCTCCTATCTATCTATCTATCTCCTATCTATCTCCTATCTATCTATCTATCTATCTATCTCCTATCTCCTATCTATCTCCTATCTATCTATCTCCTATCTATCTATCTCCTATCTATCTATCTCCTATCTATCTATCTCCTATCTATCTATCTCCTATCTATCTATCTATCTATCTATCTATCTATCTCCTATCTATCTATCTCCTATCTATCTATCTATCTATCTCCTATCTATCTATCTCCTATCTATCTATCTATCTATCTATCTCCTATCTATCTATCTCCTATCTATCTCCTATCTATCTATCTCCTATCTATCTCTCTCCTATCTATCTCCTATCTATCTATCTATCTATCTATCTATCTCCTATCTATCTATCTCCTATCTATCTCCTATCTATCTCTCTCCTATCTATCTCTCTCCTATCTATCTCCTATCTATCTATCTCCTATCTATCTCCTATCTATCTATCTATCTACTATCTATCTCCTATCTATCTATCTATCTATCTCCTATCTCCTATCTATCTCCTATCTATCTCCTATCTATCTCCTATCTATCTCCTATCTATCTCCTATCTATCTCCTATCTATCTCCTATCTATCTATCTCCTATCTATCTATCTCCTATCTATCTATCTCCTATCTATCTATCTATCTCCTATCTATCTATCTCCTATCTATCTATCTCCTATCTATCTATCTCCTATCTATCTATCTCCTATCTATCTATCTCCTATCTATCTATCTCCTATCTATCTATCTCCTATCTATCTATCTCCTATCTATCTATCTCCTATCTATCTATCTCCTATCTATCTATCTCCTATCTATCTATCTATCTATCTCCTATCTATCTATCTATCTATCTATCTATCTATCTATCTATCTCCTATCTATCTATCTCCTATCTATCTATCTATCTATCTCCTATCTATCTATCTCCTATCTATCTATCTCCTATCTATCTATCTATCTTTCTCCTATCTATCTATCTCCTATCTATCTATCTCCTATCTATCTCCTATCTATCTCCTATCTATCTATCTATCTATCTACTATCTATCTCCTATCTATCTATCTATCTATCTATCTATCTATCTATCTATCTATCTCCTATCTATATTTTATCTATCTACCTCCTATCTATCTCCTATCTATATCCTATCTATCTATCTATCTATCTATCTATCTATCTATCTATCTATCTCCTATCTATCTATCTATCTATCTATCTATCTCCTATCTATCTATCTATCTATCTCTCTCCTATCTATCTCCTATCTATCTATCTATCTATCTATCTATCTATCTATATATCTCCTATCTCTCTCCTATCTATCTATGTGTGTGCTGGAGATCCCGGCTCTTCTTAGTGAGCTGGCTCAATAGGATCCAGCTCTTCAGTATCTGGGTGCAGGGTGTCACACACCTGGGTGCTACTGTGGGGGTCATTCTGGGGTGCGGGAGAGAAGCAGAGGGGAGCTTGTAGCAGGATCACATGTAAGAGCCAAAATCTAACATTGCGCCTAAACTGCGCCTAAATTAAAGTGATTAAGAGGCAGAAACTCATCATCACAGATGGTGTAACTTGAGACTTGATTCTGGTGCAACAAGGAGACTTGAGCACATAACAGCCATACATCAGGCCCACTGCTTTTGTCCTAATCTTTTGGTTATGTGTATTGAACCGGTATTACTCCTCTGTGAATTGTGCCACCACCACATACATGTTATGGATGGTACAGGGTCAGGAGGGGCCGGGATGTCTGCAGTGTAATAATATCACATGTTATGGATGATACATGGTACAGGGACAGGAGGGGCCGGGATGTCTGCAGTGTAATAATATCACATGTTATGGATGATACATGGTACAGGGTCAGGAGGGGCCGGGATGTCTGCAGTGTAATAATATCACATGTTATGCATGATACATGGTACAGGGTCAGGAGGAGCTGAGATGTCTGCAGTGTAATAATATCACATGTTATGGATGATACATGGTACAGGGTCAGGAGGGGCCGGGATGTCGGCAGTGTAATAATATCACATGTTATGGATGATACATGGTACAGGGACAGGAGGGGCCGGGATGTCTGCAGTGTAATAATATCACATGTTATGGATAATACATGGTACAGGGTCAGGAGGGGCCGGGATGTCTGCAGTGTAATAATATCACATGTTATGGATGGTACATGGTACAGGGTCAGGAGGGGCCGGGATGTCTGCAGTGTAATAATATCACATGTTATGGATGATACATGGTACAGGGTCAGGAGGGGCCGGGATGTCTGCAGTGTAATAATATCACATGTTATGGATGGTACATGGTACAGGGTCAGGAGGGGCCGGGATGTCTGCAGTGTAATAATATCACATGTTATGGATGATACATGGTACAGGGTCAGGAGGGGCCGGGATGTCTGCAGTGTAATAATATCACATGTTATGGATGATACATGGTACAGGGTCAGGAGGGCCGGGATGTCTGCAGTGTAATAATATCACATGTTATGGATGATACATGGTACAGGGTCAGGAGGGCCGGGATGTCTGCAGTGTAATAATATCACATGTTATGGATGGTACATGGTACAGGGTCAGGAGGGGCTGGATGTCTGCAGTGTAATAATATCACATGTTATGGATGATACATGGTACAGGGTCAGGAGGGGCCGGGATGTCTGCAGTGTAATAATATCACATGTTATGGATGATACATGGTACAGTGTCAGGAGGGGCCGGGATGTCTGCAGTGTAATAATATCACATGTTATGGGTGATACATGGTACAGAGTCAGGAGGGGCCGGGATGTCTGCAGTGTAATAATATCACATGTTATGGATGATACATGGTACAGGGGCAGGAGGGGCCGGGATGTCTGCAGTGTAATAATATCACATGTTATGGATGATACATGGTACAGGGTCAGGAGGAGCTGGGATGTCTGCAGTGTAATAATATTACATGTTATGGATGATACATGGTACAGGGTCAGGAGGGGCCGGGATGTCTGCAGTGTAATAATATCACATGTTATGGATGATACATGGTACAGGGTCAGGAGGGGCCGGGATGTCTACAGTGTAATAATATCACATGTTATGGATGACACATGGTACAGGGTCAGGAGGGCCGGGATGTCTGCAGTGTAATAATATCACATGTTATGGATGGTACAGGGTCAGGAGGAGCTGGGATGTCTGCAGTGTAATAATATTACATGTTATGGATGATACATGGTACAGGGTCAGGAGGGGCCGGGATGTCTGCAGTGTAATAATATCACATGTTATGGATGATACATGGTACAGGGTCAGGAGGGGCCGGGATGTCTGCAGTGTAATAATATCACATGTTATGGATGATACATGGTACAGGGTCAGGAGGGGCCGGGATGTCTGCAGTGTAATAATATCACATGTTATGGATGATACATGGTACCGGGTCAGGAGGGGCCAGGATGTCTGCAGTGTAATAATATCACATGTTATGGATGATACATGGTACAGGGTCAGGAGGGGCCGGGATGTCTGCAGTGTAATAATATCACATGTTATGGATGATACATGGTACAGGGTCAGGAGGGGCCGGGATGTCTGCAGTGTAATAATATCACATGTTATGGATGATACATGGTACAGGGTCAGGAGGGGCCGGGATGTCTGCAGTGTAATAATATCACATGTTATGGATGATACATGGTACAGGGTCAGGAGGGGCCGGGATGTCTGCAGTGTAATAATATCACATGTTATGGATGATACATGGTACAGGGTCAGGAGGGGCCAGGATGTCTGCAGTGTAATAATATCACATGTTATGGATGATACATGGTACAGGGTCAGGAGGAGCTGGGATGTCTGCAGTGTAATAATATTACATGTTATGGATGATACATGGTACAGGGTCAGGAGGGGCCGGGATGTCTGCAGTGTAATAATATCACATGTTATGGATGATACATGGTACAGGGTCAGGAGGGGTCGGGATGTCTGCAGTGTAATATCACATGTTATGGATGATACATGGTACAGGGTCAGGAGGGGTCGGGATGTCTGCAGTGTAATAATATCACATGTTATGGATGATACATGGTACAGGGTCAGGAGGGGTCAGGATGTCTGCAGTGTAATAATATCACATGTTATGGATGATACATGGTACAGGGTCAGGAGGGACGGGGATGTCTGCAGTGTAATAATATAACATGTTATGGATGATACATGGTGCAGGGTCAGGAGGGGTCGGGATGTCTGCAGTGTAATAATATCACATGCTATGGATGATACATGGTACAGGGTCAGGAGGGGCCGGGATGTCTGCAGTGTAATAATATCACATGTTATGGATGGTACAGGGTCAGGAGGGGCCGGGATGTCTGCAGTGTAATAATATCACATGTTATGGATGATACATGGTACAGGGTCAGTAGGGGCTGGGATGTCTGCAGTGTAATAATATCACATGTTATGGATGATACATGGTACAGGGTCAGGAGGGTCAGGATGTCTGCAGTGTAATAATATCACATGTTATGGATGATACATGGTACAGGGTCAGGAGGGGCCGGGATGTCTGCAGTGTAATAATATCACATGTTATGGATGATACATGGTACAGGGTCAGGAGTAGCCGGGATGTCAGCAGGGTAATAATATCACATGTTATGGATGATACATGGTACAGGGTCAGGAGGGGTCAGGATGTCTGCAGTGTAATAATATCACATGTTATGGTTGATACATGGTAAAGGATCAGGAGGGGCCGGGATGTCTGCAGTGTAATAATATTACATGTTATGGATGGTACAGGGTCAGGAGGGGCCGGGATGTCTGCAGTGTAATAATATCACATGTTATGGATGATACATGGTACAGGGTCAGGAGGGGCCGGGATGTCTGCAGTGTAATAATATCACATGTTATTGATGATACATGGTACAGGGTCAGGAGGGGCCGGGATGTCTGCAGTGTAATAATATCACATGTTATTGATGATACATGGTACAGGGTCAGGAGGGGCCGGGATGTCTGCAGTGTAATAATATCACATGTTATGGATGATACATGGTACAGGGTCAGGAGGGGCTGGGATGTCTGCAGTGTAATAATATCACATGTTATGGATGATACATGGTGCAGGGTCAGGAGGGGCAGGGATGTCTGCAGTGTAATAATATCACATGTTATGGATGATACATGGTACAGGGTCAGGAGGGGGTGGGATGTCTGCAGTGTAATAATATCACATGCTATGGATGATACATGGTACAGGGTCAGGAGGGCTGGGATGTCTGCAGTGTAATATTATCACATGTTATGGATGATACATGGTACGGGGTCAGGAGGGTCGGGATGTCTGCAGTGTAATAATATCACATGTTATGGATGATACATGGTACAGGGTCAGGAGGGGCCGGGATGTCTGCAGTGTAATAATATCACATGTTATGGATGATACATGGTACAGGGTCAGGAGGGTCGGGATGTCTGCAGTGTAATAATATCACATGTTATGGATGATACATGGTACAGGGTCAGGAGGGGCCGGGATGTCTGCAGTGTAATAATATCACATGTTATGGATGATACATGGTACAGGGTCAGGAGGGGCCGGGATGTCTGCAGTGTAACAATATCACATGTTATGGATGATACATGGTGCAGGCTCAGGAGGGGATGTCTGCAGTGTAATAATATCACATGTTATGGATGATACATGGTACAGGGTCAGGAGGGTCCAGGATGTCTGCAGTGTAATAATATTACATGTTATGGATGATAGATGGTACAGGGTCAGGAGGGGCCGGGATGTCTGCAGTGTAATAATATCACATGTTATGGATGATACATGGCACAGGGTCAGGAGGGGCTGAGATGTCTGCTGTGTAATAATATCGCATGTTATGGATGATACATGGTACAGGGTCAGGAGGTGCCGGGATCTCTGCAGTGTAATAATACCACCTGTTATGGATGATACATGGTACTGGGTCAGGAGGGGCCGGGATGTCTGCAGTGTAATAATATCACATGTTATGGATGATACATGGTACAGGGTCAGGAGGGGCCAGGATGTCGGCAGTGTAATAATATCACATGTTATGGATGATACATGGTACAGGGTCAGGAGGGGCCGGGATGTCTGCCGTGTAATAATATCACATGTTATGGATGATACATGGTACAGGGTCAGGAGGGTCCGGGATGTCTGCAGTGTAATAATATCACATGTTATGGATGATACATGGTGCAGGGTCAGGAGGGGGCGGGATGTCTCCAGTGTAATAATATCACATGTTATGGATGATACATGGTACAGGATCAGGAGGGGCCGGGATGTCTGCAGTGTAATAATATCACATATTATGGATGATACATGGTACAGGGTCAGGAGGGGCCAGGATGTCTACAGTGTAATAATATCACATGTTATGGATGATACATGGTACAGGATCAGGAGGGGCCGGGATGTCTGCAGTGTAATAATATCACATATTATGGATGATACATGGTACAGGGTCAGGAGGGGCCAGGATGTCTACAGTGTAATAATATCACATGTTATGGATGATACATGGTACAGGATCAGGAGGGGCCGGGATGTCTGCAGTGTAATAATATCACATGTTATGGATGATACATGGTACAGGGTCAGGAGGAGCCGGGATGTCTGCAGTGTAATAATATCGCATGTTATGGATGATACATGGTGCAGGGTCAGGAGGGGCCGGGATGTCTTCAGTGTCATAATATCACATGTTATGGATGATACATGGTGCAGGGTCAGGAGGGGTCGGGATGTCTGCAGTGTAATAATATCACATGTTATGGATGATACATGGTACAGGGTCAGGAGGGGCCGGGATGTCTGCAGTGTAATAATATCACATGTTATGGATGATACATGGTGCAGGGTCAGGAGGGGCAGGGATGTCTGCAGTGTAATAATATCACATGTTATGGATGATACATGGTACAGGGTCAGGAGGGGCCGGGATGTCTGCAGTGTAATAATATCACATGTTATGGATGATACATGGTACGGGGTCAGGAGGGGCCGGGATGTCTGCAGTGTAATAATATCACATGTTATGGATGATACATGGTACAGGGTCAGGAGGGTCCGGGATGTCTGCAGTGTAATAATATCACATGTTATGGATGATACATGGTACAGGGTCAGGAGGGGTCGGAATGTCTGCAGTGTAATAATATCACATGTTATGGATGATACATGGTACAGGGTCAGGAGGGGCCGGGATGTCTGCAGTGTAATAATATCACGTTATGGATGATACATGGTGCAGGGTCAGGAGGGGCCGGGATGTCTGCAGTGTATTAATATCACATGCTATGGATGATACATGGTGCAGGGTCAGGAGGGGCCGGGATGTTGGCAGTGTAATAGTATGACATGTTATGGATGATACATGGTACAGGGTCAGGAGGGGCCGGGATGTCTGCAGTGTAATAATATCACATGTTATGGATGATACATGGTACAGGGTCAGGAGGGGCCGGGATGTCTGCAGTGTAATAATATCACATGTTATGGATGATACATGGTACAGGGTCAGGAGGGGTCGGAATGTCTGCAGTGTAATAATATCACATGTTATGGATGATACATGGTACAGGGTCAGGAGGGGCCGGGATGTCTGCAGTGTAATAATATCACGTTATGGATGATACATGGTGCAGGGTCAGGAGGGGCCGGGATGTCTGCAGTGTATTAATATCACATGCTATGGATGATACATGGTGCAGGGTCAGGAGGGGCCGGGATGTCTGCAGTGTAATAGTATGACATGTTATGGATGATACATGGTACAGGGTCAGGAGGGACCGGGATGTCTGCAGTGTAATAATATCACATGTTATGGATGATACATGGTACAGGGTCAGGAGGGGCCGGGATGTCTGCAGTGTAATAATATCACATGTTATGGATGATACATGGTACAGGGTCAGGAGGGGCCAGGATGTCTGCAGTGTAATAATATCACATGTTATGGATGATACATGGTACAGGGTCAGGAGTGGCCAGGATGTCTGCAGTGTAATAATATCACATGTTATAAATGATACATGGTACAGGGTCAGGAGGGGCCGGGATGTCTGCAGTGTAATAGTATGACATGTTATGGATGATACATGGTACAGGGTCAGGAGGGGCCGGGATGTCTGCAGTGTAATAATATTACATGTTATGGATGATACATTTTACAGGGTCAGGAGGAACTGGGATTTCTGCAGTGTAATAATATCACATGTTATGGATGATACAGGGTACAGGGTCAGGAGGGGCCGAGATGTCTGCAGTGTAAAAATATCACATGTTATGGATGATACATGGTACAGGGTCAGGAGGGGCCAGGATGTCTGCAGTGTAATAATATCACATGTTATGGATGATACATGGTACAGGGTCAGGAGGGGCCGGGATGTCTGCAGTGTAATAATATCACATGTTATGGATGATACATGGTACAGGGTCAGGAGGAGCTGGGATGTCTGCAGTGTAATAATATCACATGTTATGGATGATACATGGTACAGGGTCCGGAGGGGCCGGGATGTCTGCAGTGTAATAATATCACATGTTATGGATGATACATGGTACAGGGTCAGGAGGGGACGGGATATCTGCAGTGTAATAATATCACATGTAATGGATGATACATGGTACAGGGTCAGGAGGGGCCGGGATGTCTGCAGTGTAATAATATCACATGTTATGGATGATACATGGTACAGGGTCAGGAGGGGCCGGGATGTCTGCAGTGTAATAATATCACATGTTATGGATGATACATGGTACAGGGTCAGGAGGGGCCGGGATGTCTGCAGTGTAATAATATCACATGTTATGGATGATACATGGTATAGGGTCAGGAGGGGCCGGGATGTCTGCAGTGTAATAATATCACATGTTATGGATGATACATGGTACAGGGTCAGGAGGGGCCGGGATGTCTGCAGTGTAATAATATCACATGTTATGGATGATACATGGTGCAGGGTCAGGAGGGGCCGGGATGTCTGCAGTGTAATAATATCACATGTTATGGATGATACATGGTACAGGGTCAGGAGGGTCAGGATGTCTGCAGTGTAATAATATCACATGTTATGGATGATACATGGTACAGGGTCAGGTAGGGCCGGGAAGTCTGCAGTGTAATAATATCACAAGTTAAGGATGATACATGGTACAGGGTCAGGAGGGGCCGGGATGTCTGCAGTGTAATAATATCACATGTTATGGATGATACATGGTACAGGGTCAGGATTGGCCGGGATGTCTGCAGTGTAATAATATCACATGTTATTGATGATACATGGTACAGGGTCAGGAGGGGCCGGGAATTCTGCAGTGTAATAATATCACATGTTATGGATGATACATGGTGCAGGATCAGGAGGGGCCGGGATGTCTGCAGTGTAATAATATTACATGTTATGGATGATACATGGTGCAGGGTCAGGAGGGGCAGGGATGTCTGCAGTGTAATAATATCACATGTTATGGATGATACATGGTACAGGGTCAGGAGGGGCCGGGATGTCTGCAGTGTAATAATATCACATGTTATGGATGATACATGGTACAGGGTCAGGAGGGGCCGGGATGTCTGCAGTGTAATAATATCACATGTTAGAGATGATACATGGTACAGGGTCATGAGAGGTTGGGATGTCTGCAGTGTAATAATATCACATGTTATGGATGATACATGGTACAGGGTCAGGAGGGTCCGGGATGTCTGCAGTGTAATAATATTACATGTTATGGATGATACATGGTACAGGGTCAGGAGGGGCCGGGATGTCTGCAGTGTAATAATATCACATGTTATGGATGATACATGGTGCAGGGTCAGGAGGGGCCGGGATGTCTGCAGTGTAATAATATCACATGTTATGGATGATACATGGTGCAGGGTCAGGAGGGCCCGGGATGTCGGCAGTGTAATAATATCACATGTTATGGATGATGCATGGTACAGGGTCAGGAGGGGTCGGGATGTCTGCAGTGTAATAATATCACATGTTATGGATGATACATAGTACAGGGTCAGGAGGGGCTGGGATGTCTGCAGTGTAATAATATCACATGTTATGGATGATACATGGTACAGGGTCAGGAGGGTCCGGGATGTCTGCAGTGTAATAATATTACATGTTATGGATGATACATGGTACAGGGTCAGGAGGGGCCGGGATGTCTGCAGTGTAATAATATCACATGTTATGGATGATACATGGTGCAGGGTCAGGAGGGGCCGGGATGTCTGCAGTGTAATAATATCACATGTTATGGATGATACATGGTGCAGGGTCAGGAGGGCCCGGGATGTCGGCAGTGTAATAATATCACATGTTATGGATGATGCATGGTACAGGGTCAGGAGGGGTCGGGATGTCTGCAGTGTAATAATATTACATGTTATGGATGATACATGGTACAGGGTCAGGAGGGGCCGGGATGTCTGCAGTGTAATAATATCACATGTTATGGATGATACATGGTACAAGGTCAGTAGGGGCCGGGATGTCTGCAGTGTAATAATATCACATGTTATGGATGATACATGGTACAGGGTCAGGAGGGTCAGGATGTCTGCAGTGTAATAATATCACATGTTATGGATGATACATGGTACAGGGTCAGGAGGGCCGGGATGTCTGCAGTGTAATAATACCACCTGTTATGGATGATACATGGTACAGGGTCAGGAGGGGCAGGGAAGTCTGCAGTGTAATAATATCACATGTTATGGATGATACATGGTACAGGGTCAGGAGGGGCCGGGATGTCGGCAGTGTAATAATATCACATGTTAGAGATGATACATGGTACAGGGTCAGGAGGGGCCGGGATGTCTGCAGTATAATAATATCACATGTTATGGATGATACATGGTACAGGGTCAGGAGGGGCCGGGATGTCTGCAGTGTAATAATATCACATGTTATGGATGATACATGGTACAGGGTCAGGAGGGGCCGGGAATTCTGCAGTGTAATAATATCACATGTTATGGATGACACATGGTACAGGGTCAGGAGGGGCCGGGATGTCTGCAGTGTAATAATATCACATGTTATGGATGATACAGGGTCAGGAGGGGCCGGGATGTCTGCAGTGTAATAATATCACATGTTATGGATGATACATGGTGCAGGGTCAGGAGGGGCAGGGATGTCTGCAGTGTAATAATATCACATGTTATGGATGATACATGGTACAGGGTCAGGAGGGGCCGGGATGTCTGCAGTGTAATAATATCACATGTTATGGATGATATATGGTACAGGGTCAGGAGGGGCAGGGATGTCTGCAGTGTAATAATATCACATGTTATGGATGATACATGGTACAGGGTCAGGAGGGGCCGGGATGTCTGCAGTGTAATAATATCACATGTTATGGATGATACATGGTACAGGGTCAGGAGGGGCAGGAATGTCTGCAGTGTAATAATATCACGTTATGGATGATACATGGTACAGGGTCAGGAGGGGCCGGGATGTCTCCAGTGTAATAATATCACATGTTATGGATGATACATGGTACAGGGTCAGGAGGGGCAGGGATGTCTGCAGTGTAATAATATCACATGTTATGGATGATACATTGTACAGGGTCAGGAGGGGCCGGGATGTCTGCAGTGTAATAATATCACATGTTATGGATGATACATGGTGCAGGGTCAGGAGAGGTTGGGATGTCTGCAGTGTAATAATATCACATGTTATGGATGATACATGGTACAGGGCCAGGAGGCGTCGGGATGTCTGCAGTGTAATAATATCACATGTTATGGATGGTACAGGGTACAGGGTCAGGAGAGGTTGGGATGTCTGCAGTGTAATAATATCACATGTTATGGATGATACATGGTACAGGGCCAGGAGGCGTCGGGATGTCTGCAGTGTAATAATATCACATGTTATGGATGGTACAGGGTCAGGAGGGGTCGGGATGTCTGCAGTGTAATAATATCACATGTTATGGATAATACATGGTACAGGGTCAGGAGGGCCGGGATGTCTGCAGTGTAATAATATCACATGTTATGGATGATACATGGTACAGGGTCAGGAGGGGCCGGGATGTCTGCAGTGTAATAATATCACATGTTATGGATGATATATGGTGCAGGGTCAGGAGGGGCAGGGATGTCTGCAGTGTAATAATATCACATGTTATGGATGATACATGGTACAGGGTCAGGAGGGGCTGGGATGTCTGCAGCGTAATAATATCACATGTTATGGGTAATACATGGTACAGGGTCAGGAGGTGCCGGGATGTCTGCAGTGTAATAATATCACATGTTATGGATGATACATGGTACAGGGTCAGGAGGGGCTAGGATGTCTGCAGTGTAATAATCTTACATGTTATGGATGATACATGGTACAGGGTCAGGAGGGGCTGGATGTCTGCATTGTAATAATATCACATGTTATGGATGATACATGGTACAGGGTCAGGAGGGGCCGGGATGTCTGCAGTGTAATAATATCACATGTTATGGATGATACATGGTGCAGGGTCAGGAGGGGCCGGGATGTCTGCAGTGTAATAATATCAGATGTTATGGATGATACATGGTACAGGGTCAGGAGGGGCCGGGAAGTCTGCAGTGTAATAATATCACATGTTATGGATGATACATGGTACAGGGTCAGGAGGGGCCGGGATGTCTGCAGTGTAATAATATCACATGTTATGGATGATACATGGTACAGGGTCAGGAGGGTCCAGGATGTCTGCAGTGTAATAATATCACATGTTATGGATGATACATGGTACAGGGTCAGGAGGGGCCGGGATGTCTGCAGTGTAATAATATCACATGTTATGGATGATACAGGGTCAGGAGGGGCCGGGATGTCTGCAGTGTAATAATATCACATGTTATGGATGATACATGGTGCAGGGTCAGGAGGGGCAGGGATGTCTGCAGTGTAATAATATCACATGTTATGGATGATACATGGTACAGGGTCAGGAGGGGCCGGGATGTCTGCAGTGTAATAATATCACATGTTATGGATGATATATGGTACAGGGTCAGGAGGGGCAGGGATGTCTGCAGTGTAATAATATCACATGTTATGGATGATACATGGTACAGGGTCAGGAGGGGCCGGGATGTCTGCAGTGTAATAATATCACATGTTATGGATGATACATGGTACAGGGTCAGGAGGGGCAGGGATGTCTGCAGTGTAATAATATCACGTTATGGATGATACATGGTACAGGGTCAGGAGGGGCCGGGATGTCTCCAGTGTAATAATATCACATGTTATGGATGATATATGGTACAGGGTCAGGAGGGGCAGGGATGTCTGCAGTGTAATAATATCACATGTTATGGATGATACATTGTACAGGGTCAGGAGGGGCCGGGATGTCTGCAGTGTAATAATATCACATGTTATGGATGATACATGGTACAGGGTCAGTAGGGTCTGGGATGTCTGCAGTGTAATAATATCACATGTTATGGATGATACATGGTACAGGGTCAGGAGGGCCGGGATGTCTGCAGTGTAATAATATCACATGTTATGGATGATACATGGTACAGGGTCAGGAGGGGCCGGGATGTCTGCAGTGTAATAATATCACATGTTATGGATGATATATGGTGCAGGGTCAGGAGGGGCAGGGATGTCTGCAGTGTAATAATATCACATGTTATGGATGATACATGGTACAGGGTCAGGAGGGGCTGGGATGTCTGCAGCGTAATAATATCACATGTTATGGGTAATACATGGTACAGGGTCAGGAGGTGCCGGGATGTCTGCAGTGTAATAATATCACATGTTATGGATGATACATGGTACAGGGTCAGGAGGGGCTAGGATGTCTGCAGTGTAATAATCTTACATGTTATGGATGATACATGGTACAGGGTCAGGAGGGGCTGGATGTCTGCATTGTAATAATATCACATGTTATGGATGATACATGGTACAGGGTCAGGAGGGGCCGGGATGTCTGCAGTGTAATAATATCACATGTTATGGATGATACATGGTGCAGGGTCAGGAGGGGCCGGGATGTCTGCAGTGTAATAATATCAGATGTTATGGATGATACATGGTACAGGGTCAGGAGGGGCCGGGAAGTCTGCAGTGTAATAATATCACATGTTATGGATGATACATGGTACAGGGTCAGGAGGGGCCGGGATGTCTGCAGTGTAATAATATCACATGTTATGGATGATACATGGTACAGGGTCAGGAGGGTCCAGGATGTCTGCAGTGTAATAATATCACATGTTATGGATGATACATGGTACAGGGTCAGGAGGGGCCGGGATGTCTGCAGTGTAATAATATCACATGTTATGGATGATACATGGTACAGGGTCAGGAGGGGCCGGGATGTCTGCAGTGTAATAATATCACATGTTATGGATGATACATGGTACAGGGGCAGGAGGGGCCGGGAAGTCTGCAGTGTAATAATATCACATGTTATGCATGATACATGGTACAGGGTCAGGAGGGGCCGGGATGTCTGCAGTGTAATAATATCACATGTTATGGATGATACATGGTACAGGGTCAGGAGGGTCCAGGATGTCTGCAGTGTAATAATATCACATGTTATGGATGATACATGGTACAGGGTCAGGAGGGGCCGGGATGTCTGCAGTGTAATAATATCACATGTTATGGATGATACATGGTACAGGGTCAGGAGGGGCCGGGATGTCTGCAGTGTAATAATATCACATGTTAGTGATGATACATGGTTCAGGGTCATGAGAGGTTGGGATGTCTGCAGTGTAATAATATCACATGTTATGGATGATACATGGTGCAGGGTCAGGAGGGGCCGGGATATCTGCAGTGTAATAATATCACATGTTATGGATGATACATGGTACAGGGTCAGGAGGGGCCGGGATGTCTGCAGTGTAATAATATCACATGTTAGAGATGATACATGGTCCAGGGTCAGGAGGGGAAGGGATGTCTGCAGTGTAATAATATCACATGTTATGGATGATACATGGTGCAGGGTCAGGAGGGTCAGGGATGTCTGCAGTGTAATAATATCACATGTTATGGATGATACATGGTACAGGGTCAGGAGGGGCCGGGATGTCTGCAGTGTAATAATATCACATGTTATGGATGATACATGGTACAGGGTCAGGAGGGGCCGGGATGTCTGCAGTGTAATAATATCACATGTTAGAGATGATACATGGTACAGGGTCAGGAGGGGAAGGGATGTCTGCAGTGTAATAATATCACATGTTATGGATGATATATGGTGCAGGGTCAGGAGGGGCAGGGATGTCTGCAGTGTAATAATATCACATGTTATGGATGATACATGGTACAGGGTCAGGAGGGTCCGGGATGTCTGCAGTGTAATAATATCACATGTTATGGATGATACATGGTACAGGGTCAGGAGGGGCCGGGATGTCTGCAGTGTAATAATATCACATGTTATGGATGATACATGGTACAGGGTCAGGAGGGGCCGGGATGTCTGCAGTGTCATAATATCACATGTTATGGATGATACATGGTACAGGGTCAGGAGGGGACGGGATGTCTGCAGTGTAATAATATCACATGTTATAGATGATACATGGTACAGGGTCAGAAGGGGCCGGCATGTCTGCAGTGTAATAATATCACATGTTATGGATGATACATGGTACAGGGTCAGGAGGGGCCGGGATGTCTGCAGTGTAATAATATCACATGTTATGGATGATACATGGTACAGGGTCAGGAGGGGCCGGGATGTCTGCAGTGTAATAATATCACATGTTATGGAGGATACATGGTACAGGGTCAGGAGGGGCCGGGATGTCTGCAGTGTAATAGTATCACATGTTATGGATGATACATGGTACAGGGTCAGGAGGGCCGGGATGTCTGCAGTGTAATAATACCAGCTGTTATGGATGATACATGTTACAGGGTCAGGAGGGGCAGGGAAGTCTGCAGTGTAACAATATCAAATGTTATGGATGATACATGGTACAGGGTCAGGAGGGGCCGGGAATTCTGCAGTGTAATAATATCACATGTTATGGATGATACATGGTACAGGGTCAGGAGGGGCCGGGATGTCTGCAGTGTAATAATATCACATGTTATGGATGATACATGGTACAGGGTCAGGAGGGGTCGGGATGTCTGCAGTGTAATAATATCACATGTTATGGATGACACATGGTACAGGGTCAGAAGGGGCCGGGATGTCTGCAGTGTAATAATATCACATGTTATGGATGATACATGGTACAGGGTCAGGAGGGGTCGGGATGTCTGCAGTGTAATAATATCACATGTTATGGATGATACATGGTACAGGGTCAGGAGGGGTCGGGATGTCTGCAGTGTAATAAGACTGTAGGGATTAACAAACCCAAACCTTAAATTTGGTACTTGCCCCTGTACCTTAATAAACCATCCAACCGTTTGGTACTTGCCCCTGTACCTTAATAAACCATCCAACCGTTTGGTACTTGACCTTGTACCTTAATAAACCATCCAACCGTTTGGTACTTGACCTTGTACCTTAATAAACCATCCAACCGTTTGGTACTTGACCTTGTACCTTAATAAACCATCCAACCGTTTGGTACTTGACCTTGTACTTTGATAAACCATCCAACCGTTTGGTACTTGACCTTGTACTTTGATAAACCTTCCATCTGTTTGGTACTTGACCGTGTACCTAGACTAACCACTCAACCGCCTGGTGCTTGACCGTGTACCTAGACTAACCACTCAACCGCCTGGTGCTTGACCGTGCACCTAGACTAACCACTCAACCGCCTGGTGCTTGACCGTGTACCTAGACTAACCACCCAACCGTCTGGTACTTGACCGTGTACCTAGACTAACCACCCAACCGTCTGGTACTTGACCGTGTACCTAGACTAACCACCCAACCGTCTGGTACTTGACCGTGTACCTAGACTAACCACCCAACCGCCTGGTACTTGACCCTGCACCTAGACTAACCACCCAACCGCCTGGTACTTGACCGTGTACCTAGACTAACCACCCAACCGTCTGGTACTTGACCGTGTACCTAGACTAACCACCCAACCGTCTGGTACTTGACCGTGTACCTAGACTAACCACCCAACCGTCTGGTACTTGACTGTGTACCTAGACTAACCACCCAACCGTCTGGTACTTGACCGTGTACCTAGACTAACCACCCAACCGCCTGGTACTTGACCTTGTACTTTGATAAACCTTCCATCCGTCTGGTACTTGACCGTGTACCTAGACTAACCACCCAACCGTCTGGTACCTGACCGTGTACCTAGATTAACCACCCAACCGCCTGGTACTTGACCCTGCACCTAGACTAACCACCCAACCGCCTGGTACTTGACCGTGTACCTAGACTAACCACCCATCCGTCTGGTACTTGACCGTGTACCTAGACTAACCACCCAACCGTCTGGTACTTGACCGTGTACCTAGACTAACCACCCAACCATCTGGTACTTGACCGTGTACCTAGACTAACCACCCAACCGTCTGGTACTTGACCGTGTACCTAGACTAACCACCCAACCGTCTGGTACTTGACCGTGTACCTAGACTAACCACCCAACCGTCTGGTACTTGACCGTGTACCTAGACTAACCACCCATCAACAGACCGGGAAACTAAATGTTTGGGTAATGTGGGAAGGCCACAGCGTTTATTAACAACTAAGATAAATTATTAAATAACGTTATAAATGAAAAAACATTTCCCAACTTGCTAGGCCCGCTTGGCATCTTCAAAATCTTGAACCAACTTCGCCCGAAATGGCGGCTGCGGCCCTGCACCGGCATGTGGGCATCTTCCAGCGCCTTAGGGCCTGTGTAACTTCCGCCTTCGCTGTGACAACTGTAGGAAAACAGAAGGAAACAGCCAGAACCAAGGAAAGAAGAGCTGAAAAGAAATAATTCTGAGGGCAGGGTGGGAGGGTGACTTCTCGCCTCTTCGGTCCAGGGGGCAGAAGGAAAGAGGCCCCCCTCACGTGCTCTCGGACTTTATAAAACCACCGGGCGGGTCCTTACCCGCCCCCAAACACCACCTCCTGTGACCTCACACGGGAGGAGTAAAGGGGCAAGCCCCACCAGCCTACCAGAAGGCTTGAAACCACCCCCTACAGTCCTCAGCCCCTTCGCTATTTGCTTTGGGGCTTGCTATATCACATGTTATGGATGACACATGGTACAGGGTCAGAAGGGGCCGGGATGTCTGCAGTGTAATAATATCACATGTTATGGATGATACATGGTACAGGGTCAGGAGGGGTCGGGATGTCTGCAGTGTAATAATATCACATGTTATGGATGATACATGGTACAGGGTCAGGAGGGGCAGGGATGTCTGCAGTGTAATAATATCACATGTTATGGATGACACATGGTACAGGGTCAGGAGGGGCCGGGATGTCTGCAGTGTAATAATATCACATGTTATGGATGATACATGGTACAGGGTCAGGAGGGCCGGGATGTCTGCAGTGTAATAATACCAGCTGTTATGGATGATACATGGTACAGGGTCAGGAGGGGCAGGGATGTCTGCAGTGTAATAATATCACATGTTATGGATGACACATGGTACAGGGTCAGAAGGGGCCGGGATGTCTGCAGTGTAATAATATCACATGTTATGGATGATACATGGTACAGGGTCAGGAGGGGCCGGGATGTCTGCAGTGTAATAATATCACATGTTATGGATGATACATGGTACAGGGGCAGGAGGGGCCGGGATGTCTGCAGTGTAATAATATCACATGTTATGGATGATACATGGTACAGGGTCAGGAGGGGCAGGGATGTCTGCAGTGTAATAATATCACATGTAATGGATGATACATGGTACAGGGTCAGGAGGGGCTGGGATGTCTGCAGTGTAATAATATCACATGTTATGGATGATACATGGTACAGGGTCAGGAGGGGCCGGGATGTCTGCAGTGTAATAATATCACATGTTATGGATGATACAAGGTACAGGGTCAGGAGGGGCTGGAATGTCTGCAGTGTAATAATATCACATGTTATGGATGATACATGGTACAGGGTCAGGAGGGGCCGGGATGTCTGCAGTGTAATAATATCACATGTTATGGATGATACATGGTACAGGGTCAGGAGGGGCTGGGATGTCTGCAGTGTAATAATATCACGTTATGGATGATACATGGTGCAGGGTCAGGAGGGGCCGGGATGTCTGCAGTGTAATAATATCACATGTTATGGATGATACATGGTACAGGGTCAGGAGGGCCGGGATGTCTGCAGTGTAATAATATCACATGTTATGGATGATACATGGTACAGGGTCAGGAGGGCCGGGATGTCTGCAGTGTAATAATATCACATGTTATGGATGATATATGTTACAGGGTCAGGAGGGGCAGGGATGTCTGCAGTGTAATAATATCACATGTTATGGATGATACATGGTACAGGGTCAGGAGGGGCTGAGATGTCTGCAGTGTAATAATATCCCATGTTATGGATGATACATGGTACAGGGTCAGGAAGGGCCGGGATGTCTGCAGTGTAATAATATCACATGTTATGGATGATACATGGTACAGGGTCAGGAGGGGCCGGGATGTCTGCAGTGTAATAATATCACATGTTAGAGATGATACATGGTACAGGGTCAGGAGGGGCCGGGATGTCTGCAGTGTAATAATATCACATGTTAGAGATGATACATGGTACAGGGTCAGGAGGGGAAGGGATGTCTGCAGTGTAATAATATCACATGTTATGGATGATACATGGTGCAGGGTCAGGAGGGGCCGGGATGTCTGCAGTGTAATAATATCACATGTTATGGATGATACATGGTACAGGGTCAGGAGGGGCCGGGATGTCTGCAGTGTAATAATATCACATGTTAGAGATGATACATGGTACAGGGTCAGGAGGGGAAGGGATGTCTGCAGTGTAATAATATAACATGTTATGGATGATACATGGTACAGGGTCAGGAGGGGCCGGGATGTCTGCAGTGTAATAATATCACATGCTATGGATGATACATGGTACAGGGTCAGGAGAGGTTGGGATGTCTGCAGTGTAATAATATCACATGTTATGGATGATACATGGTACAGGGTCAGGAGGGTCCGGGATGTCTGCAGTGTAATAATATTACATGTTATGGATGATACATGGTACAGGGTCAGGAGGGGCCGGGATGTCTGCAGTGTAATAATATCACATGTTATTGATGATACATGGTACAGGGTCAGGAGGGCCGGGATGTCTGCAGTGTAATAATATCACATGTTATGGATGATACATGGTACAGGGTCAGGATGGGCCGGGATGTCTGCAGTGTAATAATATCACATGTTATGGATGATACATGGTACAGGGTCAGGGGGGGCCGAGATGTCTGCAGTATAATAATATCACATGTTATGGATGATACATGGTACAGGGTCAGGAGGGGCCGGGATGTCTGCAGTGTAATAATATCACATGTTATGGATGATACATGGTACAGGGTCAGGAGGGGCCGGGATGTCTGCAGTGTAATAATATCACATGTTATGGATGATACATGGTACAGGGTCAGGAGGGGCCGGGATGTCTGCAGTGTAATAATATTACATGTTATGGATGATACATGGAACAGGGTCAGGAGGGTCCAGGATGTCTGCAGTGTAATAATATTACATGTTATGGATGATACATGGTACAGGGTCAGGAGGGGCCGGGATGTCTGCAGTGTAATAATATCACATGTTATGGATGATACATGGTACAGGGTCAGGATGGGCTGGGATGTCTGCAGTGTAATAATATCACATGTTATGGATGATACATGGTACAGGGTCAGGAGGTGCCGGGATCTCTGCAGTGTAATAATACCACCTGTTATGGATGATACATGGTACTGGGTCAGGAGGGGCCGGGATGTCTGCAGTGTAATAATATCACATGTTATGGATGATACATGGTACAGGGTCAGGAGGGGCCAGGATGTCGGCAGTGTAATAATATCACATGTTATGGATGATACATGGTACAGGGTCAGGAGGGGCCGGGATGTCTGCCGTGTAATAATATCACATGTTATGGATGATACATGGTACAGGGTCAGGAGGGGCCGGGATGTCTGCAGTGTAATAATATCACATGTTATGGATGATACATGGTACAGGGTCAGGAGGGGCCAGGATGTCTACAGTGTAATAATATCACATGTTATGGATGATACATGGTACAGGATCAGGAGGGGCCGGGATGTCTGCAGTGTAATAATATCACATGTTATGGATGATACATGGTACAGGGTCAGGAGGAGCCGGGATGTCTGCAGTGTAATAATATCGCATGTTATGGATGATACATGGTGCAGGGTCAGGAGGGGCCGGGATGTCTTCAGTGTCATAATATCACATGTTATGGATGATACATGGTGCAGGGTCAGTAGGGGTCGGGATGTCTGCAGTGTAATAATATCACATGTTATGGATGATACATGGTACAGGGTCAGGAGGGGCTGGGATGTCTGCAGTGTAATAATATCACATATTATGGATGATACATGGTGCAGGGTCAGGAGGGGCAGGGATGTCTGCAGTGTAATAATATCACATGTTATGGATGATACATGGTACAGGGTCAGGAGGGGCCGGGATGTCTGCAGTGTAATAATATCACATGTTATGGATGATACATGGTACAGGGTCAGGAGGGGCCGGGATGTCTGCAGTGTAATAATATCACATGTTATGGATGATACATGGTACAGGGTCAGGAGGGGCCGGGATGTCTGCAGTGTAATAATATCACATGTTATGGATGATACATGGTACAGGGTCAGGAGGGGTCGGAATGTCTGCAGTGTAATAATATCACATGTTATGAATGATACATGGTACAGGGTCAGGAGGGGCCGGGATGTCTGCAGTGTAATAATATCACGTTATGGATGATACATGGTGCAGGGTCAGGAGGGGCCGGGATGTCTGCAGTGTATTAATATCACATGCTATGGATGATACATGGTGCAGGGTCAGGAGGGGCCGGGATGTCTGCAGTGTAATAGTATGACATGTTATGGATGATACATGGTACAGGGTCAGGAGGGGCCGGGATGTCTGCAGTGTAATAATATCACATGTTATGGATGATACATGGTACAGGGTCAGGAGGGGCCGGGATGTCTGCAGTGTAATAATATCACATGTTATGGATGATACATGGTACAGGGTCAGGAGGGGTCGGAATGTCTGCAGTGTAATAATATCACGTTATGGATGATACATGGTGCAGGGTCAGGAGGGTCCAGGATGTCTGCAGTGTAATAATATCACATGTTATGGATGATACATGGTACAGGGTCAGGAGGGGCCGGGATGTCTGCAGTGTAATAGTATGACATGTTATGGATGATACATGGTACAGGGTCAGGAGGGGCCGGGATGTCTGCAGTGTAATAATATTACATGTTATGGATGATACATTTTACAGGGTCAGGAGGAACTGGGATTTCTGCAGTGTAATAATATCACATGTTATGGATGGTACATGGTACAGGGTCAGGAGGAACCGGGATGTCTGCAGTGTAATAATATCACATGTTATGGATGATACATGGTACAGGGTCAGGAGGGGCCGAGATGTCTGCAGTGTAAAAATATCACATGTTATGGATGATACATGGTACAGGGTCAGGAGGGGCCAGGATGTCTGCAGTGTAATAATATCACATGTTATGGATGATACATGGTACAGGGTCAGGAGGGGCCGGGATGTCTGCAGTGTAATAATATCACATGTTATGGATGATACATGGTACAGGGTCAGGAGGAGCTGGGATGTCTGCAGTGTAATAATATCACATGTTATGGATGATACATGGTACAGGGTCAGGAGGGGCCGGGATGTCTGCAGTGTAATAATATCACATGTTATGGATGATACATGGTACAGGGTCAGGAGGGGTCGGAATGTCTGCAGTGTAATAATATCACATGTTATGGATGATACATGGTACAGGGTCAGGAGGGGCCGGGATGTCTGCAGTGTAATAATATCACGTTATGGATGATACATGGTGCAGGGTCAGGAGGGGCCGGGATGTCTGCAGTGTATTAATATCACATGTTATGGATGATACATGGTACAGGGTCAGGAGGGGCCGGGATGTCTGCAGTGTAATAGTATGACATGTTATGGATGATACATGGTACAGGGTCAGGAGGGGCCGGGATGTCTGCAGTGTAATAATATTACATGTTATGGATGATACATTTTACAGGGTCAGGAGGAACTGGGATTTCTGCAGTGTAATAATATCACATGTTATGGATGGTACATGGTACAGGGTCAGGAGGAACCGGGATGTCTGCAGTGTAATAATATCACATGTTATGGATGATACATGGTACAGGGTCAGGAGGGGCCGAGATGTCTGCAGTGTAAAAATATCACATGTTATGGATGATACATGGTACAGGGTCAGGAGGGGCCAGGATGTCTGCAGTGTAATAATATCACATGTTATGGATGATACATGGTACAGGGTCAGGAGGGGCCGGGATGTCTGCAGTGTAATAATATCACATGTTATGGATGATACATGGTACAGGGTCAGGAGGAGCTGGGATGTCTGCAGTGTAATAATATCACATGTTATGGATGATACATGGTACAGGGTCAGGAGGGGTCGGGATGTCTGCAGTGTAATAATATCACATGTTATGGATGATACATAGTACAGGGTCAGGAGGGGCCGGGATGTCTGTAGTGTAATAATATCACATGTTATGGATGATACATGGTACAGGATCAGGAGGGGGTGGGATGTCTGCAGTGTAATAATATCACATGTTATGGATGATACATGGTACAGGGTCAGGAGGGGTCGGCATGTCTGCAGTGTAATAATATTACATGTTATGGCTGATACATGGTACAGGGTCAGGAGGGCCGGGATGTCTGTAGTGTAATAATATCACATGTTATGGATGATACATGGTACAGGATCAGGAGGGGCCGGGATGTCTGCAGTGTAATAATATCACATGTTATGGATGATACATGGTACAGGGTCAGGAGGGGCTGGG
Source organism: Engystomops pustulosus (assembly GCF_040894005.1). Lineage (NCBI taxonomy): Eukaryota > Metazoa > Chordata > Amphibia > Anura > Leptodactylidae > Engystomops > Engystomops pustulosus. The sequence goes on along the minus strand of NC_092416.1, from coordinate 4,760,803 downwards.
ATGTCTGCAGTGTAATAATATCACATGTTATGGATGATACATGGTACAGGGTCAGGAGGGGCCGGGATGTCTGCAGTGTAATAATATCACATGTTATGGATGATACATGGTATAGGGTCAGGAGGGGCCGGGATGTCTGCAGTGTAATAATATCACATGTTATGGATGATACATGGTGCAGGGTCAGGAGGGGCCGGGATATCTGCAGTGTAATAATATCACATGTTATGGATGATACATGGTACAGGGGCAGGAGGGGCCGGGATGTCTGCAGTGTAATAATATCACATGTTATGGATGATACATGGTGCAGGGTCAGGAGGGGCCGGGATGTCTGCAGTGTAATAATATCACATTTTATGGATGATACATGGTACAGGGTCAGGAGGGTCAGGATGTCTGCAGTGTAATAATATCACATGTTATGGATGATACATGGTACAGGGTCAGGTAGGGCCGGGAAGTCTGCAGTGTAATAATATCACATGTTAAGGATGATACATGGTACAGGGTCAGGAGGGGCCGGGATGTCTGCAGTGTAATAATATCACATGTTATGGATGATACATGGTACAGGGTCAGGATTGGCCAGGATGTCTGCAGTGTAATAATATCACATGTTATGGATGATACATGGTACAGGGTCAGGAGGGCCGGGATGTCTGCAGTGTAATAATATCACATGTTATTGATGATACATGGTACAGGGTCAGGAGGGGCCGGGAATTCTGCAGTGTAATAATATCACATGTTATGGATGATACATGGTACAGGGTCAGGAGGGGCCGGGATGTCTGCAGTGTAATAATATTACATGTTATGGATGATACATGGTGCAGGGTCAGGAGGGGCAGGGATGTCTGCAGTGTAATAATATCACATGTTATGGATGATACATGGTACAGGGTCAGGAGGGCCGGGATGTCTGCAGTGTAATAATATCACATGTTATGGATGATACATGGTACAGGGTCAGGAGGGGCGGGATGTCTGCAGTGTAATAATATCACATGTTATTGATGATACATGGTACAGGGTCAGGAGGGGCCGGGATGTCTGCAGAGTAATAATATCACATGTTATGCATGATACATGGTACAGGGTCAGGAGGGGCCGGGATGTCTGCAGTGTAAAAATATCACATGTTATGGATGATACATGGTACAGGGTCAGGAGGGGCCGGGATGTCTGCAGTGTAATAATATCACATGTTATGGATGATACATGGTACAGGGTCATGAGAGGTTGGGATGTCTGCAGTGTAATAATATCACATGTTATGGATGATACATGGTACAGGGTCAGGAGGGTCCGGGATGTCTGCAGTGTAATAATATTACATGTTATGGATGATACATGGTACAGGGTCAAGAGGGTCCGGGATGTCTGCAGTGTAATAATATCACATGTTATGGATGATACATGGTGCAGGGTCAGGAGGGGCCGGGATGTCTGCAGTGTAATAATATCACATGTTATGGATGATACATGGTGCAGGGTCAGGAGGGCCCGGGATGTCGGCAGTGTAATAATATCACATGTTATGGATGATGCATGGTACAGGGTCAGGAGGGGTCGGGATGTCTGCAGTGTAATAATATCACATGTTATGGATGATACATGGTACAGGGTCAGGAGGGTCAGGATGTCTGCAGTGTAATAATATCACATGCTATGGATGATACATGGTACAAGGTCAGTAGGGGCCGGGATGTCTGCAGTGTAATAATATCACATGTTATGGATGATACATGGTACAGGGTCAGGAGGGTCAGGATGTCTGCAGTGTAATAATATCACATGTTATGGATGATACATGGTACAGGGTCAGGAGGGCCGGGATGTCTGCAGTGTAATAATACCACCTGTTATGGATGATACATGGTACAGGGTCAGGAGGGGCAGGGAAGTCTGCAGTGTAATAATATCATATGTTATGGATGATACAGGGTCAGGAGGGGCCGGGAATTCTGCAGTGTAATAATATCACATGTTATGGATGACACATGGTACAGGGTCAGGAGGGGCCGGGATGTCTGCAGTGTAATAATATCACATGTTATGGATGATACATGGTACAGGGTCAGGAGGGACCCGGGATGTCTGCAGTGTAATAATATCACATGTTATGGATGACACATGGTACAGGGTCAGGAGGGGCCGGGATGTCTGCAGTGTAATAATATCACATGTTATGGATGATACATGGTACAGGGTCAGGAGGGGCTGGGATGTCTGCAGTGTAATAATATCACATGTTATGGATGATATATGGTACAGGGTCAGGAGGGGCAGGGATGTCTGCAGTGTAATAATATCACATGTTATGGATGATACATGGTACAGGGTCAGGAGGGGCCGGGATGTCTGCAGTGTAATAATATCACATGTTATGGATGATACATGGTACAGGGTCAGGAGGCGTCGGGATGTCTGCAGTGTAATAATATCACATGTTATGGATGGTACAGGGTCAGGAGGGGTCGGGATGTCTGCAGTGTAATAATATCACATGTTATGGATGATATATGGTACAGGGTCAGGAGGGGCAGGGATGTCTGCAGTGTAATAATATCACATGTTATGGATGATACATGGTACAGGGTCAGGAGGGGCCGGGATGTCTGCAGTGTAATAATATCACATGTTATGGATGATTCATGGTACAGGGTCAGGAGGGGCAGGGATGTCTGCAGTGTAATAATATCACATGTTATGGATGATACACGGTACAGGGTCAGGAGGCGTCGGGATGTCTGCAGTGTAATAATATCACATGTTATGGATGGTACAGGGTCAGGAGGGGTCGGGATGTCTGCAGTGTAATAATATCACATGTTATGGATGATACATGGTACAGGGTCAGGAGGGCCGGGATGTCTGCAGTGTAATAATATCACATGTTATGGATGATACATGGTACAGGGGCAGGAGGGGCCGGGATGTCTGCAGTGTAATAATATCACATGTTATGGATGATACATGGTGCAGGGTCAGGAGGGGCAGGGATGTCTGCAGTGTAATAATATCACATGTTATGGATGATACATGGTACAGGGGCAGGAGGGGCTGGGATGTCTGCAGTGTAATAATATCACATGTTATGGATGATATATGGTGCAGGGTCAGGAGGGGCAGGGATGTATGCAGTGTAATAATATCACATGTTATGGATGATACATGGTACAGGGTCAGGAGGGGCCGGGATGTCTGCAGTGTAATAATATCACATGTTATGGATGATACATGGTACAGGGTCAGGAGGGGCCGGGATGTCTGCAGTGTAATAATATCACATGTTATGGATGATACATGGTACAGGGTCAGGAGGGGCCGGGATGTCTGCAGTGTCATAATATCACATGTTATGGATGATACATGGTACAGGGTCAGGAGGGGACGGGATGTCTGCAGTGTAATAATATCACATGTTATAGATGATACATGGTACAGGGTCAGGAGGGGCCGGGATGTCTGCAGTGTAATAATATCACATGTTATGGATGATACATGGTACAGGGTCAGGAGGGGCCGGGATGTCTGCAGTGTAATAGTATCACATGTTATGGATGATACATAGTACAGGGTCAGGAGGGCCGGGATGTCTGCAGTGTAATAATACCAGCTGTTATGGATGATACATGGTACAGGGTCAGGAGGGGCAGGGAAGTCTGCAGTGTAATAATATCAAATGTTATGGATGATACATGGTACAGGGTCAGGAGGGGCCGGGAATTCTGCAGTGTAATAATATCACATGTTATGGATGATACATGGTACAGGGTCAGGAGGGGCCGGGATGTCTGCAGTGTAATAATATCACATGTTATGGATGACACATAATACAGGGTCAGGAGGGGTCGGGATGTCTGCAGTGTAATAATATCACATGTTATGGATGACACATGGTACAGGGTCAGGAGGGGTCGGGATGTCTGCAGTGTAATAATATCACATGTTATGGATGATACATGGTACAGGGTCAGGAGGGGTCGGGATGTCTGCAGTGTAATAATATCACATTTTATGGATGATACATGGTACAGGGGCAGGAGGGGCCGGGATGTCTGCAGTGTAATAATATCACATGTTATGGATGATACATGGTACAGGGTCAGGAGGGGCCGGGATGTCTGCAGTGTAATAATATCACATGTTATGGATGACACATGGTACAGGGTCAGGAGGGGTCGGGATGTCTGCAGTGTAATAATATCACATGTTATGGATGACACATGGTACAGGGTCAGAAGGGGCCGGGATGTCTGCAGTGTAATAATATCACATGTTATGGATGATACATGGTACAGGGTCAGGAGGGGCCGGGATATCTGCAGTGTAATAATATCACATGTTATGGATGATACATGGTACAGGGTCAGGAGGGGCCGGGATATCTGCAGTGTAATAATATCACATGTTATGGATGATACATGGTACAGGGTCAGGAGGGGCCGGGATGTCTGCAGTGTAATAATATCACATGTTATGGATGATACATTGTACAGGGTCAGGAGGGGCCGGGATATCTGCAGTGTAATAATATCACATGTTATGGATGATACATGGTACAGGGTCGGGAGGGCCGGGATGTCTGCAGTGTAATAATATCACATGTTATGGATGATATATGGTACAGGGTCAGGAGGGGCCGGGATGTCTGCAGTGTAATAATATCACATATTATGGATGATACATGGTACAGGGTCAGGAGGGGCCGGGATGTCTGCAGTGTAATAATATCACATGTTATGGATGATACATGGTGCAGGGTCAGGAGGGGCCGGGATGTCTGCAGTGTAATAATATCACATGTTATGGATGATACATGGTACAGGGTCAGGAGGGGCAGGGATGTCTGCAGTGTAATAATATCACATGTTATGGATGATACATGGTACAGGGTCAGAAGGGGCCGGGATGTCTGCAGTGTAATAATATCACATGTTATGGATGATACATGGTACAGGGTCAGGAGGGGCCGGGATGTCTGCAGTGTAATAATATCACATGTTATGGATGATACATGGTACAGGGTCAGGAGGGGCCGGGATGTCTGCAGTGTAATAATATCACATGTTATGGATGATACATGGTACAGGGTCAGGAGGGGCTGGGATGTCTGCAGTGTAATAATATCACATGTTATGGATGATACATGGTACAGGGTCAGGAGGGGCCGGGATGTCTGCAGTGTAATAATATCACATGTTATGGATGACACATGGTACAGGGTCAGGAGGGGCCGTGATGTCTGCAGTGTAATAATACCACATGTTATGGATGATACATGGTACAAGGTCAGGAGGGGCCGGGATGTCTGCAGTGTAATAATATCACATGTTATGGATGATACATGGTACAGGGTCAGGAGGGGCCGGGATGTCTGCAGTGTAATAATATCACATGTTATGGATGACACATGGTACAGGGTCAGAAGGGGCCGGGATGTCTGCAGTGTAATAATATCACATGTTATGGATGATACATGGTACAGGGTCAGGAGGGGCCGGGATGTCTGCAGTGTAATAATATCACATGTTATGGATGATACATGGTACAGGGTCAGGAGGGGCCGGGATGTCTGCAGTGTAATAATATCACATGTTAGAGATGATACATGGTACAGGGTCAGGAGGGGAAGGGATGTCTGCAGTGTAATAATATCACATGTTATGGATGATACATGGTGCAGGGTCAGGAGGGGCCGGGATGTCTGCAGTGTAATAATATCACATGTTATGGATGATACATGGTACAGGGTCAGGAGGGCCGGGATGTCTGCAGTGTAATAATATCACATGTTATGGATGATACATGGTGCAGGGGCAGGAGGGGCCGGGATGTCTGCAGTGTAATAATATCACATGTTATGGATGATATATGTTACAGGGTCAGGAGGGGATGTCTGCAGTGTAATAATATCAAATGTTATGGATGATATATGTTACAGGGTCAGGAGGGGATGTCTGCAGTGTAATAATATCACATATTATGGATGATACATGGTACAGGGTCAGGAAGGGCCGGGATGTCTGCAGTGTAATAATATCACATGTTATGGATGATACATGGTACAGGGTCAGGAGGGGCCGGGATGTCTGCAGTGTAATAATATCACATGTTAGAGATGATACATGGTACAGGGTCAGGAGGGGAAGGGATGTCTGCAGTGTAATAATATCACATGTTATGGATGATACATGGTGCAGGGTCAGGAGGGGCCGGGATGTCTGCAGTGTAATAATATCACATGTTATGGATGATACATGGTACAGGGTCAGGAGGGGCCGGGATGTCTGCAGTGTAATAATATCACATGTTATGGATGATACATGGTACAGGGTCAGGAGGGGAAGGGATGTCTGCAGTGTAATAATATCACATGTTATGGATGATACATGGTGCAGGGTCAGGAGGGGCCGGGATGTCTGCAGTGTAATAATATCACATGTTATGGATGATACATGGTACAGGGTCAGGAGGGGCCGGGATGTCTGCAGTGTAATAATATCACATGTTAGAGATGATACATGGTACAGGGTCAGGAGGGGAAGGGATGTCTGCAGTGTAATAATATCACATGTTATGGATGATACATGGTACAGGGTCAGGAGGGGCCGGGATGTCTGCAGTGTAATAATATCACATGCTATGGATGATACATGGTACAGGGTCAGGAGGGGTCTCGATGTCTGCAGTGTAATAATATCACATGTTATGGATGATACATGGTGCAGGGTCAGGAGGGGCCGGGATGTCTGCAGTGTAATAATATCACATGCTATGGATGATACATGGTACAGGGTCAGGAGGGGTCGGGATGTCTGCAGTGTAATAATATCACATGTTATGGATGATACATGGTGCAGGGTCCGGAGGGGCCAGGATGTCTGCAGTGTAATATTATCACATGTTATGGATGATACATGGTACAGGGTCAGGAGGGGGAGGGATGTCTGCAGTGTAATAATATCACATGTTATGGATGATACATGGTACAGGGTCAGGAGGGGCCGGGATGTCTGCAGTGTAATAATATCACATGTTATGGATGATATATGGTACAGGGTCAGGAGGGGCCGGGATGCCTGCAGTGTAATAATATCACATGTTATGGATGATACATGGTGCAGGGTCAGGAGGGGCCGGGATGTCTGCAGTGTAATAATATCACATGTTATGGATGAAGCATGGTACAGGGTCAGGAGGGGTCGGGATGTTTGCAGTGTAATAATATCACATGTTATGGATGAAGCATGGTACAGGGTCAGGAGGGTCGGGATGTCTGCAATGTAATAATATCACATGTTATGGATGATACATGGTACAGGGTCAGGAGGGGGCGGGATGTCTGCAGTGTAATAATATCCCATGTTATGGATGATACATGGTGCAGGGTCAGGAGGGGCCGGGATGTCTGCAGTGTAATAATATCACATGTTATGGATGATACATGGTACAGGGTCAGGAGGGGCCGGGATGTCTGCAGTGTAATAATATCACATGTTATGGATGATACATGGTACAGGGTCAGGAGGAACCGGGATGTCTGCAGTGTAATAATATCACATGTTATGGATGATACATGGTACAGGTTCAGAAGGGGGCGGGATGTCTGCAGTGTAATAATATCACATGTTATGGATGATACATGGTGCAGGGTCAGGAGGGGCAGGGATGTCTGCAGTGTAATAATGTCACATGTTATGGATGATACATGGTACAGGGTCAGGAGGGCCGGGATGTCTGCAGTGTAATAATATCACGTTATGGATGATACATGGTACAGGGTCAGGAGGGGCCGGGATGTCTGCAGTGTAATAATATCACATGTTATGGATGATACATGGTACCGGGTCAGGAGGGGCCGGGATGTCTGCAGTGTAATAATATCACATGTTATGGATGATACATGGTACAGGGTCAGGAGGGGCGGGATGTCTGCAGTGTAATAATATCACATGTTATGGATGATACATGGTACAGGGTCAGGAGGGGCCAGGATGTCTGCAGTGTAATAATATCACATGTTATGGATGATACATGGTACAGGGTCAGGAGGGGCCGGGATGTCTGCAGTGTAACAATATCACATGTTATGGATGATACATGGTACAGGGTCAGGAGGGGCCGGGATGTCTGCAGTGTAACAATATCACATATTATGGATGATACATGGTACAGGGTCAGGAGGGGCCGGGATGTCTGCAGTGTAATAATATCACATGTTATGGATGATACATGGTACAGGGTTAGGAGGGGCCGGGATGTCTGCAGTGTAATAATATCACATGTTATGGATGATACATGGTACAGGGTCAGGAGGGGCCGGGATATCTGCAGTGTAATAATATCACATGTTATGGATGATACATGGTGCAGGGTCAGGAGGGGCCGGGATGTCTGCAGTGTAATAATATCACATGTTATGGATGATACATTGTACAGGGTCAGGAGGGGCCGGGATGTCTGCAGTGTAATAATATCACATGTTATGGATGATACATGGTACAGGGTCAGGAGGGGCTGGATGTCTGCAGTGTAATAATATCACATGTTATGGATGATACATGGTGCAGGGTCAGGAGTGGCCGGGATGTCTGCAGTGTAATAATATCACATGTTATGGATGATGCATGGTGCAGGGTCAGGAGGGGCCGGGATATCTGCAGTGTAATAATATCACATGTTATGGATGATACATGGTACAGGGTCAGGAGGGGCCGGGATGTCTGCAGTGTAATAATATCACATGTTATGGATGATACATGGTACAGGGTCAGGAGGGGCCGGGATGTCTGCAGTGTAATAATATCACATGTTATGGATGATACATGGTACAGGGTCAGGAGGGGCCGGGATGTCTGCAGTGTAATAATATCACATGTTATGGATGATACATGGTACAGGGTCAGGAGGGGCCGGGATGTCTGCAGTGTAATAATATCACATGTTATGGATGATACATGGTACAGGGTCAGGAGGGGCGGGATGTCTGCAGTGTAATAATATCACATGTTATGGATGATACATGGTACAGGGTCAGGAGGGGCCAGGATGTCTGCAGTGTAATAATATCACATGTTATGGATGATACATGGTACAGGGTCAGGAGGGGCCGGGATGTCTGCAGTGTAACAATATCACATGTTATGGATGATACATGGTACAGGGTCAGGAGGGGCCGGGATGTCTGCAGTGTAACAATATCACATATTATGGATGATACATGGTACAGGGTCAGGAGGGGCCGGGATGTCTGCAGTGTAATAATATCACATGTTATGGATGATACATGGTACAGGGTCAGGAGGGGCCGGGATGTCTGCAGTGTAATAATATCACATGTTATGGATGATACATGGTACAGGGTCAGGAGGGGCCGGGATATCTGCAGTGTAATAATATCACATGTTATGGATGATACATGGTGCAGGGTCAGGAGGGGCCGGGATGTCTGCAGTGTAATAATATCACATGTTATGGATGATACATGGTACAGGGTCAGGAGGGGCTGGATGTCTGCAGTGTAATAATATCACATGTTATGGATGATACATGGTGCAGGGTCAGGAGTGGCCGGGATGTCTGCAGTGTAATAATATCACATGTTATGGATGATGCATGGTGCAGGGTCAGGAGGGGCCGGGATATCTGCAGTGTAATAATATCACATGTTATGGATGATACATGGTACAGGGTCAGGAGGGGCCGGGATGTCTGCAGTGTAATAATATCACATGTTATGGATGATACATGGTACAGGGTCAGAAGGGGCCAGGATGTCTGCAGTGTAATAATATCACATGTTATGGATGATACATGGTACAGGGTCAGGAGGGGCCGGGATGTCTGCAGTGTAATAATATCACATGTTATGGATGATACATGGCACAGGGTCAGGAGGGTCCGGGATGTCTGCAGTGTAATAATATCACATGTTATGGATGATACATGGCACAGGGTCAGGAGGGTCCGGGATGTCTGCAGTGTAATAATATCACATGTTATGGATGATACATGGCACAGGGTCAGGAGGGTCCGGGATGTCTGCAGTGTAATAATATCACATGTTATGGATGATACATGGTACAGGGTCAGGAGGGGCCGGGATGTCTGCAGTGTAATAATATCACATGTTATGGATGATACATGGTACAGGGTCAGGAGGGGCCGGGATGTCTGCAGTGTAATAATATCACATGTTATGGATGATACATGGTACAGGGTCAGGAGGGGCTGAGATTGGGGTCCTCTCTTCCCTTGCTTCGGGTGTTGCGCTGTATTTCGGACCCCTGGTTACGCCCTATTATTTGCGGCTGGATTGGGTGTAAGTGTAGAGCGGATCTTATCTTTGTTGTGTCTCCATTTATTTATTCATTTGTATTTTGCATAAAACCTTCTCTTGTGTGATGTATCGTGTTTGTATGTAACTTCCCTGTTTCCCCTAAAATAGGAGACCCCCCAAAAATATGACCCAGTCCTATTATATTCAAGCTTAGAATCCCCCCCCCCCTCGTTGTACATTAGTATTAGATCATTTAGATGCTACAAGAGGTTGTGATGTGGGGGGAGGATTCATGGGATACGATCACTGATACAAGCAGCTGCCCGGACAGGAAGGGGTCACTGGGGTCACTGGGGTCAGATTGGGGCCAATGATTGCAATAGAAATGGAGGCACAAGAAATTCAGAGTTTGGAGACTTAGAAGGAAGATACAGAAGTTGAATTTGTGTTCATGGAAAAATAAGACCCAGTGCAGCAAAAATGTGGGGTCCACCTGACTGGTTACAGAAGGTTCCCCTAGACTGGGGGCTGAAGTTATTACATGCAAAAGGGTTAAAAATTTGGGTACTATTGCTCTTTAATAGGGTTGGTGATCTGTGTCTCCCCCCTCCCCTGTTACCTCAGGACGTCCCCCCTCCTACAGGACGAGGGGGTTTATATGGTGGGAGATGTGAGATGGTGGTGGCTCGGTTGGCCGACTTGCCAGGTGACATACAGAATCATAAGACAAGGTCGTGGTTGGGGACAGGCAGGAGGTCGAGACAGGCAGCACAGGATCAGAGTCAGGGATGTAGCGGATGGTCAGGACAGGCAGCACAGGATCAGAGTCGGGGATGTAGCGGATGGTCAGGACAGGCAGCACAGGATCAGAGTCAGGGATGTAGCGGATGGTCAGGACAGGCAGCACAGGATCAGAGTCAGGGATGTAGCGGAAGGTCAGGACGGGCAGCACAGGATCAGAGTCGGGGACGTAGCGGATGGTCAGGACAGGCAGCACAGGATCAGAGTCGGGGACGTAGCGGATGGTCAGGACAGGCAGCACGGGAGCGAAGTCACAATGGGAAATCAGGATCATCGCAGAGCGCACCAGACAAGCTTTCTCTAAGGCTACATTCACACGATGTATGCCGGCCGTACCGTAGTGGGCACACAGAGGTACATGGGTGCGCCTGTGACACATGAGGGACTCTGCCCTCCAGTCTTTATAGAAGACATTGGGGCACATTTACTAAGGGTCGCGTGCTGCACTTTTGTCGGACTGTTCACTTTCTTAATGGCTAAAACACCTTGCACCGGTATTTAACAGGTGTCTGCGCTGGGATTGTGGCGCAATTGCGCTGCTTGTGACATGTGACACCGTTTAGGGGACGGCCATTGAAAAATCCAACTCAATCGGTCTGAGCGCGGGATTGAACTTTTAAATTGTGTCCCGAGCACTTACATGCACCAGGAAAAAGGTGAACTCCGGGGACCTGAGCAGGGGAAGCGACACATGCAGGATATCGGATGCACGACCTTAGTGACTCCCCGCACAGCGCATTATACACGGACAATGCACTTACATGCACCAGGAAGAAGAAGGTGAACTCCGGGGACCTGAGCAGGGAAGTGACACATGCAGGATATCGGATGCACGACCTTAGTGACTCCCCGCACAGCGCATTATACACGGACAATGCACTTACATGCACCAGGAAGAAGGAGGTGAACTCCGGGGACCTGAGCGGGGAAGTGACACATGCAGGATATCGGGCGCAGGATCTTAGTGACTCCCCGCACAGCGCATTATACACGGACAATGCACTTACATGCACCAGGAAGAAGGAGGAGAACTCCAGGGACCTGAGCGGGGAAGCGACACATGCAGGATATCGGATGCACGACCTTAGTGACTCTCCGCACAGCACATTATACACGGACAATGCACTTACATGCACCAGGAAGAAGAAGGTGAACTCCAGGGACCTGAGCGGGGAAGCGACACATGCAGGATATCGGGCGCAGGATCTTAGTGACTCCCCGCACAGCACATTATACACGGACAATGCACTTACATGCACCAGGAAGAAGAAGGTGAACTCCGGGGACTTGAGGGGGGAAGCCACACATGCAGGATATCGGGCGCAGGATCTTAGTGACTCCCCGCACAGCGCATTATACACGGACAATGCACTTACATGCACCAGGAAGAAGAAGGTGAACTCCGGGGACCTGAGCGGGGAAGCGACACATGCAGGATATCGGGCGCAGGATCTTAGTGACTCCCCGCACAGCGCATTATACACGGACAATGCACTTACATGCACCAGGAAGAAGAAGGTGAACTCCGGGGACCTGAGCGGGGAAGTGACACATGCAGAATATTGGACGCAGGATCTTAGTGACTCCCCGCACAGCGCATTATACACGGACAATGCACTTACATGCACCAGGAAGAAGAAGGGGAACTCCGGGGACCTGAGCGGGGAAGCGACACATGCAGGATATTGGGCGCAGGATCTTAGTGACTCCCCGCACAGCGCATTATACACAGACAATGCACTTACATGCATCAGGAAGAAGGGGAACTCCGGGGACCTGAGCGGGGAAGTGACACATGCAGGATATCAGGGCACGATCTTAGTGACTCCCCGCACAGCACATTATACACGGACAATGCACTTACATGCACCAGGAAGAAGAAGGTGAACTCCGGGGACCTGAGCGGGGAAGCGACACATGCAGGATATCGGGCGCAGGATCTTAGTGACTCCCCGCACAGCACATTATACACGGACAATGCACTTACATGCACCAGGAAGAAGAAGGTGAACTCCGGGGACCTGAGCGGGGAAGTGACACATGCAGAATATTGGACGCAGGATCTTAGTGACTCCCCGCACAGCGCATTATACACGGACAATGCACTTACATGCACCAGGAAGAAGAAGGGGAACTCCGGGGACCTGAGCGGGGAAGCGACACATGCAGGATATTGGGCGCAGGATCTTAGTGACTCCCCGCACAGCGCATTATACACAGACAATGCACTTACATGCATCAGGAAGAAGGGGAACTCCGGGGACCTGAGCGGGGAAGTGACACATGCAGGATATCAGGGCACGATCTTAGTGACTCCCCGCACAGCACATTATACACGGACAATGCACTTACATGCACCAGGAAGAAGAAGGTGAACTCCGGGGACCTGAGCGGGGAAGCAGCACATGCAGGATATCGGGCGCAGGATCTTAGTGACTCCCCGCACAGCGCATTATACACGGACAATGCACTTACATGTGCAACACCCTCGCCGATGCAATGGCGAGGGAGTGTTTGCGAATACGTCCCACCTGCATGTAACCACATCACACTACATGGTCCTTATAGGACATAGGGGATATTGCAGTGGTTAATCCTGCCTGGCAAGGCAGAAGTTAAGTATTTTGTATGATGCAAGATGCTATTATCCAATGATCTGTGTTACATCCTGTCTCTGTAAGCTGAGAGGTAATTGGAGGAGCAGCCACCACCTGACCAAGGGGAGATGATAAAACCCCTGGCCAAGAATATTCTAGAGAGCAGTTAGCTGAGCAGTAGCTCAGAAGCAGACTTTAGTCTCTCCAGTACAGACTCTTCGGAGTCTGCACAGCTAGCATACCAGACCAGAGCAGGAAGAGCCTAGCCCCTGCCTGAAGTGGAGCTAATAGCTGGGTAGTGAGGAAAGGGGTATCATCCTACCTTCAAGGGTGATACCTGAAGATATCCAGGACAAGCTGAAGCATCCTATTAGGACACAGCTGCCTCCCAGCCTGCCCTCTGCATCCAGGCTGGTGATCTACATCCTGTGGCTCCCTCCAAATACCTCTCCAGTACTCCGCCATCTTGTTAAAGGCACGTTGCTGATGTTCCTGTCGGTTCCAATAAAGAACTGTAAGTGTTTCTGTTCAACCTCTGCCTCCGTCTGGTCCCTGCTACTACAACTACCATCATCACAGGCACCCTGTCCATCACCCAGAGACTCACACTCGGGACATTAAGGGGTTGCCCCAGGGAGATTCGCTATAGCAGCCTCTCCCTCATCATTTCTTGCCAAAACCACCCTGCTGGAGACCTGCCAGGCTGTAGGACAGCCCTCCGGTTCCCCCGTACCAAGCACCGTGACAATAGCGTGCTTAGGCCGCAACCGCCAGCCACTCCGGTACCGCGGGCCCCGGCTGACTCCAGGCCCCGAGAAAAGGCTAGGCCTCGGTGGGGGATGTTGCAAGTGGCGTCACGAACAGGATTGATACTTCTGTGCCTTATTACGGCATTAAAGACTTTCCTTTGTTAAAAAGATTGTGCTGCCTAACCCTGCTGCCATCCGGGTTTAGGCCCAAGTAATTGTGTGTTTCTGGATTGAACTGTGTTAATGCTGCCACGTGCTGTCGAGCGCCGCTCCAGCACTCAAGAGGTTAATCCTTGCAAGAACTGTGTCAGCTCTGCTACATCCGGCGCTGCCGCGCCTGAAGAATATACCTCAGAAACTGTGGCGCAGCAAGTAATTCCAGCCCGCCAAAACCTTCACTGGCGGGAAACCCAGACGACACATCAAGCTCCACCCACGCGCGAAGGGCGCGAACCCCGCCTCCTGTGGCGCAGGAAAAATTAGAGCCCGCCACAGCTCTTGGCGGGAAGGACTTGGACTCCTCCCACTGGCTAGAGGCGGACTTCCTGCCCCGCCTCAGAGAAACGCCAGAACTCGAGTGGATTTTGGACAGTGAGGACAGCATCATGTGGGGTCCTCCGCCCTTCCCTCCTGTGGAGCGTCCTTAGTTCTTTGAAGTGTTGGAGACCATGGTGGTGGTCTCTGCGCAGCCGGTCCGGAGGCCCTTTGCTGGGCACCGGCTGCTTCGAGGACTGACCCGAGCATTCGTCACCCGGAGGTATGTCCAGACGGTGACGGAGTACCAAGTCCCACCCGGGCGGTTCCTCGTACCTATCCCGGTTACCATTCCGGTACCACAGGCCCACGTGGAGGCGCCACGTGGGGAGGCCCCGACTCCTGTTGAGCCAGCGCCTGGGCCTACTGCTGCTATGCCACTTGCTCCGAGGCCTACTGTCCCTGCTGTTCGGCCTGCTAGCCCTGCTGTGACGGTTCCTGATCCTCCGGCTGCTCCCGCTCCTGTTCCGGCACCTGCCCGACCATCACCGAGATCCGAGCCTGCACCGGAGCCACGAGCCCCAGCACCGGCACCTCCGCAGCCTCGAGGCCGAGGTGAGGCCGCCCGCCAGCGACTCCGGGACGCTGTCTCGGAGCAGCGACGCCGCGAGAAGGAGGCCCAACGCTACATGGCCGGCCGGTCTACAGCTGGAGCCTGGGTGGAAAAGAACCGCACCACCGGTATGGTCCGGTTCTTCGACAAGCAACGTGGTTATAGCTTCGCCACTCAAGACTACACCGGACGGGAGGTATTTATTCCCCGCCGGTCTGTCAAGAGGCCTGATCTGCAAGAGAGCCAGTACAACCTGAAGCCAGGCGAGTGCATTGAGTTCTCCCTGCAGGAGGGGCCCCGAGGACCCTGGGCGGCTGGTGTGATCCGGATCCCGGACTCCGATGAGGACCGCTACCCACCGTATGACGACCTGTATGAGGACGACGAGTGGCCGGAATCTCCGAACACCTCTTCTTCCTCGGCTGCGAGTCCCCGGGCGGTGACCCACGTGAATGCTCCATCCACGGTGATTGTGAGTACGGGTCCCATTGCCATCCATGGGCCGGGCATGATCCAGGGCGCCACCCCCACCGTCTCCCCTGCCGGGAGTATTGCCAGGTCCCGCGGCTCTTCTGTGGGAGAAGACATCCCGGCTAGCGAACCTTGTCCGGAGGTTCCGTCTAGGCCCACATCTCCCCTTGCCGGTTACCAATGGGGTGATGACCCGGCCCCGGAAGAACCGGAGCTGGAAGGAGCTGCGGCGCTGCCGCAGGTCCCTGTTTATTTCTTTCTGGACCCCTCCGTGGTCCCTCGCTCAGTTGAGCCCCCGGCTGGAACAGCCGACACCCCGGGCGACAGCGCTCCTCCCCCTGAAGGTCCGGAGGATGTTGCTGCACCTGCAGTACCCACTACTGCCACCGGGTGTCCCCAGCCGGCACCTACTCCCGCTGAGGATGCACAGGATTCCCTGCTGACTTTGGATCCTGTCCCTGCTGAACCCAGCGAAGGTGCATCTGACTAACCCCTGAAGGGCTGTAGCCCTCTCCAGGTACTATGTCCATTGTACATATTGTATATTTCTGTCCTTTCCCTAAAGAGCCAGAGACTTTCCTGAGACTCTTACCCTTATTTATCTCAGTCAAGAGACATACCTTGAACTGATTATTGTCCTGTGCTATGATAGCACTCCTTCCTCTGCCACAGCAGAGATTCCTACCAAAGGACTCTGTCCCTCTACATATAGAGGAGACCCTTTGCTTCTCAGTGCACTTTTCCCCACCTCAAGGGCTGTACCCAGAAGATGGACTTTGTTATTAAAGACCTTCGGTGAGACTTTTGCCAGATACTACCAGGAAAAGTTGCTATTGCTATTTATTATTATTTTGCACTTAATGCCTTCCTTTTTAGGTATGGACATTCTGCTTGCACTCTTTATGCCTTTCCTTTGCAGGAAAAGAGACATTTACTATCTTGCTACCTTGAGTAGCCTATCTACCTCTGTAACGTTTCAAGATGTGTACCCATTGGGCTCCTAAGCCAATGTGAATTTATCACCTGTTTGCACACTGTCATATATGCCAGTAGTCTGCATTAACCCTTTCATAGGCTTTTCAGGTTGTAGTGTGGCTGTGTCGGACCGTCTTTTTGTGTAAAACACTGACCGCTACCTGATCCCTCAAACTGAGGTTTGCACATGGGGGTAGTCCGTAAACTGCGGGTCCTTCGGGGACCGGGGGTGTTACAGAGATAGCACCTGGATGCCACCCATACATGGGTAAGGATGCCAGTCAGGAGGTACTCGTGTCGCATATGCTAACGCAATGCAGATATACACATTATATAATTGTCGCCAGGGAAGAAGTGTTTACATAACAAATATACAGGCCTTGGTGAAAGGAGTGGATTACAGGACATGACACCACACCTTTCCTACTGTACAGTTCGGTTTAATGGCGTCAGCGACCAACTGTCATACAGCTACATGTTTTTGTCTTAGTCCGACACCAACCCAGGTGCCTGTCTCCAGGACCATGGGCGGTTTGTCCCTACACCTCACATAGCCTGCACTTCCCAGAAGTGCCCTTAGCCCCCTCTGTGCCCCAAAACATCTATAGTCGAGCCGAGGGCGGCTCTTTCAATTGCCCCCGGGGTATGCAACACCCTCGCCGATGCAATGGCGAGGGAGTGTTTGCGAATACGTCCCACCTGCATGTAATCACATCACACTACATGGTCCTGATAGGACATGGGGGATATTGCAGTGGTGAATCCTGCCTGGCAAGGCAGAAGTTAATCTGTGTATGATGTAAGATTCTGTTATCCAATGATCTGTGTTACATCCTGTCTCTGTGAACTGAGAGGTAATTGGAGGAGCAGCCACCACCTGACCAAGGGGAGATGATAAAACCCCTGTCCAAGAATATTCTAGAGAGCAGTTAGCTGAGCAGTAGCTCAGAAGCAGACTGGAGTCTCTCCAGTACAGACTCTTCGGAGTCTGTACAGATAGCACCAGACCAGAGCAGGAAGAGCCTAGCCCCTGCCTGGAGTGGAGATAGTAGCTAGTATAGTGAGGAAAGGGTTATCATCCTACCTTCAAGGGTGATACCTGAAGATATCCAGGATCAAGCTGAAGCATCCTATTAGGACACAGCTACCTCCCAGCCTGCCCTCTACATCCAGGCTGGTGATCTACATCCTGTGGCTCCCTCCAAATACCTCTCCAGTACTCCACCATCTTGTTAAAGGCACGTTGCTGATGTTCCTGTCGGTTCCAATAAAGAACTGTAAGTGTTTCTGTTCAACCTCTGCCTCCGTCTGGTCCCTGCTACTACAACTACCATCATCACAGGCACCCTGTCCATCACCCAGAGACTCACACTCGGGACATTAAGGGGTTGCCCCAGGGAGATTCGCTATAGCAGCCTCTCCCTCATCATTTCTTGCCAAAACCACCCTGCTGGAGACCTGCCAGGCTGTAGGACAGCCCTCCGGTTCCCCCGTACCAAGCACCGTGACAATAGCGTGCTTAGGCCGCAACCGCCAGCCACTCCGGTACCGCGGGCCCCGGCTGACTCCAGGCCCCGAGAAAAGGCTAGGCCTCGGTGGGGGATGTTGCACATGCACCAGGAAGAAGAAGGTGAACTCCTGGGACCTGAGCGGGGAAGTGACACATGCAGGATATCGGGCGCACGATCTTAGTGACTCCCCGCACAGCGCATTATACACAGACAATGCACTTACATGCACCAGGAAGAAGAAGGTGAACTCCGGGGACCTGAGCGAGGAAGCGACACATGCAGGATATCGGGCTCAGGATCTTAGTGACTCCCCGCACAGCGCATTATACACGGACAATGCACTTACATGCACCAGGAAGAAGAAGGTGAACTCCGGGGACCTGAGCGGGGAAGCGACACATGCAGGATATCGGGCGCAGGATCTTAGTGACTCCCGGCACAGCACATTATACACAGACAATGCACTTACATGCACCAGGAAGAAGAAGGTGAACTCCAGGGACCTGAGCGGAGAAGCGACACATGCAGGATATCGGGCGCAGGATCTTAGTGACTCCCCGCACAGCGCATTATACACGGACAATGCACTTACATGCACCAGGAAGAAGAAGGTGAACACCGGGGACCTGAGCGGGGAAGTGACACATGCAGGATATCGGGCGCAGGATCTTAGTGACTCCCCGCACAGCGCATTATACATGGACAATGCACTTACATGCACCAGGAAGAAGAAGGTGAACTCCAGGGACCTGAGCGGGGAAGCGACACATGCAGGATATCGGGTGCACGATCTTAGTGACTCCCCGCACAGCACATTATACACGGACAATGCACTTACATGCACCAGGAAGAAGAAGGTGAACTCCAGGGACCTGAGCAGGGAGTGACACATGCAGGATATCAGGTGCAGGATCTTAGTGACTCCCCGCACAGCGCATTATACACGGACAATGCACTTACATGCACCAGGAAGAAGAAGGTGAACTCCGGGGACCTGAGCAGGGAAGCGACACATGCAGGATATCGGGGGCAGGATCTTAGTGACTCCCCGCGCAGCGCATTATACACGGACAATGCACTTACATGCACCAGGAAGAAGAAGGTGAACTCCAGGGACCTGAGCAGGGAAGCGACACATGCAGGATATCGGGGGCAGGATCTTAGTGACTCCCCGCGCAGCGCATTATACACGGACAATGCACTTACATGCACCAGGAAGAAGAAGGTGAACTCCGGGGACCTGAGCGGAGAAGCGACACATGCAGGATATCGGGCGCAGGATCTTAGTGACTCCCCGCACAGCGCATTATACACAGACAATACACTTACATGCACCAGGAAGAAGAAGGTGAACTCCAGGGACCTGAGCGGGGAAACGACACATGCAGGATATCGGGCACACGATCTTAGTGACTCCCCGCACAGCGCATTATACACGGACAATGCACTTACATGCACCAGGAAGAAGAAGGTGAACTCCAGGGACCTGAGCGGGGAAGTGACACATGCAGGATATCGGGTGCAGGATCTTAGTGACTCCCCGCACAGCGCATTATACGCGGACAATGCACTTACATGCACCAGGAAGAAGAAGGTGAACTCCGGGGACCTGAGCGGGGAAGCGACACATGCAGGATATCAGGCGCAGGATCTTAGTGACTCCCAGCACAGCGCATTATACACGGACAATGCACTTACATGCACCAGGAAGAAGAAGGTGAACTCCGGGGACCTGAGCGGGGAAGCGACACATGCAGGATATCGGGCGCAGGATCTTAGTGACTCCCCGCACAGCGCATTATACACAGACAATGCACTTACATGCACCAGGAAGAAGAAGGTGAACTCCGGGGACCTGAGCAGGCAAGTGACACATGCAGGATATCGGGCGCATGATCTTAGTGACTCCCCGCAAAGCGCATTATACACGGACAATGCACTTACATGCACCAGGAGGAAGAAGGTGAACTCCGGGGACCTGAGCAGGGAAGAGACACATGCAGGATATCGGGCGCAGGATCTTAGTGACTCCCCGCACAGTGCATTATACACGGACAATGCACTTACATGCACCAGGAAAAAGAAGGGGAACTCCGGGGACCTGAGCAGGGAAGTGACACATGCAGGATATCGGGTGCAGGATCAAAGTGACTCCCCGCACAGCGCATTATACATGGACAAGGCACTTACATGCACCAGGAAGAAGGAGGTGAACTCCAGGGACCTGAGCGGGGAAGCGACACATGCAGGATATCAGGTGCAGGATCTTAGTGACTCCCCGCACAGCGCATTATACACGGACAATGCACTTACATGCACCAGGAAGAAGAAGGTGAACTCCGGGGACCTGAGCGAGGAAGCGACACATGCAGGATATCGGGTGCAGGATCTTAGTGACTCCTCGCACAGCGCATTATACACGGACAATGCACTTACATGCACCAGGAAGAAGAAGGTGAACTCCGGGGACCTGAGCAGGGAAGCGACACATGCAGGATATCGGGCGCACGATCTTAGTGACCCCCCGCACAGCGCATTATACACGGACAATGCACTTACATGCACCAGGAAGAAGGAGGTGAACTCCAGGGACCTGAGCGGGGAAGTGACACATGCAGGATATCGGGCGCAGGATCTTAGTGACTCCCCGCACAGTGCATTATACACGGACAATGCACTTACATGCACCAGGAAGAAGAAGGTGAACTCCGGGGACCTGAGCAGGGAAGCGACACATGCAGGATATCGGGCGCACGATCTTAGTGACCCCCCGCACAGCGCATTATACACGGACAATGCACTTACATGCACCAGGAAGAAGGAGGTGAACTCCAGGGACCTGAGCGGGGAAGTGACACATGCAGGATATCGGGGGCAGGATCTTAGTGACTCCCCGCACAGCGCATTATACACGGACAATGCACTTACATGCACCAGGAAGAAGGAGGTGAACTCCAGGGACCTGAGCGGGGAAGCGACACATGCAGGATATCGGGCGCAGGATCTCAGTGACTCCCCGCACAGCGCATTATACACGGACAATGCACTTACATGCACCAGGAAGAAGAAGGGGAACTCCGGGGACCTGAGCGGGGAAGTGACAGATGCAGGATATCAGGAGCACGATCTTAGTGACTCCCCGCACAGCGCATTATACACGGACAATGCACTTACATGCACCAGGAAGAAGAAGGTGAACTCCGGGGACCTGAGCGGGGAAGCGACACATGCAGGATATCGGGCGCAGGATCTTAGTGACTCCCCGCACAGCGCATTATACACGGACAATGTACTTACATGCACCAGGAAGAAGAAGGTGAACTCTGGGGACCTGAGCGGGGAAGCGACACATGCAGGATATCGGGCGCAGGATCTTAGTGACTCCCCGCACAGCGCATTATACACGGACAATGCACTTACATGCACCAGGAAGAAGAAGGTGAACTCTGGGGACCTGAGCGGGGAAGCGACACATGCAGGATATCGGGTGCAGGATCTTAGTGACTCCCCGCACAGCGCATTATACACGGACAATGCACTTACATGCACCAGGAAGAAGAAGGTGAACTACGGGGACCTGAGCGGGGAAGCGACACATGCAGGATATCGGGCGCAGGATCTTAGTGACTCCCCGCACAGCACATTATACACGGACAATGCACTTACATGCACCAGGAAGAAGGAGGTGAACTCCAGAGACCTGAGCGGGGAAGCGACACATGCAGGATATCGGGCGCAGGATCTTAGTGACTCCCCGCACAGCGCATTATACACGGACAATGCACTTACATGCATCAGGAAGAAGAAGCTGAACTCCGGGGACCTGAGCGGGGAAGTGACACATGCAGGATATCGGGGGCAGGATCTTAGTGACTCCCCGCACAGCGCATTATACACGGACAATGCACTTACATGCACCAGGAAGAAGAAGGTGAACTCCGGGGACCTGAGCGGGGAAGTGACACATGCAGCATATCGGGCGCACGATCTTAGTGACTCCCCGCACAGCGCATTATACACGGACAATGCACTTACATGCACCAGGAAGAAGAAGTTGAACTCCTGGGACCTGAGCGGGGAAGCGACACATGCAGGATATCGGGTGCAGGATCTTAGTGACTCCCCGCACAGCGCATTATACACGGACAATGCACTTACATGCATCAGGAAGAAGAAGCTGAACTCCGGGGACCTGAGCGGGGAAGTGACACATGCAGGATATCGGGGGCAGGATCTTAGTGACTCCCCGCACAGCGCATTATACACGGACAATGCACTTACATGCACCAGGAAGAAGAAGGTGAACTCCGGGGACCTGAGCGGGGAAGTGACACATGCAGCATATCGGGCGCACGATCTTAGTGACTCCCCGCACAGCGCATTATACACGGACAATGCACTTACATGCACCAGGAAGAAGAAGTTGAACTCCTGGGACCTGAGCGGGGAAGCGACACATGCAGGATATCGGGTGCAGGATCTTAGTGACTCCCCGCACAGCGCATTATACACGGACAATGCACTTACATGCACCAGGAAGAAGAAGGTGAACTCCGGGGACCTGAGCGGGGAAGCGACACATGCAGGATATCGGGCGCAGGATCTTAGTGACTCCCCGCACAGCGCATTATACACGGACAATGCACTTACATGCACCAGGAAGAAGGAGGTGAACTCCAGAGACCTGAGCGGGGAAGCGACACATGCAGGATATCGGGCGCAGGATCTTAGTGACTCCCCGCACAGCGCATTATACACGGATAATGCACTTACATGCATCAGGAAGAAGAAGCTGAACTCCGGGGACCTGAGCGGGGAAGTGACACATGCAGGATATCGGGGGCAGGATCTTAGTGACTCCCCGCACAGCGCATTATACACGGACAATGCACTTACATGCACCAGGAAGAAGAAGGTGAACTCCGGGGACCTGAGCGGGGAAGTGACACATGCAGCATATCGGGCGCACGATCTTAGTGACTCCCCGCACAGCGCATTATACACGGACAATGCACTTACATGCACCAGGAAGAAGAAGGTGAACTCCGGGGACCTGAGCGGGGAAGCGACACATGCAGGATATCGGGTGCAGGATCTTAGTGACTCCCCGCACAGCGCATTATACATGGACAATGCGCTTACATGCACCAGGAAGAAGAAGGTGAACTCCGGGGACCTGAGCGGGGAAGTGACACATGCAGGATATCGGACGCAGGATCTTAGTGACTCCCCGCACAGCGCATTATACACGGACAATGCACTTACATGCACCAGGAAGAAGAAGGTGAACTCCGGGGACCTGAGCGGGCAAGTGACACATGCAGGATATCGGGCGCAGGATCTTAGTGACTCCCCGCACAGCGCATTATACACGGACAATGCACTTACATGCACCAGGAAGAAGAAGGTGAACTCCGGGGACCTGAGCGGGGAAGTGACACATGCAGGATATTGGCGCAGGATCTTAGTGACTCCCCGCACAGCGTATTATACACGGACAATGCACTTACATGCACCAGGGAGAAGAAGGTGAACTCCTGGGACCTGAGCGGGGAAGCGACACATGCAGGATATCGGGTGCAGGATCAAAGTGACTCCCCGCACAGCACATTATACACGGACAATGCACTTACATGCACCAGGAAGAAGAAGGTGAACACCGGGGACCTGAGCGGGGAAGCGACACATGCAGGATATCGGGCGCAGGATCTTAGTGACTCCCCGCACAGCGCATTATAC
Source organism: Engystomops pustulosus (assembly GCF_040894005.1). NCBI lineage: Eukaryota > Metazoa > Chordata > Amphibia > Anura > Leptodactylidae > Engystomops > Engystomops pustulosus. The sequence goes on along the minus strand of NC_092416.1, from coordinate 4,736,582 downwards.
ACGGACAATGCACTTACATGCACCAGGAAGAAGAAGGTGAACTCCAGGGACCTGAGCGGGGAAGCGACACATGCAGGATATCGGGTGCACGATCTTAGTGACTCCCCGCACAGCGCATTATACACGGACAATGCACTTACATGCACCAGGAAGAAGAAGGTGAACTCCAGGGACCTGAGCGGGGAAGCGACACATGCAGGACATCAGGAGCACGATCTTAGTGACTCCCCGCACAGCGCATTATACACGGACAATGCACTTACATGCACCAGGAAGAAGAAGGTGAACTCCGGGGACCTGAGCGGGGAAGCGACACATGCAGGATATCGGGCGCAGGATCTTAGTGACTCCCCGCACAGCACATTATACACGGACAATGCACTTACATGCACCAGGAAGAAGAAGGTGAACTCCGGGGACCTGAGCAGGGAAGCGACACATGCAGGATATTGGCGCAGGATCTTAGTGACTCCCCGCACAGCGCATTATACACGGACAATGCACTTACATGCACCAGGAAGAAGAAGGGGAACTCCGGGGACCTGAGCAGGGAAGCGACACATGCAGGATATCGGGCGCAGGATTTTAGTGACTCCCCGCACAGCGCATTATACACGGACAATGCACTTACATGCACCAGGAAGAAGAAGGTGAACTCCGGGGACCTGAGCGGGGAAGTGACACATGCAGGATATCGGATGCAGGATCTTAGTGACTCCCCGCACAGCACATTATACACGGACAATGCACTCACATGCACCAGGAAGAAGAAGGTGAACTCCGGGGACCTGAGCGGGGAAGCCACACATGCAGGATATCGGGCGCAGGATCTTAGTGACTCCCCGCGCAGCGCATTATACACGGACAATGCACTTACATGCACCAGGAAGAAGAAGGTGAACTCCGGGGACCTGAGCGAGGAAGCGACACATGCAGGATATCGGGCGCAGGATCTTAGTGACTCCCCGCACAGCGCATTATACACGGACAATGCACTTACATGCACCAGGAAGAAGAAGGTGAACTCCGGGGACCTGAGCAGGGAAGCGACACATGCAGGATATTGGCGCAGGATCTTAGTGACTCCCTGCACAGCGCATTATACACGGACAATGCACTTACATGCACCAGGAAGAAGAAGGTGAACTCCAGGGACCGGGTAAGTAAATGTGCCCCAATGTCTTATTTTCAGGGAAAAACAGTACTGCACTTGTGTATGTGTGATGTATGTGTGTATGTATGTATGTGTGTGTGTATGTATGTGTGTATATGTGTGTATCACTTTATATATACATGTATAAGCACTTTGCAGTGTAATAAATGTGTCCATAGTGTGCCGGGGGATGGTCACAGGTTTGGGGTAGGTGCCAGGACTCCTTCATTCATAGCCGGTGGTGGATTCGGGGGGGAGGAGATTCCCTATAGATGGATTCCTGGTCCTCTGCATTGCTGTGCACATGATGCCAGGGCAGTGGGGGAGGGGCGGCCTGGCACCGGTACACAACCTGACACGTGATTTGCAGCATTGGGCTCCATCCACACTCGGCGCCGGATGTTCTGCTATAATCTGGTGTTTTCTCAGGTTTTTCTGTGACTGCCGTCTGCTGGCAGAACCAGAGAGAGCGTAGAGCCAGGGGAAGCCGCGGGCACCACATCACACCTGCCAGCTTCCTGCTCGCGGAGTTGTTAGTTAAGCAATTGTCTTCTAGGAATAGTGTGATTCCCAGGTTACGTATCACCATACTCCAGGACGATAGACGGAGCGGGTTCTGGTCCTGGTGTCATTGTTTCTATAGATAAGTTAACCCCTTACACATTGTCCATTGTCCTATGGGGCCACATGTGGTAGTGGACGGGTGGTCAGGGACATCTATTATCAGTCTCACACGGCCGGTCACAGATAGATAGAAGCCCAGTACCCGGCTCTGGTGTAGACGATGGCACCAGCGAGGTTCTGTTGATCCAGATACATGACAGATACTATACGTGACATAATTGTGATGATGTGTATTTGTCCCAATGTTGTATATAGGCCCCTGTCTGTATATAGGGTGGGTCAGGTCAGAGGTCTATATATAGGGAGGGTCGGGTCTGGGGTCTGTATATAGGGAGGGTCAGGTCTGGGGTGTGTATATAGGGAGGGTCAGGTCTGGGGTGTGTATATAGGGTGGGTCAGGCCTGGGGTGTGTATATAGGTGGGTCATGTCTGGGGTGTGTATATAGGGTGGGTCAGGTCTGGGGTGTGTATATAGGGTTGGTCAGGTCTGGGGTCAGTATATAGGGTGGGTCAGGTCTGGGGTCAGTATATAGGGTGGGTCAGGTCTGGGGCGTGTATATAGGGTGGGTCAGGTCTGGGGTGTGTATATAGGGTTGGTCAGGTCTGGGGTGTGTATATAGGTGGGTCAGGCCTGGGGCGTGTATATAGGGGGGTCAGGTCTGGGGTGTGTATATAGGGGGGTCAGGCCTGGGGTGTGTATATAGGGTGGGTCAGGTCTGGGGTGTGTATATAGGTGGGTCAGGTCTGGGGTGTGTATATAGGGTGGGTCAGGTCTAGGGTGAGTATACGAGGTAGGTCAGGTCTGGGGTGTGTATATAGGGTGGGTCAGGTCTGGGGTGTGTATATAGGGGGGGCCTGGGTCTGGGGCGTGTATATAGGGTGGGTCAGATCTGGGGTGTGTATATAGGTGGGTCAGGTCTGGGGTGTGTATATAGGTGGGTCAGGTCTGGGGCGTGTATATAGGGAGGGTCAGGTCTGGGGTGTGTATATAGGGTGGGCCAGGCCTGGGGTGTGTATATAGGGTGGGTCAGGTCTGGGGTGTGTATATAGGTGGGTCAGGTCTGGGGCGTGTATATAGGGAGGGTCAGGTCTGGGGTGTGTATATAGGGTGGGCCAGGCCTGGGGTGTGTATATAGGGTGGGTCAGATCTGGGGCGTGTATATAGGGTGGGTCAGGCCTGGGGTGTGTATATAGGGTGGGTCAGGCCTGGGGTGTGTATATAGGGGGGTCAGGTCTGGGGTGTGTATATAGGGGGGTCAGGTCTGGGGTGTGTATATAGGTGGGTCAGGTCTGGGGTCAGTATATAGGGTGGGTCAGGTCTGGGGTGTGTATATAGGGTGGGTCAGGTCTGGTGTGTGTATATAGGGTGGGTCAGGCCTGGGGTGTGTATATAGGGGGGTCAGGTCTGGGGTGTGTATATAGGGGGGTCAGGTCTGGGGTGTGTATATAGGTGGGTCAGGTCTGGGGTCAGTATATAGGGTGGGTCAGGTCTGGGGTGTGTATATAGGGTGGGTCAGGTCTGGTGTGTGTATATAGGGGGGTCAGGTCTGGGGTGTGTATATAGGGTGGGTCAGGTCTGGGGTGTGTATATAGGGGGGTCAGGTCTGCGGTGTGTATATAGGGTGGGTCAGGTCTGGGGTGTGTATATAGGGTGGGTCAGGTCTGGGGTGTGTATATAGGGGGGTCAGGTCTGGGGCGTGTATATAGGGGGGTCAGGTCTGGGGCGTGTATATAGGGGGGTCAGGTCTGGGGCGTGTATATAGGGTGGGTCAGGTCTGGGGCGTGTATATAGGGTGGGTCAGGTCTGGGGTGTGTATATAGGGTTGGTCAGGTCTGGGGTGTGTATATAGGGTGGGTCAGGCCTGGGGCGTGTATATAGGGGGGTCAGGTCTGGGGTGTGTATATAGGGGGGTCAGGTCTGCGGTGTGTATATAGGGTGGGTCAGGTCTGCGGTGTGTATATAGGGTGGGTCAGATCTGGGGCGTGTATATAGGGTGGGTCAGGTCTGGGGTGTGTATATAGGGTGGGTCAGGTCTGGGGTCAGTATATAGGGTGGGTCAGGTCTGGGGCGTGTATATAGGGTGGGTCAGGCCTGGGCGTGTATATAGGTGGGTCAGGTCTGGGGCGTGTATATAGGGAGGGTCAGGTCTGGGGCGTGTATATAGGGTGGGTAAGGCCTGGGGTGTGTATATAGGGAGGGTCAGGTCTGGGGTGTGTATATAGGGTGGGTCAGGTCTGGGGCGTGTATATAGGGAGGGTCAGGTCTGGGGTGTGTATATAGGGTGGGTCAGGTCTGGGGTCAGTATATAGGGTGGGCCTGGGTCTGGGGCGTGTATATAGGGTGGGTCAGGTCTGGGGTGTGTATATAGGGTTGGTCAGGTCTGGGGTGTGTATATAGGTGGGTCAGGCCTGGGGTGTGTATATAGGGTGGGTCAGGTCTGGGGTGTGTATATAGGGTGGGTCAGGTCTGGGGTCAGTATATAGGGTGGGTCAGGTCTGGGGCGTGTATATAGGGTTGGTCAGGTCTGGGGTGTGTATATAGGGTGGGTCAGGTCTGGGGTGTGTATATAGGGTGGGTCAGGTCTGGGGTCAGTATATAGGGTGGGTCAGGTCTGGGGTGTGTATATAGGGTTGGTCAGGTCTGGGGCGTGTATATAGGGGGGTCAGGTCTGGGGTCTGTATATAGGGTGGGTCAGGTCTGGGGCGTGTATATAGGGGGGTCAGGTCTGGGGTCAGTATATAGGGGGGTCAGGTCTGGGGTCTGTATATAGGGTGTTCCTGGGTCTCTCTCGGGGTCTGTATATAGGGGGGTCAGGTCTGGGGTCAGTATATAGGGTGGGTCAGGTCTGGGGCGTGTATATAGGGGGGTCAGGTCTGGGGTCAGTATATAGGGGGGTCAGGTCTGGGGCGTGTATATAGGGTGGGCCTGGGTCTGGGGTGTGTATATAGGGTGGGCCTGGGTCTGGGGTGTGTATATAGGGTGGGTCAGGTCTGGGGTGTGTATATAGGGCGGGTCAGGTCTGTGGCGTGTATATAAGGGGGTCAGGTCTGAGTTCAGTATATAGGGTGTTCCTGGGTCTCTCTCGGGATCTGTATATATGAGATGCTGATGGTTTCCGTCCTCATCTGATCCCGAGTTTCTCCGAGGTCTCTGGGATGAGATAATCTGCAGTGATGAGGCTGATATTGGGAATAATGTAATGAGGAATAACTCTAATCAGATTTCCGGAGGATGATGGGGGTGGTGATGCACGTTCCCATCATTGTGGATTATCACGACATTAAATCTCTTCATATCATAAATTACTGCCCCCCCCCACATGCCCCCTAACCGCAGCCTGAGATATAGGGGCGTATGGGGGGCTGTAGTTTACTATAGAGGTTGTAGCTTTCAGCTCTGGATGAGCGACCACCAGAGATTCGCCTGGATGTGACCCCTCACCTATCACTGCTGTGCTCTGTGCTCTCTGCAGCCAGTGCTATGTACTGCCCCTGGAGAGATGTGTAATCAGACCTCACACTGCTGTGCTCTGTGCGCTCTGCAGCCAATGTTCTGTATTGTCCCTGGAGAGATGTGTAATCAGACCTCACACTGCTGTGCTCTGTGCTCTCTGCAGCCAGTGTTATGTATTGTCCCTGGAGAGATGTGTAATCAGACCTCACACTGCTGTGCTCTGTGCTGTCTGCAGCCAGTGTTATGTACTGTCCCTGGAGAGATGTGTAATCAGACCTCACACTGCTGTGCTCTGTGCTCTCTGCAGCCAGTGTTATGTATTGTCCCTGGAGAGATGTGTAATCATACCTCACACTGCTGTGCTCTGTGCTCTCTGCAGCCAGTGTTATGTACTGTCCCTGCAGAGATGTGTAATCAGACCTCACACTGCTGTGCTCTGTGCTCTCTGCAGCCAGTGTTATATACTGTCCCTGGAGAGATGTGTAATCAGACCTCAGACTGCTGTGCTCTGTGCTCTCTGCAGCCAGTGTTATGTATTGTCCCTGGAGAGATGTGTAATCATACCTCACACTGCTGTGCTCTGTGCTCTCTGCAGCCAGTGTTATGTACTGTCCCTGCAGAGATGTGTAATCAGACCTCACACTGCTGTGCTCTGTGCTCTCTGCAGCCAGTGTTATATACTGTCCCTGGAGAGATGTGTAATCAGACCTCAGACTGCTGTGCTCTGTGCTCTCTGCAGCCAGTGTTATGTATTGTACCTGGAGAGATGTGTAATCAGACCTCACACTGCTGTGCTCTGTGCTCTCTGCAGCCAGTGTTATATACTGTCCCTGGAGAGATGTGTAATCAGACCTCACACTGCTGTGCTCTGTGCTCCCTGCAGCCAGTGTTATGTATTGTCCTGGAGAGATGTGTAATCAGACCTCACACTGCTGTGCTCTGTGCTCTCTGCAGCCAGTGTTATATACTGTCCCTGGAGAGATGTGTAATCAGACCTCACACTGCTGTGCTCTCTGCAGCCAGTGTTATGTATTGTCCCTGGAGAGATGTGTAATCAGACCTCACACTGCTGTGCTATGTGCTCTGTGCAGCCAGTGTTATGTATTGTCCCTGGAGAGATGTGTAATCAGACCTCACACTGCTGTGCTCTGTGCGCTCTGAAGCCAGTGTTATGTATTGTCCCTGGAGAGATGTGTAATCAGACCTCACACTGCTGTGCTCTGTGCTCTCTGCAGACGGTGTTATGTATTGTCCCTGGAGAGAAGTGTGATCAGACCTCACACTGCTGTGCTCTGTGCTCTCTGCAGCCAGTGTTATGTATTGTCCCTGGAGAGATGTGTAATCAGACCTCACACTGCTGTGCTCTGTGCTCTCTGCAGCCAGTGTTATGTATTGTCCCTGGAGAGATGTGTAATCAGACCTTACACTGCTGTGCTCTGTGCTCTCTGCAGCCAGTGTTATGTATTGTCCCTGGAGAGATGTGTAATCAGACCTCACACTGTTGTGCTCTGTGCTCTCTGCAGCCAGTGTTATGTATTGTCCCTGGATAGATGTGTAATCAGACCTCACACTGCTGTGCTCTGTGCTCTCTGCAGCCAGTGTTATGTATTGTCCCTGGAGAGATGTGTAATCAGACCTCACACTGCTGTGCTCTGTGCTCCCTGCAGCCAGTGTTATGTATTGTCCCTGGAGAGATGTGTAATCAGACCTCACACTGCTGTGCCCTGTGCTCTCTGCAGCCAGTGTTATGTATTGTCCCTGGAGAGATGTGTAATCAGACCTCACACTGCTGTGGTCTGTGCTCTCTGCAGCCAGTGTTATGTATTGTCCCTGGAGAGATGTGTAATCAGACCTCACACTGCTGTGCTCTGAGCTCTCTGCAGCCAGTGTTATGTATTGTCCCTGGAGAGATGTGTAATCAGACCTCACACTGCTGTGCTCTGTGCTCTCTGCAGCCAGTGTTATGTATTGTCCCTGGAGAGATGTGTAATCAGACCTCACACTGCTGTGCTCTGTGCTCTCTGCAGCCAGTGTTATATACTGTCCCTGGAGAGATGTGTAATCAGACCTCACACTGCTGTGCTCTGTGCTCTCTGCAGCCAGTGTTATGTATTGTCCTGGAGAGATGTGTAATCAGACCTCACACTGCTGTGCTCTGTGCTCTCTGCAGCCAGTGTTATATACTGTCCCTGGAGAGATGTGTAATCAGACCTCACACTGCTGTGCTCTCTGCAGCCAGTGTTATGTATTGTCCCTGGAGAGATGTGTAATCAGACCTCACACTGCTGTGCTATGTGCTCTGTGCAGCCAGTGTTATGTATTGTCCCTGGAGAGATGTGTAATCAGACCTCACACTGCTGTGCTCTGTGCGCTCTGAAGCCAGTGTTATGTATTGTCCCTGGAGAGATGTGTAATCAGACCTCACACTGCTGTGCTCTGTGCTCTCTGCAGACGGTGTTATGTATTGTCCCTGGAGAGAAGTGTGATCAGACCTCACACTGCTGTGCTCTGTGCTCTCTGCAGCCAGTGTTATGTATTGTCCCTGGAGAGATGTGTAATCAGACCTCACACTGCTGTGCTCTGTGCTCTCTGCAGCCAGTGTTATGTATTGTCCCTGGAGAGATGTGTAATCAGACCTTACACTGCTGTGCTCTGTGCTCTCTGCAGCCAGTGTTATGTATTGTCCCTGGAGAGATGTGTAATCAGACCTCACACTGTTGTGCTCTGTGCTCTCTGCAGCCAGTGTTATGTATTGTCCCTGGAGAGATGTGTAATCAGACCTCACACTGCTGTGCTCTGTGCTCCCTGCAGCCAGTGTTATGTATTGTCCCTGGAGAGATGTGTAATCAGACCTCACACTGCTGTGCCCTGTGCTCTCTGCAGCCAGTGTTATGTATTGTCCCTGGAGAGATGTGTAATCAGACCTCACACTGCTGTGGTCTGTGCTCTCTGCAGCCAGTGTTATGTATTGTCCCTGGAGAGATGTGTAATCAGACCTCACACTGCTGTGCTCTGAGCTCTCTGCAGCCAGTGTTATGTATTGTCCCTGGAGAGATGTGTAATCAGACCTCACACTGCTGTGCTCTGTGCTCTCTGCAGCCAGTGTTATGTATTGTCCCTGGAGAGATGTGTAATCAGACCTCACACTGCTGTGCTCTGTGCTCTCTGCAGCCAGTGTTATATACTGTCCCTGGAGAGATGTGTAATCAGACCTCACACTGCTGTGCTCTGTGCTCTCTGCAGCCAGTGTTATGTATTGTCCTGGAGAGATGTCTAATCAGACCTCACACTGCTGTGCTCTGTGCTCTCTGCAGCCAGTGTTATATACTGTCCCTGGAGAGATGTGTAATCAGACCTCACACTGCTGTGCTCTGTGCTCTCTGCAGCCAGTGTTATGTATTGTCCCTGGAGAGATGTGTAATCAGACCTCACACTGCTGTGCTCTGTGCGCTCTGAAGCCAGTGTTATGTATTGTCCCTGGAGAGATGTGTAATCAGACCTCACACTGCTGTGCTCTGTGCTCTCTGCAGACGGTGTTATGTATTGTCCCTGGAGAGAAGTGTGATCAGACCTCACACTGCTGTGCTCTGTGCTCTCTGCAGCCAGTGTTATGTATTGTCCCTGGAGAGATGTGTAATCAGACCTCACACTGCTGTGCTCTGTGCTCTCTGCAGCCAGTGTTATGTATTGTCCCTGGAGAAATGTGTAATCAGACCTCACACTGCTGTGCTCTGTGCTCTCTGCAGCCAGTGTTATGTATTGTCCCTGGAGAGAAGTGTGATCAGACCTCACACTGCTGTGCTCTGTGCTCTCTGCAGCCAGTGTTATGTATTGTCCCTGGAGAGATGTGTAATCAGACCTCACACTGCTGTGCTCTGTGCTCTCTGCAGCCAGTGTTATGTATTGTCCCTGGAGAAATGTGTAATCAGACCTCACACTGCTGTGCTCTGTGCTCTCTGCAGCCAGTGTTATGTATTGTCCCTGGAGAAATGTGTAATCAGACCTCACACTGCTGTGCTCTGTGCTCTCTGCAGCCAGTGTTATGTATTGTCCCTGGAGAAATGTGTAATCAGACCTCACACTGCTGTGCTCTGTGCTCTCTGCAGCCAGTGTTATGTATTGTCCCTGGAGAAATGTGTAATCAGACCTCACACTGCTGTGCTCTGTGCTCTCTGCAGCCAGTGTTATGTATTGTCCCTGGAGAAATGTGTAATCAGACCTCACACTGCTGTGCTCTGTGCTCTCTGCAATGAACTGCTTTACTGAACAAGAGTAAAAACTAAAGCATTCACCAGTAGTCTGCTACATGTGCAATATATAAATGTCTAAAGCACAGCGGAGCGGTGTTACCTTTTAGAGATTATTTTTCCATTTTCATAACATTTAGAATGACTAATTATGGTACTGAGCTTCTAACCTGGGGAAAGGGGGTGGAGCATGGATGACATCATCACTTCTCATACAGTGACCCCGCGATCTTAGTGACTCCCTGCACAGCACATTATACACGGACAATGCACGTACATGCACCAGGAAGAAGAAGGTGAACTCCTGGGACCTGAGCGGGGAAGCGACACATGCAGGATATCGGGCGCACGATCATAGTGACTCCCCGCACAGCGCATTATACACGGACAATGCACTTACATGCACCAGGAAGAAGAAGGTGAACTCCAGGGACCTGAGCGGGGAAGCGACACATGCAGGATATCGGGTGCAGGATCTTAGTGACTCCCTGCACAGGGCATTATACACGGACAATGCACTTACATGCACCAGGAAGAAGAAGGTGAACTCCAGGGACCTGAGCGGGGAAGTGACACATGCAGGATATAGGCGCAGGATCTTAGTGACTCCCCGCACAGCACATTATACACGGACAATGCACTTACATGCACCAGGAAGAAGAAGGTGAACTCCAGGGACCTGAGCGGGGAAGTGACACATGCAGGATATCGGGCGCAGGATCTTAGTGACTCCCCGCACAGCACATTATACACGGACAATGCACTTACATGCACCAGGAAGAAGAAGGTGAACTCCGGGGACCTGAGTGGGGAAGTGACACATGCAGGATATCAGGTGCAGGATCTTAGTGACTCCCCGCACAGCACATTATACACGGACAATGCACTTACATGCACCAGGAAGAAGAAGGTGAACTCCAAGAACCTGAGCGGGGAAGCGACACATGCAGGATATCGGGCGCAGGATCTTAGTGACTCCGTGCACAGCGCATTATACACTGACAATGCACTTACATGCACCAGGAAGAAGAAAGTGAACTCCGGGGACCTGAGCGGGGAAGTGACACATGCAGGATATCGGGGCAGGATCTTAGTGACTCCCCGCACAGCACATTATACACGGACAATGCACTTACATGCACCAGGAAGAAGAAGGTGAACTCCAGGGACCTGAGCGGGGAAGTGACACATGCAGGATATCGGGTGCAGGATCTTAGTGACTCCTCGCACAGCACATTATACACGGACAATGCACTTACATGCACCAGGAAGAAGAAGGTGAACTCCAGGGACCTGAGCGGGGAAGCGACACATGCAGGATATCGGGCGCAGGATCTTAGTGACTCCTCGCACAGCACATTATACACAGACAATGCACTTACAAGCAGCAGGAAGAAGAAGATGAACTCCGGGGACCTGAGCGGGGAAGCGACACATGCAGGATATCGGGCGCAGGATCTTAGTGACTCCCCGCACAGCGCATTATACACGGACAATGCACTTACATGCACCAGGAAGAAGAAGGGGAACTCCGGGGACCTGAGCGGGGAAGTGACACATGCAGGATATCAGGTGCAGGATCTTAGTGACTCCCCGCACAGCGCATTATACACGGACAATGCACTTACATGCACCAGGAAGAAGAAGGTGAACTCTAGGGACCTGAGCGGGGAAGTGACACATGCAGGATATCGGGCGCAGGATCTTAGTGACTCCCCGCACAGCGCATTATACACGGACAATGCACTTACATGCACCAGGGAGAAGAAGGTGAACTCCAGGGACCTGAGTGGGGAAGCGACACATGCAGGATATCGGGCGCACGATCTTAGTGACTCCCTGCACAGCGCATTATACACAGACAATGCACCTACATGCACCAGGAAGAAGAAGGTGAACTCTGGGGACCTGAGCGGGGAAGCGACACATGCAGGATATCGGGCGCAGGATCTTAGTGACTCCCCGCACAGCGCATTATACACGGACAATGCACTTACATGCACCAGGAAGAAGAAGGTGAACTCCGGGGACCTGAGCGGGGAAGCGACACATGCAGGATATCGGGTGCAGGATCTTAGTGACTCCCCGCACAGCGCATTATACATGGACAATGCACTTACATGCACCAGGAAGAAGAAGGTGAACTCCGGGGACCTGAGCGGGGAAGCGACACATGCAGGATATCGGGGGCAGGATCTTAGTGACTCCCCGCACAGCGCATTATACATGGACAATGCACTTACATGCACCAGGAAGAAGAAGGTGAACTCCGGGGACCTGAGCGGGGAAGCGACACATGCAGGATATCGGGCGCAGGATCTTAGTGACTCCCCGCACAGCGCATTATACACGGACAATGCACTTACATGCACCAGGAAGAAGAAGGTGAACTCCAGGGACCTGAGCGGGGAAGTGACACACGCAGGATATCGGGCGCAGGATCTTAGTGACTCCTCGCACAGCACATTATACACAGACAATGCACTTACAAGCAGCAGGAAGAAGAAGGTGAACTCCGGGGACCTGAGCGGGGAAGCGACACATGCAGGATATCGGGCGCAGGATCTTAGTGACTCCCCGCACAGCGCATTATACACGGACAATGCACTTACATGCACCAGGAAGAAGAAGGTGAACTCCGGGGACCTGAGCGGGGAAGCGACACATGCAGGATATCGGGCGCAGGATCTTAGTGACTCCCCGCACAGCGCATTATACACGGACAATGCACTTACATGCACCAGGAAGAAGAAGGTGAACTCCGGGGACCTGAGCGGGGAAGCGACACATGCAGGATATCAGGTGCACGATCTTAGTGACTCCCCGCACAGCGCATTATACATGGACAATGCGCTTACATGCACCAGGAAGAAGAAGGTGAACTCCGGGGACCTGAGCGGGGAAGTGACACATGCAGGATATCGGGGCACGATCTTAGTGACTCCCCGCACAGCGCATTATACATGGACAATGCACTTACATGCACCAGGAAGAAGAAGGGGAACTCCAGGGACCTGAGCGGGGAAGCGACACATGCAGGATATCGGGCGCAGGATCTTAGTGACTCCCCGCACAGCACATTATACACGGACAATGCACTTACATGCACCAGGAAGAAGAAGGTGAACTCCAGGGACCTGAGCGGGGAAGCGACACATGCAGGATATCGGGGCAGGATCTTAGTGACTCCCCGCACAGCACATTATACACGGACAATGCACTTACATGCACCAGGAAGAAGAAGGTGAACTCCGGGGACCTGAGCGGGGAAGTGACACATGCAGGATATCAGGTGCAGGATCTTAGTGACTCCCTGCACAGCGCATTATACACGGACAATGCACTTACATGCACCAGGAAGAAGAAGGTGAACTCCAGGGACCTGAGCGGGGAAGCGACACATGCAGGATATCGGGTGCAGGATCTTAGTGACTCCCCGCACAGCGCATTATACACGGACAATGCACTTACATGCACCAGGAAGAAGAAGGGGAACTCCAGGGACCTGAGCGGGGAAACGACACATGCAGTATATCGGGGGCAGGATCTTAGTGACTCCCCACACAGCGCATTATACACGGACAATGCACTTACATGCACCAGGAAGAAGAAGGGGAACTCCAGGGACCTGAGCGGGGAAGCGACACATGCAGGATATCGGGTGCACGGTCTTAGTGACTCTCCGCACAGCGCATTATACACGGACAATGCACTTACATGCACCAGGAAGAAGAAGGTGAACTCCGGGGACCTGAGCGAGGAAGCGACACATGCAGGATATCGGGCGCAGGATCTTAGTGACTCCCCGCACAGCGCATTATACACGGACAATGCACTTACATGCACCAGGAAGAAGAAGGTGAACTCCGGGGACCTGAGCAGGGAAGCGACACATGCAGGATATTGGCGCAGGATCTTAGTGACTCCCCGCACAGCGCATTATACACGGACAATGCACTTACATGCACCAGGAAGAAGAAGGTGAACTCCAGGGACCGGGTAAGTAAATGTGCCCCAATGTCTTATTTTCAGGGAAAAACAGTACTGCACTTGTGTATGTGTGATGTATGTGTGTATGTATGTATGTGTGTGTGTATGTATGTGTGTATATGTGTGTATCACTTTATATATACATGTATAAGCACTTTGCAGTGTAATAAATGTGTCCATAGTGTGCCGGGGGATGGTCACAGGTTTGGGGTAGGTGCCAGGACTCCTTCATTCATAGCCGGTGGTGGATTCGGGGGGGAGGAGATTCCCTATAGATGGATTCCTGGTCCTCTGCATTGCTGTGCACATGATGCCAGGGCAGTGGGGGAGGGGCGGCCTGGCACCGGTACACAACCTGACACGTGATTTGCAGCATTGGGCTCCATCCACACTCGGCGCCGGATGTTCTGCTATAATCTGGTGTTTTCTCAGGTTTTTCTGTGACTGCCGTCTGCTGGCAGAACCAGAGAGAGCGTAGAGCCAGGGGAAGCCGCGGGCACCACATCACACCTGCCAGCTTCCTGCTCGCGGAGTTGTTAGTTAAGCAATTGTCTTCTAGGAATAGTGTGATTCCCAGGTTACGTATCACCATACTCCAGGACGATAGACGGAGCGGGTTCTGGTCCTGGTGTCATTGTTTCTATAGATAAGTTAACCCCTTACACATTGTCCATTGTCCTATGGGGCCACATGTGGTAGTGGACGGGTGGTCAGGGACATCTATTATCAGTCTCACACGGCCGGTCACAGATAGATAGAAGCCCAGTACCCGGCTCTGGTGTAGACGATGGCACCAGCGAGGTTCTGTTGATCCAGATACATGACAGATACTATACGTGACATAATTGTGATGATGTGTATTTGTCCCAATGTTGTATATAGGCCCCTGTCTGTATATAGGGTGGGTCAGGTCAGAGGTCTATATATAGGGAGGGTCGGGTCTGGGGTCTGTATATAGGGAGGGTCAGGTCTGGGGTGTGTATATAGGGAGGGTCAGGTCTGGGGTGTGTATATAGGGTGGGTCAGGCCTGGGGTGTGTATATAGGTGGGTCATGTCTGGGGTGTGTATATAGGGTGGGTCAGGTCTGGGGTGTGTATATAGGGTTGGTCAGGTCTGGGGTCAGTATATAGGGTGGGTCAGGTCTGGGGTCAGTATATAGGGTGGGTCAGGTCTGGGGCGTGTATATAGGGTGGGTCAGGTCTGGGGTGTGTATATAGGGTTGGTCAGGTCTGGGGTGTGTATATAGGTGGGTCAGGCCTGGGGCGTGTATATAGGGGGGTCAGGTCTGGGGTGTGTATATAGGGGGGTCAGGCCTGGGGTGTGTATATAGGGTGGGTCAGGTCTGGGGTGTGTATATAGGTGGGTCAGGTCTGGGGTGTGTATATAGGGTGGGTCAGGTCTAGGGTGAGTATACGAGGTAGGTCAGGTCTGGGGTGTGTATATAGGGTGGGTCAGGTCTGGGGTGTGTATATAGGGGGGGCCTGGGTCTGGGGCGTGTATATAGGGTGGGTCAGATCTGGGGTGTGTATATAGGTGGGTCAGGTCTGGGGTGTGTATATAGGTGGGTCAGGTCTGGGGCGTGTATATAGGGAGGGTCAGGTCTGGGGTGTGTATATAGGGTGGGCCAGGCCTGGGGTGTGTATATAGGGTGGGTCAGGTCTGGGGTGTGTATATAGGTGGGTCAGGTCTGGGGCGTGTATATAGGGAGGGTCAGGTCTGGGGTGTGTATATAGGGTGGGCCAGGCCTGGGGTGTGTATATAGGGTGGGTCAGATCTGGGGCGTGTATATAGGGTGGGTCAGGCCTGGGGTGTGTATATAGGGTGGGTCAGGCCTGGGGTGTGTATATAGGGGGGTCAGGTCTGGGGTGTGTATATAGGGGGGTCAGGTCTGGGGTGTGTATATAGGTGGGTCAGGTCTGGGGTCAGTATATAGGGTGGGTCAGGTCTGGGGTGTGTATATAGGGTGGGTCAGGTCTGGTGTGTGTATATAGGGTGGGTCAGGCCTGGGGTGTGTATATAGGGGGGTCAGGTCTGGGGTGTGTATATAGGGGGGTCAGGTCTGGGGTGTGTATATAGGTGGGTCAGGTCTGGGGTCAGTATATAGGGTGGGTCAGGTCTGGGGTGTGTATATAGGGTGGGTCAGGTCTGGTGTGTGTATATAGGGGGGTCAGGTCTGGGGTGTGTATATAGGGTGGGTCAGGTCTGGGGTGTGTATATAGGGGGGTCAGGTCTGCGGTGTGTATATAGGGTGGGTCAGGTCTGGGGTGTGTATATAGGGTGGGTCAGGTCTGGGGTGTGTATATAGGGGGGTCAGGTCTGGGGCGTGTATATAGGGGGGTCAGGTCTGGGGCGTGTATATAGGGGGGTCAGGTCTGGGGCGTGTATATAGGGTGGGTCAGGTCTGGGGCGTGTATATAGGGTGGGTCAGGTCTGGGGTGTGTATATAGGGTTGGTCAGGTCTGGGGTGTGTATATAGGGTGGGTCAGGCCTGGGGCGTGTATATAGGGGGGTCAGGTCTGGGGTGTGTATATAGGGGGGTCAGGTCTGCGGTGTGTATATAGGGTGGGTCAGGTCTGCGGTGTGTATATAGGGTGGGTCAGATCTGGGGCGTGTATATAGGGTGGGTCAGGTCTGGGGTGTGTATATAGGGTGGGTCAGGTCTGGGGTCAGTATATAGGGTGGGTCAGGTCTGGGGCGTGTATATAGGGTGGGTCAGGCCTGGGCGTGTATATAGGTGGGTCAGGTCTGGGGCGTGTATATAGGGAGGGTCAGGTCTGGGGCGTGTATATAGGGTGGGTAAGGCCTGGGGTGTGTATATAGGGAGGGTCAGGTCTGGGGTGTGTATATAGGGTGGGTCAGGTCTGGGGCGTGTATATAGGGAGGGTCAGGTCTGGGGTGTGTATATAGGGTGGGTCAGGTCTGGGGTCAGTATATAGGGTGGGCCTGGGTCTGGGGCGTGTATATAGGGTGGGTCAGGTCTGGGGTGTGTATATAGGGTTGGTCAGGTCTGGGGTGTGTATATAGGTGGGTCAGGCCTGGGGTGTGTATATAGGGTGGGTCAGGTCTGGGGTGTGTATATAGGGTGGGTCAGGTCTGGGGTCAGTATATAGGGTGGGTCAGGTCTGGGGCGTGTATATAGGGTTGGTCAGGTCTGGGGTGTGTATATAGGGTGGGTCAGGTCTGGGGTGTGTATATAGGGTGGGTCAGGTCTGGGGTCAGTATATAGGGTGGGTCAGGTCTGGGGTGTGTATATAGGGTTGGTCAGGTCTGGGGCGTGTATATAGGGGGGTCAGGTCTGGGGTCTGTATATAGGGTGGGTCAGGTCTGGGGCGTGTATATAGGGGGGTCAGGTCTGGGGTCAGTATATAGGGGGGTCAGGTCTGGGGTCTGTATATAGGGTGTTCCTGGGTCTCTCTCGGGGTCTGTATATAGGGGGGTCAGGTCTGGGGTCAGTATATAGGGTGGGTCAGGTCTGGGGCGTGTATATAGGGGGGTCAGGTCTGGGGTCAGTATATAGGGGGGTCAGGTCTGGGGCGTGTATATAGGGTGGGCCTGGGTCTGGGGTGTGTATATAGGGTGGGCCTGGGTCTGGGGTGTGTATATAGGGTGGGTCAGGTCTGGGGTGTGTATATAGGGCGGGTCAGGTCTGTGGCGTGTATATAAGGGGGTCAGGTCTGAGTTCAGTATATAGGGTGTTCCTGGGTCTCTCTCGGGATCTGTATATATGAGATGCTGATGGTTTCCGTCCTCATCTGATCCCGAGTTTCTCCGAGGTCTCTGGGATGAGATAATCTGCAGTGATGAGGCTGATATTGGGAATAATGTAATGAGGAATAACTCTAATCAGATTTCCGGAGGATGATGGGGGTGGTGATGCACGTTCCCATCATTGTGGATTATCACGACATTAAATCTCTTCATATCATAAATTACTGCCCCCCCCCACATGCCCCCTAACCGCAGCCTGAGATATAGGGGCGTATGGGGGGCTGTAGTTTACTATAGAGGTTGTAGCTTTCAGCTCTGGATGAGCGACCACCAGAGATTCGCCTGGATGTGACCCCTCACCTATCACTGCTGTGCTCTGTGCTCTCTGCAGCCAGTGCTATGTACTGCCCCTGGAGAGATGTGTAATCAGACCTCACACTGCTGTGCTCTGTGCGCTCTGCAGCCAATGTTCTGTATTGTCCCTGGAGAGATGTGTAATCAGACCTCACACTGCTGTGCTCTGTGCTCTCTGCAGCCAGTGTTATGTATTGTCCCTGGAGAGATGTGTAATCAGACCTCACACTGCTGTGCTCTGTGCTGTCTGCAGCCAGTGTTATGTACTGTCCCTGGAGAGATGTGTAATCAGACCTCACACTGCTGTGCTCTGTGCTCTCTGCAGCCAGTGTTATGTATTGTCCCTGGAGAGATGTGTAATCATACCTCACACTGCTGTGCTCTGTGCTCTCTGCAGCCAGTGTTATGTACTGTCCCTGCAGAGATGTGTAATCAGACCTCACACTGCTGTGCTCTGTGCTCTCTGCAGCCAGTGTTATATACTGTCCCTGGAGAGATGTGTAATCAGACCTCAGACTGCTGTGCTCTGTGCTCTCTGCAGCCAGTGTTATGTATTGTACCTGGAGAGATGTGTAATCAGACCTCACACTGCTGTGCTCTGTGCTCTCTGCAGCCAGTGTTATATACTGTCCCTGGAGAGATGTGTAATCAGACCTCACACTGCTGTGCTCTATGCTCTATGCAGCCAGTGTTATGTATTGTCCCTGGAGAGATGTGTAATCAGACCTCACACTGCTGTGCTCTGTGCTCCCTGCAGCCAGTGTTATGTATTGTCCCTGGAGAGATGTGTAATCAGACCTCACACTGCTGTGCTCTGTGCTCTCTGCAGCCAGTGTTATGTATTGTCCCTGGAGAGATGTGTAATCAGACCTCACACTGCTGTGGTCTGTGCTCTCTGCAGCCAGTGTTATGTATTGTCCCTGGAGAGATGTGTAATCAGACCTCACACTGCTGTGCTCTGAGCTCTCTGCAGCCAGTGTTATGTATTGTCCCTGGAGAGATGTGTAATCAGACCTCACACTGCTGTGCTCTGTGCTCTCTGCAGCCAGTGTTATGTATTGTCCCTGGAGAGATGTGTAATCAGACCTCACACTGCTGTGCTCTGTGCTCTCTGCAGCCAGTGTTATATACTGTCCCTGGAGAGATGTGTAATCAGACCTCACACTGCTGTGCTCTGTGCTCCCTGCAGCCAGTGTTATGTATTGTCCTGGAGAGATGTGTAATCAGACCTCACACTGCTGTGCTCTGTGCTCTCTGCAGCCAGTGTTATATACTGTCCCTGGAGAGATGTGTAATCAGACCTCACACTGCTGTGCTCTCTGCAGCCAGTGTTATGTATTGTCCCTGGAGAGATGTGTAATCAGACCTCACACTGCTGTGCTATGTGCTCTGTGCAGCCAGTGTTATGTATTGTCCCTGGAGAGATGTGTAATCAGACCTCACACTGCTGTGCTCTGTGCGCTCTGAAGCCAGTGTTATGTATTGTCCCTGGAGAGATGTGTAATCAGACCTCACACTGCTGTGCTCTGTGCTCTCTGCAGACGGTGTTATGTATTGTCCCTGGAGAGAAGTGTGATCAGACCTCACACTGCTGTGCTCTGTGCTCTCTGCAGCCAGTGTTATGTATTGTCCCTGGAGAGATGTGTAATCAGACCTCACACTGCTGTGCTCTGTGCTCTCTGCAGCCAGTGTTATGTATTGTCCCTGGAGAGATGTGTAATCAGACCTTACACTGCTGTGCTCTGTGCTCTCTGCAGCCAGTGTTATGTATTGTCCCTGGAGAGATGTGTAATCAGACCTCACACTGTTGTGCTCTGTGCTCTCTGCAGCCAGTGTTATGTATTGTCCCTGGATAGATGTGTAATCAGACCTCACACTGCTGTGCTCTGTGCTCTCTGCAGCCAGTGTTATGTATTGTCCCTGGAGAGATGTGTAATCAGACCTCACACTGCTGTGCTCTGTGCTCCCTGCAGCCAGTGTTATGTACTGTCCCTGGAGAGATGTGTAATCAGACCTCACACTGCTGTGCCCTGTGCTCTCTGCAGCCAGTGTTATGTATTGTCCCTGGAGAGATGTGTAATCAGACCTCACACTGCTGTGGTCTGTGCTCTCTGCAGCCAGTGTTATGTATTGTCCCTGGAGAGATGTGTAATCAGACCTCACACTGCTGTGCTCTGAGCTCTCTGCAGCCAGTGTTATGTATTGTCCCTGGAGAGATGTGTAATCAGACCTCACACTGCTGTGCTCTGTGCTCTCTGCAGCCAGTGTTATGTATTGTCCCTGGAGAGATGTGTAATCAGACCTCACACTGCTGTGCTCTGTGCTCTCTGCAGCCAGTGTTATATACTGTCCCTGGAGAGATGTGTAATCAGACCTCACACTGCTGTGCTCTGTGCTCTCTGCAGCCAGTGTTATGTATTGTCCTGGAGAGATGTGTAATCAGACCTCACACTGCTGTGCTCTGTGCTCTCTGCAGCCAGTGTTATATACTGTCCCTGGAGAGATGTGTAATCAGACCTCACACTGCTGTGCTCTCTGCAGCCAGTGTTATGTATTGTCCCTGGAGAGATGTGTAATCAGACCTCACACTGCTGTGCTATGTGCTCTGTGCAGCCAGTGTTATGTATTGTCCCTGGAGAGATGTGTAATCAGACCTCACACTGCTGTGCTCTGTGCGCTCTGAAGCCAGTGTTATGTATTGTCCCTGGAGAGATGTGTAATCAGACCTCACACTGCTGTGCTCTGTGCTCTCTGCAGACGGTGTTATGTATTGTCCCTGGAGAGAAGTGTGATCAGACCTCACACTGCTGTGCTCTGTGCTCTCTGCAGCCAGTGTTATGTATTGTCCCTGGAGAGATGTGTAATCAGACCTCACACTGCTGTGCTCTGTGCTCTCTGCAGCCAGTGTTATGTATTGTCCCTGGAGAGATGTGTAATCAGACCTTACACTGCTGTGCTCTGTGCTCTCTGCAGCCAGTGTTATGTATTGTCCCTGGAGAGATGTGTAATCAGACCTCACACTGTTGTGCTCTGTGCTCTCTGCAGCCAGTGTTATGTATTGTCCCTGGAGAGATGTGTAATCAGACCTCACACTGCTGTGCTCTGTGCTCCCTGCAGCCAGTGTTATGTATTGTCCCTGGAGAGATGTGTAATCAGACCTCACACTGCTGTGCCCTGTGCTCTCTGCAGCCAGTGTTATGTATTGTCCCTGGAGAGATGTGTAATCAGACCTCACACTGCTGTGGTCTGTGCTCTCTGCAGCCAGTGTTATGTATTGTCCCTGGAGAGATGTGTAATCAGACCTCACACTGCTGTGCTCTGAGCTCTCTGCAGCCAGTGTTATGTATTGTCCCTGGAGAGATGTGTAATCAGACCTCACACTGCTGTGCTCTGTGCTCTCTGCAGCCAGTGTTATGTATTGTCCCTGGAGAGATGTGTAATCAGACCTCACACTGCTGTGCTCTGTGCTCTCTGCAGCCAGTGTTATATACTGTCCCTGGAGAGATGTGTAATCAGACCTCACACTGCTGTGCTCTGTGCTCTCTGCAGCCAGTGTTATGTATTGTCCTGGAGAGATGTCTAATCAGACCTCACACTGCTGTGCTCTGTGCTCTCTGCAGCCAGTGTTATATACTGTCCCTGGAGAGATGTGTAATCAGACCTCACACTGCTGTGCTCTGTGCTCTCTGCAGCCAGTGTTATGTATTGTCCCTGGAGAGATGTGTAATCAGACCTCACACTGCTGTGCTCTGTGCGCTCTGAAGCCAGTGTTATGTATTGTCCCTGGAGAGATGTGTAATCAGACCTCACACTGCTGTGCTCTGTGCTCTCTGCAGACGGTGTTATGTATTGTCCCTGGAGAGAAGTGTGATCAGACCTCACACTGCTGTGCTCTGTGCTCTCTGCAGCCAGTGTTATGTATTGTCCCTGGAGAGATGTGTAATCAGACCTCACACTGCTGTGCTCTGTGCTCTCTGCAGCCAGTGTTATGTATTGTCCCTGGAGAAATGTGTAATCAGACCTCACACTGCTGTGCTCTGTGCTCTCTGCAGCCAGTGTTATGTATTGTCCCTGGAGAGAAGTGTGATCAGACCTCACACTGCTGTGCTCTGTGCTCTCTGCAGCCAGTGTTATGTATTGTCCCTGGAGAGATGTGTAATCAGACCTCACACTGCTGTGCTCTGTGCTCTCTGCAGCCAGTGTTATGTATTGTCCCTGGAGAAATGTGTAATCAGACCTCACACTGCTGTGCTCTGTGCTCTCTGCAGCCAGTGTTATGTATTGTCCCTGGAGAAATGTGTAATCAGACCTCACACTGCTGTGCTCTGTGCTCTCTGCAGCCAGTGTTATGTATTGTCCCTGGAGAAATGTGTAATCAGACCTCACACTGCTGTGCTCTGTGCTCTCTGCAGCCAGTGTTATGTATTGTCCCTGGAGAAATGTGTAATCAGACCTCACACTGCTGTGCTCTGTGCTCTCTGCAGCCAGTGTTATGTATTGTCCCTGGAGAAATGTGTAATCAGACCTCACACTGCTGTGCTCTGTGCTCTCTGCAATGAACTGCTTTACTGAACAAGAGTAAAAACTAAAGCATTCACCAGTAGTCTGCTACATGTGCAATATATAAATGTCTAAAGCACAGCGGAGCGGTGTTACCTTTTAGAGATTATTTTTCCATTTTCATAACATTTAGAATGACTAATTATGGTACTGAGCTTCTAACCTGGGGAAAGGGGGTGGAGCATGGATGACATCATCACTTCTCATACAGTGACCCCGCGATCTTAGTGACTCCCTGCACAGCACATTATACACGGACAATGCACGTACATGCACCAGGAAGAAGAAGGTGAACTCCTGGGACCTGAGCGGGGAAGCGACACATGCAGGATATCGGGCGCACGATCATAGTGACTCCCCGCACAGCGCATTATACACGGACAATGCACTTACATGCACCAGGAAGAAGAAGGTGAACTCCAGGGACCTGAGCGGGGAAGCGACACATGCAGGATATCGGGTGCAGGATCTTAGTGACTCCCTGCACAGGGCATTATACACGGACAATGCACTTACATGCACCAGGAAGAAGAAGGTGAACTCCAGGGACCTGAGCGGGGAAGTGACACATGCAGGATATAGGCGCAGGATCTTAGTGACTCCCCGCACAGCACATTATACACGGACAATGCACTTACATGCACCAGGAAGAAGAAGGTGAACTCCAGGGACCTGAGCGGGGAAGTGACACATGCAGGATATCGGGCGCAGGATCTTAGTGACTCCCCGCACAGCACATTATACACGGATAATGCACTTACATGCACCAGGAAGAAGAAGGTGAACTCCGGGGACCTGAGTGGGGAAGTGACACATGCAGGATATCAGGTGCAGGATCTTAGTGACTCCCCGCACAGCACATTATACACGGACAATGCACTTACATGCACCAGGAAGAAGAAGGTGAACTCCAAGAACCTGAGCGGGGAAGCGACACATGCAGGATATCGGGCGCAGGATCTTAGTGACTCCGTGCACAGCGCATTGTACACGGACAATGCACTTACATGCACCAGGAAGAAGAAAGTGAACTCCGGGGACCTGAGCGGGGAAGTGACACATGCAGGATATCGGGGCAGGATCTTAGTGACTCCCCGCACAGCACATTATACACGGACAATGCACTTACATGCACCAGGAAGAAGAAGGTGAACTCCAGGGACCTGAGCGGGGAAGTGACACATGCAGGATATCGGGTGCAGGATCTTAGTGACTCCTCGCACAGCACATTATACACGGACAATGCACTTACATGCACCAGGAAGAAGAAGGTGAACTCCAGGGACCTGAGCGGGGAAGCGACACATGCAGGATATCGGGCGCAGGATCTTAGTGACTCCTCGCACAGCACATTATACACAGACAATGCACTTACAAGCAGCAGGAAGAAGAAGATGAACTCCGGGGACCTGAGCGGGGAAGCGACACATGCAGGATATCGGGCGCAGGATCTTAGTGACTCCCCGCACAGCGCATTATACACGGACAATGCACTTACATGCACCAGGAAGAAGAAGGGGAACTCCGGGGACCTGAGCGGGGAAGTGACACATGCAGGATATCAGGTGCAGGATCTTAGTGACTCCCCGCACAGCGCATTATACACGGACAATGCACTTACATGCACCAGGAAGAAGAAGGTGAACTCTAGGGACCTGAGCGGGGAAGTGACACATGCAGGATATCGGGCGCAGGATCTTAGTGACTCCCCGCACAGCGCATTATACACGGACAATGCACTTACATGCACCAGGGAGAAGAAGGTGAACTCCAGGGACCTGAGTGGGGAAGCGACACATGCAGGATATCGGGCGCACGATCTTAGTGACTCCCTGCACAGCGCATTATACACAGACAATGCACCTACATGCACCAGGAAGAAGAAGGTGAACTCTGGGGACCTGAGCGGGGAAGCGACACATGCAGGATATCGGGCGCAGGATCTTAGTGACTCCCCGCACAGCGCATTATACACGGACAATGCACTTACATGCACCAGGAAGAAGAAGGTGAACTCCGGGGACCTGAGCGGGGAAGCGACACATGCAGGATATCGGGTGCAGGATCTTAGTGACTCCCCGCACAGCGCATTATACATGGACAATGCACTTACATGCACCAGGAAGAAGAAGGTGAACTCCGGGGACCTGAGCGGGGAAGCGACACATGCAGGATATCGGGGGCAGGATCTTAGTGACTCCCCGCACAGCGCATTATACATGGACAATGCACTTACATGCACCAGGAAGAAGAAGGTGAACTCCGGGGACCTGAGCGGGGAAGCGACACATGCAGGATATCGGGCGCAGGATCTTAGTGACTCCCCGCACAGCGCATTATACACGGACAATGCACTTACATGCACCAGGAAGAAGAAGGTGAACTCCAGGGACCTGAGCGGGGAAGTGACACACGCAGGATATCGGGCGCAGGATCTTAGTGACTCCTCGCACAGCACATTATACACAGACAATGCACTTACAAGCAGCAGGAAGAAGAAGGTGAACTCCGGGGACCTGAGCGGGGAAGCGACACATGCAGGATATCGGGCGCAGGATCTTAGTGACTCCCCGCACAGCGCATTATACACGGACAATGCACTTACATGCACCAGGAAGAAGAAGGTGAACTCCGGGGACCTGAGCGGGGAAGCGACACATGCAGGATATCGGGCGCAGGATCTTAGTGACTCCCCGCACAGCGCATTATACACGGACAATGCACTTACATGCACCAGGAAGAAGAAGGTGAACTCCGGGGACCTGAGCGGGGAAGCGACACATGCAGGATATCAGGTGCACGATCTTAGTGACTCCCCGCACAGCGCATTATACATGGACAATGCGCTTACATGCACCAGGAAGAAGAAGGTGAACTCCGGGGACCTGAGCGGGGAAGTGACACATGCAGGATATCGGGGCACGATCTTAGTGACTCCCCGCACAGCGCATTATACATGGACAATGCACTTACATGCACCAGGAAGAAGAAGGGGAACTCCAGGGACCTGAGCGGGGAAGCGACACATGCAGGATATCGGGCGCAGGATCTTAGTGACTCCCCGCACAGCACATTATACACGGACAATGCACTTACATGCACCAGGAAGAAGAAGGTGAACTCCAGGGACCTGAGCGGGGAAGCGACACATGCAGGATATCGGGGCAGGATCTTAGTGACTCCCCGCACAGCACATTATACACGGACAATGCACTTACATGCACCAGGAAGAAGAAGGTGAACTCCGGGGACCTGAGCGGGGAAGTGACACATGCAGGATATCAGGTGCAGGATCTTAGTGACTCACCGCACAGCGCATTATACACGGACAATGCACTTACATGCACCAGGAAGAAGAAGGTGAACTCCAGGGACCTGAGCGGGGAAGCGACACATGCAGGATATCGGGTGCAGGATCTTAGTGACTCCCCGCACAGCGCATTATACACGGACAATGCACTTACATGCACCAGGAAGAAGAAGGGGAACTCCAGGGACCTGAGCGGGGAAACGACACATGCAGTATATCGGGGGCAGGATCTTAGTGACTCCCCACACAGCGCATTATACACGGACAATGCACTTACATGCACCAGGAAGAAGAAGGGGAACTCCAGGGACCTGAGCGGGGAAGCGACACATGCAGGATATCGGGTGCACGGTCTTAGTGACTCTCCGCACAGCGCATTATACACGGACAATGCACTTACATGCACCAGGAAGAAGAAGGTGAACTCCTGGGACCTGAGTGGAGAAGCGACACATGCAGGATATCGGGCGCAGGATCTTAGTGACTCCCCGCACAGGGCATTATACACGGACAATGCACTTACATGCACCAGGAAGAAGAAGGGGAACTCCGGGGACCTGAGCGGGGAAGCGACACATGCAGGATATCGGGTGCACGATCTTAGTGACTCTCCGCACAGCGCATTATACACGGACAATGCACTTACATGCACCAGGAAGAAGAAGGGGAACTCCAGGGACCTGAGCGGGGAAACGACACATGCAGGATATCGGGCGCACGATCTTAGTGACTCCCTGCACAGCGCATTATACACAGACAATGCACCTACATGCACCAGGAAGAAGAAGGTGAACACCGGGGACCTGAGCGGGGAAGCGACACATGCAGGATATCGGGCGCAGGATCTTAGTGACTCCCCGCACAGCGCATTATACACGGACAATGCACTTACATGCACCAGGAAGAAGAAGGTGAACTCCAGGGACCTGAGCGGGGAAGCGACACATGCAGGATATCGGGTGCAGGATCTTAGTGACTCCCCGCACAGCACATTATACATGGACAATGCACTTACATGCACCAGGAAGAAGAAGGGGAACTCCAGGGACCTGAGCGGGGAAGCGACACATGCAGGATATCGGGTAAGTAAATGTGCCCCAATTTTCTTTAATCTAAATATATGATGAGTTGTATCCAGTGTAATTCCGTTGCTGTGTATTTATGTGGCTGCATTACATAACCTTCCCCAGCAGGGGGCACTATTGGCTTATGTAATAGGTCTGTCCTTTTCCGCTGGTTGTGATACTGCACAATATTTTGGACATATACAGTGATTGTAAAAGTCTTCGCGCCCACCCAAGGTTTTCCTAATTGTTCAATGTTGCAGCCTCAAGATTGTGACCGTAACGTTTAAAAATGTACTAGAGGAGGCGGCTCGTTGCCTCTCCCTTTCCACTGATCTTCAATGTTTTTTTTTTAAGTGGTGCCGAAAAATCCTGCAGAACAAGTTTTTACTAGGCCATGGACTAAATACTTCTCCTTGACCCTCGGGACATCAGCTGTAAGGTCCTCACTGAGCCTGAGCTGCAGAGGACAACTCGTCCTGTCCCGTAAGTCCTCAGTCCCTATGGTCCATAGATCGCCCTGATGTGGTGAGAGCCTCCATGTCATGGACTATAAAGTTACATATCGGACAAGAGCGTCTTGTCCCAGGGTGGTGGCCCTTGTCCCAAGGAGCAGTTGGGTCTTCCTAGTGATGTCCACCGAGTGTGAAGTGTCTTCGTCTGGAATCCTAAAGGTTCATTTTCTTGTGGTAGATACTTAATTAACTTAATTTGCCCCGTGGTGATGACTTGTGGGCCGGGAATTTCAGACTAAGAAGCTTTGGAATGTGCAATATCTGAAGGCACGTAAGACATTCTGACAATAGACAATCCTGAAGAGCAACGTCTGAGGAGGATGTGGATATGGTTGTGTGATGGGAGCTCGGGGTGGGGTGGAGGATGTCCCACAGATCAGGGCTGGGAATCTTTTATTCTCAGTTACAATTTTATTAAAAATAAAAAGAAGGAGACTCAACAATAAGCCAAAGACAGAAGGACATGTGGACAATTTAGTACTAGGTAATGAAGAGTGGTCGGGGCCAAGATGTGGTAGAGGTGGCATCGGTAGATAACGCTGGTGTCGGCAGTGGTAGAGATGATGACGATGGTGGTGGTTGAGATGGTGGTGATAATGGTAGACCTAGTGGAGATAGTGGTAGGTCTAAAGTGGTGGTAATGGTGGTGATAATGGTAGACCTAGTGGAGATAGTGGTAGGTCTAAAGTGGTGGTAATGGTGGTGATAATGGTGGACATAGTGGGGATAGTGGTAGGTCTAAAGTGGTGGTAATGGTGGTGATAATGGTGGACATAGTGGAGATAGTGGTAGGTCTAAAGTGATGGTAATGGTGGTGATAATGGTGGACATAGTGGAGATAGTGGTAGGTCTAGAGTGGGGGTAATGGTGGTGATAATGGTAGACCTAGTGGAGATAGTGGTAGGTCTAAAGTGGTGGTAATGGTGGTGATAATGGTGGACATAGTGGGGATAGTGGTAGGTCTAAAGTGGTGGTAATGGTGGTGATAATGGTGGACATAGTGGAGATAGTGGTAGGTCTAAAGTGGTGGTAATGGTGGTGATAATGGTGGACATAGTGGAGATAGTGGTAGGTCTAGAGTGGGGGTAATGGTGGTGATAATGGTGGAGATAGTGGAGATAGTGGTAGGTCTAAAGTGGTGGTAATGGTGGTGATAATGGTGGACATAGTGGAGATAGTGGTAGGTCTAGAGTGGGGGTAAGAGTGGTGATAATGGTGGAGATAGTGGAGATAGTGGTAGGTCTAAAGTGGTGGTAATGGTGGTGATAATGGTGGAGATAGTGGAGATAGTGGTAGGTCTAGAGTGGTGGTAATGGTGGTGATAATGGTGGACATAGAGGTAGTGGTCGGTCTAGAGTGGTGATAATGGTGGACATAGTGGAGATAGTGGTAGGTCTAGAGTGGGGGTAAGAGTGGTGATAATGGTGGAGATAGTGGAGATAGTGGTAGGTCTAAAGTGGTGGTAATGGTGGTGATAATGGTGGAGATAGTGGAGGTAGTGGTAGGTCTAGAGTGGTGGTAATGGTGGTGATAATGGTGGACATAGTGGAGGTAGTGGTAGGTCTAGAGTGGTGGTAATGGTGGTGATAATGGTGAACATAGTGGAGGTAGTGGTAGGTCTAGAGTGGTGGTAATGGTGGTGATAATGGTGAACATAGTGGAGGTAGTGGTAGGTCTAAAGTGGTGGTAAGGGTGGTGATAATGGTGGAGATAGTGGAGATAGTGGTAGGTCTAGAGTGGTGGTAATGGTGGTGATAATGGTGGACATAGTGGAGGTAGTGGTAGGTCTAGACTGGTGGTAAGGGTGGTGATAATGGTGGACATAGTGGAGATAGTGGTAGGTCTAGAGTGGTGGTAAGGGTGGTGTTAATGGTGGACATAGTAGAGGTAGGGGTAGGTCTAGAAGGGCGGTAAGGGTGGTGATAATGGTGGACATAGTGGAGGTAGTGGTAGGTCTAAAGTGGTGGTAAGAGTGGTGATAATGGTGGACATAGTTGAGGTAGTGGTAGGTCTAGAGTGGTGGTAAGGGTGGTGATAATGGTGGAGGTAGTGGTAGGTCTAGAGTGGTGGTAAGGGTGGTGATAATGGTGGACATAGTGGAGGTAGTGGTAGGTCTAAAGTGGTGGTAATGGTGGTGATAATGGTGGACATAGTGGAGGTAGTGGTAGGTCTAGAGTGGTGGTAATGGTGGTGATAATGGTGGACATAGTGGAGATAGTGGTAGGTCTAGAGTGGTGGTAAGGGTGGTGTTAATGGTGGACATAGTAGAGGTAGGGGTAGGTCTAAAAGGGCGGTAACGGTGGTGATAATGGTGGACATAGTGGAGGTAGTGGTAGGTCTAAAGTGGTGGTAATGGTGGTGATAATGGTGGACGTAGTGGAGGTAGTGGTAGGTCTAGAGTGGTGGTAATGGTGGTGATAATGGTGGAGGTAGTGGTAGGTCTAGAGTGGTGGTAAGGGTGGTGATAATGGTGGACATAGTGGAGGTAGTGGTAGGTCTAAAGTGGTGGTAATGGTGGTGATAATGGTGGACGTAGTGGAGGTAGTGGTAGGTCTAGAGTGGTGGTAATGGTGGTGATAATGGTGGACATAGTGGAGGTAGTGGTATGTCTAGAGTGGTGGTAGTGGTGGTGATAATGGTGGACATAGTGGAGGTAGTGGTAGGTCTAAAGTGGTGGTAAGGGTGGACATAGTGGAGGTAGTGGTAGGTCTAGAGTGGTGGTAAGGGTGGTGATAATGGTGGACATAGTGGAGGTAGTGGTAGGTCTAGAGTGGTGGTAAGGGTGGTGATAATGGTGGACATAGTGGAGGTAGTGGTAGGTCTAAAGTGGTGGTAAGGGTGGTGATAATGGTGGACATAGTGGAGGTAGTGGTAGGTCTAGAGTGGTGGTAAGGGTGGTGATAATGGTGGACATAGTGGAGGTAGTGGTAAGTCTAAAGTGGTGGTAAGGGTGGTGATAATGGTGGACATAGTGGAGGTAGTGGTAGGTCTAAAGTGGTGGTAAGGGTGTTGATAATGGTGGACATAGTGGAGATAGTGGTAGGTCTAGAGTGGTGATAAGGGTGGTGATAATGGTGGACATAGTGGAGATAGTGGTAGGTCTAAAGTGGTGGTAAGGGTGGTGATAATGGTGGACATAGTGGAGGTAGTGGTAGGTCTAAAGTGGTGGTAAGGGTGTTGATAATGGTGGACATAGTGGAGGTAGTGGTAGGTCTAAAGTGGTGGTAAGGGTGGTGATAATGGTGGACATAGTGGAGGTAGTGGTAGGTCTAAAGTGGTGGTAAGGGTGTTGATAATGGTGGACATAGTGGAGGTAGTGGTAGGTCTAGAAGGGTGGTAAGAGTGGTGATAATGGTGGACATAGTGGAGGTAGTGGTAGGTCTAAAGTGGTGGTAAGGGTGGTGATAATGGTGGACATAGTGGAGGTAGTGGTAGGTCTAGAGTGGTGGTAAGGGTGGTGATAATGGTGGACATAGTGGAGGTAGTGGTAGGTCTAGAGTGGTGGTAATGGTGGTGATAATGGTGGACATAGTGGAGGTAGTGGTAGGTCTAAAGTGGTGGTAAGGGTGGTGATAATGGTGGACATAGTGGAGGTAGTGGTAGGTCTAGATTGGTGGTAAGGATGGTGATAATGGTGGACATAGTGGAGGTAGTGGTAGGTCTAGATTGGTGGTAAGGATGGTGATAATGGTGGACATAGTGGAGATAGTGGTAGGTCTAGATTGGTGGTAATGGTGGTGATAATGGTGGACATAGTGGAGGTAGTGGTAGGTCTAGAGTGGTGGTGATAATGGTGGACATAGTGGAGGTAGTGGTAGGTCTAGAGTGGTGGTAAGGGTGGTGATAATGGTGGACATAGTGGAGGTAGTGGTAGGTCTAGAGTGGTGGTAAGGGTGGTGATAATGGTGGACATAGTGGAGGTAGTGGTAGGTCTAGAGTGGTGGTAAGGGTGGTGATAATGGTGGACATAGTGGAGGTAGTGGTAGGTCTAGAGTGGTGGTAAGGGTGGTGATAATGGTGGACATAGTGGAGGTAGTGGTAGGTCTAGAGTGGTGGTAAGGGTGGTGATAATGGTGCTAGAACTGGTGAGGGTAATGATGGTGGTGATAGTAAATAGGTAGATAATGATGGTGGTGATGGTGAATAGGTAGATAATGATGGTGATGATGCTATTGATGGTGGTAATGATTGTGGTGTCGGTGGTATTGGCAGTGATGGAGGTCGCAGAAGTAGTGGTGCCAATTGTGGATGTGAAAGTAATGGGGATATTGTTGTTGCAGGTGATTGTAGAGGAGATGATGATGGTGAAGGTAATGGTGATCTTGGTGCCTGCAGAGATAATGGAGGTGCTGATAGCAGTAGTGATGGTGGATTTGGTGGTGGTGTAGGTTATGTTGATGGTCAAAGTTACGGTGGACCTAATTCTAGTGGTGTTGATGGTAATGATGGATATTGGTGTTGGTGGAGATAATGGTGATGGTTATGCAGGGGAAGCACCATTGATCTAGAGACAATAATCCTAAAATAAAGTCCCTTCTTCAGGAGTCCTGCTCTAGTTTACTCTAAATACTTAGAGGCTGATCGAGAGTAACAATTACCAATATTACTCTGAAAATCTGAGATGGGAGCTCCTGGGGTTGTGTTCTCCTTTAAAACAATAACCTGGATCTTCTTCTTAGACGACCTACATGTAAATAATCCAATTATCACAGTTACACACCTTGCAGTTTCCCCCGTGGCAATGACTTGTGGGACACTTAAGAATGTGAAATATCTGGGGACATCTGACACTTTGTGACAATAGGAAATACTTAAGAAGTACAAGAACAACGAGGATCTGGAGGACATTGTGTATGTGTGATGGGACCTCTGGGCAGGGTGGATGATGTCTCCTGAGATAAGTGCTGGGAATCTTTCATTCTTATATACAATATATTTAATAAAAACCTGATATAAACTTAATAATAATAATTAAAACATTAAGAAGGAGACTCAACAGTCACAAGGGGAGAGGAAGACGTCAAACTTGACCATTCAGTAGAAGTTAAAGAGCGTTGGTGAAGGGATGGTGATGGTAAAGTCCTCCGGTGGTGGAGGTGGTTATAGAGGTGGTGCTGGTGGTAGTGATGGCAATGAGGTGATACTGATGATGGTGAAGGTAGAGTAGAAGGCAGTAATAGTGGTGGTGGTTGGGTTAAAGCTAGGGATGATGATATTGGTGGTGATGGTGGTAATGAGAGTGGTGAAGATGAAGGTGGTCATGGTAAGGAGAGTGGTGGAGGAGATGGTGGTAGGGAGAGTGGTGGAGATGATGGTGATGGTGGTAAGGAGAGTGGTGGAGATGATGGTGATGGTGGTAAGGAGAGTGGTGGAGATGATGGAGATGGTGGTAGGGAGAGTGGTGGAGATGATGGTGATGGTGGTAAGGAGAGTGGTGGAGGAGATGGTGGTAGGGAGAGTGGTGGAGATGATGGTGATGGTGGTAAGGAGAGTGGTGGAGATGATGGTGATGGTGGTAAGGAGAGTGGTGGAGGAGATGGTGGTAGGGAGAGTGGTGGAGATGATGGTGATGGTAGTAAGGAGAGTGGTGGAGATGATGGTGATGGTGGTAAGGAGAGTGGTGGAGATGATGGAGATGGTGGTAGGGAGAGTGGTGGAGATGATGGTGATGGTGGTAAGGAGAGTGGTGGAGGAGATGGTGGTAGGGAGAGTGGTGGAGATGATGGTGATGGTGGTAAGGAGAGTGGTGGAGATGATGGTGATGGTGGTAAGGAGAGTGGTGGAGATGGTAGTGATGGTGGTAAGGAGAGTGGTGGAGATGGTGGTGATGGTGGTAAGGAGAGTGGCGGAGATGATGATGATGATGATGATGGTGATGGTGGTAAGGAGAGTGGTGGAGATGATGGTGATGGTGGTAAGGAGAGTGGCGGAGATGGTGATGGTGGTAAGGAGAGTGGTGGAGATGATGATGGTGGTGGTAAGGAGAGTGGTGGAGATGATGGTGATGGTGGTAAGGAGAGTGGTGGAGATGATGGTGGTAGGGAGAGTGGTGGAGATGATAGTGATGGTGCTATGAGGAGTGGTGGAGATGATGGTGATGGTGGTAAGGAGAGTGGTGGAGATGATGGTGGTAAGGAGAGTGGTGGAGATGATGGTGGTAGGGAGAGTGGTGGAGATGATAGTGATGGTGGTATGAGGAGTGGTGGAGATGATGGTGATGGTGGTAAGGAGAGTGGTGGAGATGATGGTGGTAAGGAGAGTGGTGGAGATGATGGTGGTAGGGAGAGTGGTGGAAATGATAGTGATGGTGGTATGAGGAGTGGTGGAGATGATGGTGATGGTGGTAAGGAGAGTGGTGGAGATGATGGTGATGGTGGTAAGGAGAGTGGGGGAGATGATAGTGATGGTGGTAAGGAGAGTGGTGGAGATGATGGTGATGGTGGTAAGGAGAGTGGTGGAGATGATGGTGGTAAGGAGAGTGGTGGAGATGATGTTGGTAAGGAGAGTGGTGGAGATGATGGTGGTAAGGAGAGTGGTGGAGATGATGGTGATGGTGGTATGAGGAGTGGCGGAGATGATGGTGATGGTGGTAAGGAGAGGGGTGGAGATGATGGTGATGGTGGTAAGGAGAGTGGTGGAGATGATGGTGATGGTGATAAGGAGAGTGGTGGAGATGGTGATGGTGGTATAGAGAGTGGTGGAGATGATAGTGATGGTGGTAGGGAGAGTGGTGGAGATGATGGTGGTAAGGAGAGTGGTGGAGATGATGGTGATGGTGGTAAGAAGAGTGGTGGAGATGATGGTGATGGTGGTAAGGAGAGTGGTGGAGATGATGGTGATGGTGGTAAGGAGAGTGGTGGAGATGATGGTGATGGTGGTAAGGAGAGTGGTGGAGATGATGGTGGTAAGGAGAATGGTGGAGATGATGGTGGTGGTGGTAAGGAGAGTGATGGAGGTGATGGTGGTAAGGAGAGTGGTGGAGATGATGGTGGTAAGGAGAGTGGTGGAGATGATGGTGATGGTGGTAAGGAGAGTGGTGGAGATGATGGTGATGGTGGTAAGGAGAGTGGTGGAGATGATGGTGGTAGGGAGAGTGGTGGAGATGATGGTGATGGTGGTAAGGTGAGTGGTGGAGATGATGGTGATGGTGGTAAGGAGAGTGGTGGAGATGATGGTGGTAGGGAGAGTGGTGGAGATGATGGTGATGGTGGTAAGGAGAGTGGTGGAGATGATGGTGATGGTGGTAAGGAGAGTGGTGGAGATGATGGTGGTAAGGAGAATGGTGGAGATGATGGTGGTGGTGGTAAGGAGAGTGATGGAGGTGATGGTGGTAAGGAGAGTGATGGAGGTGATGGTGGTAAGGAGAGTGGTGGAGATGATGGTGGTAAGGAGAGTGGTGGAGATGATGGTGATGGTGGTAAGGAGAGTGGTGGAGATGATGGTGATGGTGGTAAGGAGAGTGGTGGAGATGATGGTGGTAGGGAGAGTGGTGGAGATGATGGTGATGGTGGTAAGGTGAGTGGTGGAGATGATGGTGATGGTGGTAAGGAGAGTGGTGGAGATGATGGTGGTAGGGAGAGTGGTGGAGATGATGGTGGTAAGGAGAGTGGTGGAGATGATGGTGGTAAGGAGAGTGGTGGAGATGATGGTGGTAAGGAGAGTGGTGGAGATGATGGTGATGGTGGTAAGGAGAGTGGTGGAGATGATGGTGATGGTGGTAAGTAGAGTGGTGGAGATGATGGTGGTAGGGAGAGTGGTGGAGATGATAGTGATGGTGGTATGAGGAGTGGTGGAGATGATGGTGATGGTGGTAAGGAGAGTGGTGGAGATGATGGTGGTAAGGAGAGTGGTGGAGATGATGGTGGTAGGGAGAGTGGTGGAAATGATAGTGATGGTGGTATGAGGAGTGGTGGAGATGATGGTGATGGTGGTAAGGAGAGTGGTGGAGATGATGGTGATGGTGGTAAGGAGAGTGGGGGAGATGATAGTGATGGTGGTAAGGAGAGTGGTGGAGATGATGGTGATGGTGGTAAGGAGAGTGGTGGAGATGATGGTGGTAAGGAGAGTGGTGGAGATGATGTTGGTAAGGAGAGTGGTGGAGATGATGGTGGTAAGGAGAGTGGTGGAGATGATGGTGATGGTGGTATGAGGAGTGGTGGAGATGATGGTGATGGTGGTAAGGAGAGGGGTGGAGATGATGGTGATGGTGGTAAGGAGAGTGGTGGAGATGATGGTGATGGTGATAAGGAGAGTGGTGGAGATGGTGATGGTGGTAAGGAGAGTGGTGGAGATGATAGTGATGGTGGTAGGGAGAGTGGTGGAGATGATGGTGGTAAGGAGAGTGGTGGAGATGATGGTGATGGTGGTAAGAAGAGTGGTGGAGATGATGGTGATGGTGGTAAGGAGAGTGGTGGAGATGATGGTGATGGTGGTAAGGAGAGTGGTGGAGATGATGGTGATGGTGGTAAGGAGAGTGGTGGAGATGATGGTGGTAAGGAGAATGGTGGAGATGATGGTGGTGGTGGTAAGGAGAGTGATGGAGGTGATGGTGGTAAGGAGAGTGGTGGAGATGATGGTGGTAAGGAGAGTGGTGGAGATGATGGTGATGGTGGTAAGGAGAGTGGTGGAGATGATGGTGATGGTGGTAAGGAGAGTGGTGGAGATGATGGTGGTAGGGAGAGTGGTGGAGATGATGGTGATGGTGGTAAGGTGAGTGGTGGAGATGATGGTGATGGTGGTAAGGAGAGTGGTGGAGATGATGGTGATGGTGATAAGGAGAGTGGTGGAGATGGTGATGGTGGTAAGGAGAGTGGTGGAGATGATAGTGATGGTGGTAGGGAGAGTGGTGGAGATGATGGTGGTAAGGAGAGTGGTGGAGATGATGGTGATGGTGGTAAGAAGAGTGGTGGAGATGATGGTGATGGTGGTAAGGAGAGTGGTGGAGATGATGGTGATGGTGGTAAGGAGAGTGGTGGAGATGATGGTGATGGTGGTAAGGAGAGTGGTGGAGATGATGGTGGTAAGGAGAATGGTGGAGATGATGGTGGTGGTGGTAAGGAGAGTGATGGAGGTGATGGTGGTAAGGAGAGTGATGGAGGTGATGGTGGTAAGGAGAGTGGTGGAGATGATGGTGGTAAGGAGAGTGGTGGAGATGATGGTGATGGTGGTAAGGAGAGTGGTGGAGATGATGGTGATGGTGGTAAGGAGAGTGGTGGAGATGATGGTGGTAGGGAGAGTGGTGGAGATGATGGTGATGGTGGTAAGGTGAGTGGTGGAGATGATGGTGATGGTGGTAAGGAGAGTGGTGGAGATGATGGTGGTAGGGAGAGTGGTGGAGATGATGGTGATGGTGGTAAGGAGAGTGGTGGAGATGATGGTGGTAAGGAGAGTGGTGGAGATGATGGTGGTAAGGAGAGTGGTGGAGATGATGGTGATGGTGGTAAGGAGAGTGGTGGAGATGATGGTGATGGTGGTAAGTAGAGTGGTGGAGATGATGGTGGTAGGGAGAGTGGTGGAGATGATGGTGATGGTGGTAAGGAGAGTGGTGGAGATGATGGTGATGGTGGTAAGGAGAGTGGTGGAGATGATGGTGGTAGGGAGAGTAGTGGAGATGATGGTGATGATATTAATGTTGATTATAATGATACTGGTCCTGGTGTTGAGGTGATAATCTTGGTAGTGAGAGTAGAGGAAACATCAGTGATCCGCAGGCATCAACCCACAAGTAAAGTCAACGTCTTCAGTAGAACGTGCCCGGTATTTAAGAATACTGTGATTTTGAAAGTACAATTAGGAAATGGTGTCCAGGCCAACTCTCTGGCCACCTCCATGATGGGAGCTTCTGGCTTCATCAGGACCAACAGACCCTCAGTGTAGGAGCAGAAGTGTGAAGATCAAGTAGAGACACTTTATATCCCAATATAGGACGTAGATTGAGTTCTCCAATATAAATAACCAGTTTTCTGTGATGGTGATGGTGGTAAGGAGAGTGGTGGAGATGATGGTGGTAAGGAGAGTGGTGGAGATGATGGTGGTAGGGAGAGTGGTGGAAATGATAGTGATGGTGGTATGAGGAGTGGTGGAGATGATGGTGATGGTGGTAAGGAGAGTGGTGGAGATGATGGTGATGGTGGTAAGGAGAGTGGGGGAGATGATAGTGATGGTGGTAAGGAGAGTGGTGGAGATGATGGTGATGGTGGTAAGGAGAGTGGTGGAGATGATGGTGGTAAGGAGAGTGGTGGAGATGATGGTGGTAAGGAGAGTGGTGGAGATGATGGTGATGGTGGTATGAGGAGTGGTGGAGATGATGGTGATGGTGGTAAGGAGAGGGGTGGAGATGATGGTGATGGTGGTAAGGAGAGTGGTGGAGATGATGGTGATGGTGGTAAGAAGAGTGGTGGAGATGATGGTGATGGTGGTAAGGTGAGTGGTGGAGATGATGGTGATGGTGGTAAGGAGAGTGGTGGAGATGATGGTGATGGTGGTAAGGAGAGTGGTGGAGATGATGGTGGTAAGGAGAATGGTGGAGATGATGGTGGTGGTGGTAAGGAGAGTGATGGAGGTGATGGTGGTAAGGAGAGTGGTGGAGATGATGGTGGTAAGGAGAGTGGTGGAGATGATGGTGATGGTGGTAAGGAGAGTGGTGGAGATGATGGTGATGGTGGTAAGGAGAGTGGTGGAGATGATGGTGGTAGGGAGAGTGGTGGAGATGATGGTGATGGTGGTAAGGTGAGTGGTGGAGATGATGGTGATGGTGGTAAGGAGAGTGGTGGAGATGATGGTGGTAGGGAGAGTGGTGGAGATGATGGTGATGGTGGTAAGGAGAGTGGTGGAGATGATGGTGGTAAGGAGAGTGGTGGAGATGATGGTGGTAAGGAGAGTGGTGGAGATGATGGTGATGGTTGTAAGGAGAGTGGTGGAGATGATGGTGATGGTGGTAAGTAGAGTGGTGGAGATGATGGTGGTAGGGAGAGTGGTGGAGATGATGGTGATGGTGGTAAGGAGAGTGGTGGAGATGATGGTGATGGTGGTAAGGAGAGTGGTGGAGATGATGGTGGTAGGGAGAGTAGTGGAGATGATGGTGATGGTGGTAAGGAGAGTGGTGGAGATGATGGTGGTAGGGAGAGTAGTGGAGATGATGGTGATGATATTAATGTTGATTATAATGATACTGGTCCTGGTGTTGAGGTGATAATCTTGGTAGTGAGAGTAGAGGAAACATCAGTGATCCGCAGGCATCAACCCACAAGTAAAGTCAACGTCTTCAGTAGAACGTGCCCGGTATTTAAGAATACTGTGATTTTGAAAGTACAATTAGGAAATGGTGTCCAGGCCAACTCTCTGGCCACCTCCATGATGGGAGCTCCTGGCTTCATCAGGACCAACAGACCCTCAGTGTAGGAGCAGAAGTGTGAAGATCAAGTAGAGACACTTTATATCCCAATATAGGACGTAGATTGAGTTCTCCAATATAAATAACCAGTTTTCTGTACAAGTCCATCACAGGGTCTTCTGAAGGTCCTGCTAGGGGAAGTGCCTCCTGATAGCGTATAATAAGCCTATGAGGAAGGCCGGGAGCCTTGTGTCTGTGTTCAGTCTTATGGAGCCGCTGACTGCGGGGGTGGGGCTGGAAGTTTCCCGGGTAAAGTTATTGCACATGCTTCCGGCACAGCATTGGATCTCCGAAATGTTTGGCACAAACTGTGACGGGGACGTGGAGGAGCAGAAGCCGACCGTGCAGCAGCCTTTCATCAGCGTCTTACGGTTCTGGTCTAGAGAAAAACAGAAAATGTGTGCCACATTTATCATATCAACTTAACATAATTATGTCATAAAATATGGCATCTCTAGGGTGCAAAAACTAAAAGTTGGTGCCACTTCCCGCACAGTGCAAGGGGTGCACACTCCACATAGTACAGACTGCACCAATTCTGATGAATGTGGTCCTATGAGTGCCAAATACTATGTATGACTTCATTACTATAATACTGCCCCCTATGTACAGGAATATAACTACTATAATACTGCCCCCTATGTACAGGAATATAACTACTATAATACTGCCCCCTATGTACAGGAATATAACTACTATAATACTGCCCCCTATGTACAAGAATATAACTACTATAATACTGCCCACTATGTACAAGAATATAACTACTATAATACTGCCCCCTATGTACAGGAATATAACTACTATAATACTGCCCCCTATGTACAGGAATATAACTACTATAATACTGCCCCCTATGTACAAGAATATAACTACTAAAATACTGCCCCCTATGTACAGGAATATAACTACTATAATACTGCCCCCTATGTACAAGAATATAACTACTATAATACTGCCCCCTATGTACAAGAATATAACTACTATAATACTGCCCCCTATGTACAAGAATATAACTACTATAATACTGCCCCCTATGTACAGGGATATAACTACTATAATACTGCCCCCTATGTACAGGAATATAACTACTATAATACCGCCCCCTATGTACAGGAATATAACTACTATAATACTGCCCCCTATGTACAGGAATATAACTACTCTAATACTGCCCCCTATGTACAGGAATATAACTACTATAATACTGCCCCCTATGTACAGGAATATAACTACTATAATACTGCCCCCTATGTACAAGAATATAACTACTATAATACTGCCCCCTATGTACAAGAATATATAACTACTATAATACTGCCCCCTATGTACAGGAATATAACTATTATAATACTGCTCCCTATGTACAGGAATATAACTACTATAATACTGCCTCCTATGTACAGGAATATAACTACTATAATACTGCCCCCTATGTACAGGAATATAACTACTATAATACTGCCCCCTATGTACAGGAATATAACTACTATAATACTGCCCCCTATGTACAGGAATATAACTACTATAATACTGCCCCCTATGTACAGGAATATAATTACTATAATACTGCCCCTATCTACAAGAATATAACTACTATAATACTGCCCCCTATGTACAGGAATATAACTACTATAATACTGCCCCCTATGTACAAGAATATAACTACTATAATACTGCCCCCTATGTACAGGAATATAACTACTATAATACTGCCCCCTATGTACAAGAATATAACTACTATAATACTGCCCCCTATGTACAGGAATATAACTACTATAATACTGCCCCCTATGTACAGGAATATAACTACTATAATACTGCCCCCTATGTACAAGAATATAACTACTATAATACTGCCCCCTATGTACAGGAATATAACTACTATAATACTGCCCCCTATGTACAGGAATATAACTACTATAATACTGCCCCCTATGTACAGGAATATAACTACTATAATACTGCCCCCTATGTACAGGAATATAACTACTATAATACTGCCCCCTATGTACAGGAATATAACTACTATAATACTGCCCCCTATGTACAAGAATATAACTACTATAATACCGCCCCCTATGTACAGGAATATAACTAGTATAATACTGCCCCCTATGTACAAGAATATAACTACTATAATACTGCCCCCTATGTACAGGAATATAACTACTATAATACTTACCAAATGCCTCCATACATCGGATGAGTGTGCCTTTACACCTGACTTGCACTTGGTTTTGTATCGCACACTCATTTTTTCCTGTCTCCTTACATCCAAAACATGTTATTCCATTATTATTGATTAGCTTTGGAACTGGAAAGGTAAACCATGAAAAAAAAATGAAAACAATTTAGAAACATAATAATAATATTCTGAATAAACTGGGGGGGGGGGGGGGTGCAGAGGGTGTGGTCCCAACATGGCTCAGGAGGCTTCGGGGGTCCATAAGGTGTCACTTTTCCATATGAGAAGCCTAGTACTATGTGTATATACGTTATAGTCAGGGGCCCGGCACAGATTGTGTACTGGGGCTCATCCACCCCTTGGACCTAAAAATTTATGTTATTTTCTCAAAGAATCATGAATTTAGAAGACCGATTTCCCTCTTTATTATAACACAGCTGCTCCTCCTCCCCTCTCACAGCATACAGTCTCAGAGCCACAGGACAATACTGTCTAGTAAAGTTGTTCCTATTGAGTTCCCATGGAAGAAGTTTCTAGATCTCCTTCTCATCATAAAGTCCTATTCTAGATCTTTGAAGGCTCCAGTTCTACTCACTGGATACGGTGGGGGAGTTGCACTTATCCGTATTACTGCAGCAGGACAGGTAGCTGTAACGCTGATAATCTCCCGTATTCAATGCAAACAGGTCTGTACATTGTCCAACGTTCCCGGCTCCGCAACCTTTCACGTACGATGTGCTGGTCGGTACATCTGGAAGAGAACATTGGAGACTTGTTGGTTAGGGAAGCCCAACGTCCTACCCTTGATAGGTCCACCACACTTCATCTCGGCCACCATGGGGTCTGAATTTACCTCTAAAATTTGAATCTTTTTTTTTCAAAAACATCCTGGTAGAGGTGCAATTTGCCCCAGGACTGAAATCTATATCTGTCCCTGCGGAGGTAGGATCCCTGAGAACCTTCAGAAGGTGGAGGACATCATAAATTCTCTCCGTTTAGATATTTTTGTAACATACTTTAACTTTCCGGTAATCTCAGATAAGGAACTACCCTGAGGGGCTTATGGTATTCATATTTTTGGAAACATGAGTTTGGCTTCTTCTGGATGAACAGAAGGCACGGAGATAGATTGACCCAAGGATGTCTATAGCATAAAATCTTCAAAGGGAACCCAAGATGATCGTTGTGTTCTTCTGTAAGGAAGGTGCAACTTTAAGTGGCCCCCTCCACCTAGGATGAACTCTACATCAATACATGACCTTCTATCACCAACCATTCTGATTGCCCATTGGCCCTACCGACTATGGAATCTCTTGTCCATTTGTGATGATCACCGTGTGGTGGTTTTCCCAATTCTTATGCCCCATCATGGTGGAAAAGGAACGGCTTCCACTCTGACAGTAGATGTTGGGTAAGGCTTGGTGGTGGAGCTGGGCTTTGTGTTGTTTATTCGGCATCTATGTACTAGTGGTCACCGTGACCTTACATTGTGGTCTCCACAGAGAGACCCTCAGAGAATATCCTTATTTCTACAGTTTTGGTTCCATTATAGAAGAAGTTGAGATGTCAACAAATACCAAGGGAGAGCATTGCCCCAATTAAGGGAAGTCCCGTAGCCTACAAGCCTGCTCAGCTAGCTTTAGGCTCAGTCAACTTATAGACTGGGAGTTGATGGAAAGTGAAAGCCAATGCACCAGGTGGGCTCAAAATTGGACAGATTGTGACCAGTGGTGACCAGGCTAACCCAAAACTAGACATATCCCGCCTTCCTCTGGTCACAAGCGCCCTGTGTCTTCCAGTAGAGTCTACACCATGAATGGGTCCATGTTGTCCTGTGGGCCACACTTCAAGAAATGCCTTGACTTGATGGCACCTCCAGAACCATGGCTAACGTACACCTATCAAGTGTTGTCCATGTAATAGACGCGGCATGGAGAACGTATGGGCACAGTACAAGCGTAGTGTGGGTGGAGTAGAGGTCCAGTATGAACAAATTCTATAGAGCGTTTACCTTTCGTATACTCAGTTGTGATCAGGTCCACACAGTTGTTGTTGACCTCATCGCAGAAGACAGACTGATACGGACCAGGACAGGTGGTGGAAGAACTTTTACACGAATTACACTGTAAGCGATTTGAGTAAACCCGAGAAGCTGAGGAGGAAAAGCAAGACGTGAGTGAGCGTGCTCCGAGACGTATACTCCATCCAGAAATCATGTATCAAGATGTCTCCATAGATACGGAGACATCAAAGACACTTCCTAATAACTATCTAACATTAACTCTACAAGAGGAACTCCCAGCATGCCCTGATACTTACTCGAGTACTTGTTGAGGTTGCAGAGGTTACTCTCACAGCACGTGGCCGTCATGTAGACGGCTCGATTCCCGGTGTAGATGATTGAGGTCTGGTTGCACAGCTCGGTCGTGGAGCAGCCTTTCATCACTGTGTTACTATCTGCAGAAGACAAATCAGGTGATACAGATCATGTATTAATTACCCGCAGTATCCCACAAGCCTCGTCTGATACATTGCAGCTCGTACAGGGTCACAGAAAGGCAGACAAGCAAGCCGGCCCATGGGAAGAGAGAAGAAGCTTCAACAGGACACGGGCTTTATAAAGCTTCCAAAATACTGAAGACCAAATTCTGGTATTTTTGGATTATTGGTTGGAATGTGTCTACACGAGCAGATGACCCTAAACTCTAATGAGCAGAACAATTAAAATTTAATTGGTGTCCATCGTGTTAGTTGATCTCAACTTTATCTACCAGAGCATCCAAAGAGGTAGATGCCCTCAAAAGGTCCTGGAGAAGAAACTGAATCTAAACCAGACCCTCGTAGATCCAGTAAGCGATGTGTTCTTCAGGAGAAGGAGCTGTCCAATCTCTACATATTGGAATCTCTTTTAGTACAACCAATTGCCCCAATCATATTGGACATCCCCTTTAAGGGTGCCTCAGGGTTTCATTTACTGTACACCATATAATGGAAAAATGCTTCCTTTTCAGCAAAATGCCTTCTGTGTTTACTGCTTTAGTGACTGACAGGGTGGAGGGATGGCGTCACGTCAAAAATTCCGACTAGTAAAGATTTATAGGTGACAGAGATATCACTGCACCTGGAATGTGTCCCCCACGCCATTATGATACACAGAGCTCGGGGCCACCAGTGATGTACAACCACGACAGAACTGGTCTGGACAACTTCAATCCCGGAAGAAGAGTCTGAAATCTCTGGAGTGCACATCCTCGCCATGGTTGTAAGAGGTTAAGGCTGATGGGATGTTCCATTGCTGCTTCCCCCAAGGTGGCGGCCAATGAAAAACATGACCTCTTATGTCTCAGCCCCCAGACCTTTCACCCCTTGTTCCAGAAGAAGTACCGCGGTTTCTTTGGTTGATAGTTGGATGTTAGACTATGGAGCTTGTGGATCTCTGTCTCCGGCTGTTGGCTTCAGGAGAAGACGAGATCCAGAGTCCAACATTTCATCACTCAATCATAGCCTGAGAGATACAAAAGAAGATGAGATCCAGAGTCCAACATTCTGCCAAACTTTAAGAGACCGAGAGATACAGAAGACAAGTTCTAGAGTCCAACATTACATTCAACTTTTACAAACCAAAAGGTACAAAAGACGATCTCTAGAGTCCAACAATGTCCAACTTTTAGAGGCCGAGAGATGCAGAAGAAGACAAGCTCTAGAGTCCAACATTACGCTCAACTTTTAAAAAACAAAAGAGATACAGAAGAAGACAAGTTCTAGAGTCCAACATTACGCTCAACTTTACAAACCAAGAGATTCAGAAGAAGACAAGCTCTAGAGTCCAACATTACGCTCAACTTTACAAACCAAGAGATTCAGAAGAAGACAAGCTCTAGAGTCCAACATTACGCTCAACTTTACAAACCAAGAGATTCAGAAGAAGACAAGCTTTAGAGTCCAACATTACGCTCAACTTTTAAAAAACAAAAGAGATACAGAAGAAGACAAGCTCTAGAGTCCAACATTACGCTCAACTTTACAAACCAAGAGATTCAGAAGAAGACAAGCTCTAGAGTCCAACATTACGTCCAACTTTTACAGGCCGAGAGATGTAGAAGACAAGTTCTAGAGTCAAACATTATGCTCATCTTTACAAACCAAGAGGTACAGAAGAAGACAAGCTCTAGAGTCCAACGTTACGTCCAACTTTTAGAGGCCGAGAGATGCAGAAGAAGACGAGCTCTAGAGTCCAACATTACGTTCAATGGGATGAATGACAATTTAAAAAATTCATCTGAAGAAAATCATAAAAGATTTGGACTTGATTTGGTGACTGAAGAATGGGAGACTCA
Organism: Engystomops pustulosus; assembly: GCF_040894005.1. Lineage (NCBI taxonomy): Eukaryota > Metazoa > Chordata > Amphibia > Anura > Leptodactylidae > Engystomops > Engystomops pustulosus. The sequence goes on along the minus strand of NC_092416.1, from coordinate 4,691,685 downwards.
TACCAAATCCACAAATCAATTTGCTCCTCTCTAGATGTAAGTAGATGGAGCTTGTCTTAGCTGTATCTCTCACACTCTCAGGTCTAGAGTTACATCCAAATTAGAGAAGGAGAGATACAGAAGAAGAGGACTCATGGTCCCATCATCCTCCGTCCTGGAATCTCATATTTGCCGTTCTGTTACTCCATGAAGCTCCTTATGATGGGGTGAGATGCGCTTGAGGGACTGAGGAGACTCGTGGACAAGTAAAGATAGGAAAGATTCTGGAGCCAGAGACAAGTAATTACCCGGAAGACGTTACATTGGAGATGGTTAATGTCCAACGTTACCTTTATTTATATGGAGCAAAGTGAGAGGACAACGAGAAAACAGGATTTTACTTTAACACAATTAAGAAGCCACAAACATGTCCCTCATATATCAATGGAGATGAATCACTGAAGATGCATCCAGACTCCTCTATCCTCCTCCTCCTCCAGACTCCTCTATCCTCCTCCTCCTCCAGACTCCTCTATCCTCCTCCTCCAGACTCCTCTGTCCTCCTCCTCCTCCTCCAGACCCCTCTGTCCTCCTCCTCCTCCAGACTCTTCTATCCTCCTCCTCCAGACCCCTCTGTCCTCCTCCTCCACCAGACTCCTCTGTCCTCCTCCTCCTCCTCCAGACTCCTCTGTCCTCCTCCTCCCTCCAGACCCCTCTGTCCTCCTCCTCCTCCTCCAGACCCCTCTGTCCTCCACCTCCTCCAGACTCCTCTGTCCTCCTCCTCCAGACCCCTCTGTCCTCCTCCTCCAGACCCCTCTGTCCTCCTCCTCCAGACTCCTCTGTCCTCCTCCTCCTCCAGACTCCTCTGTCCTCCTCCTCCTCCAGACTCCTCTGTCCTCTTCCAGACTCCTCTGTCCTCTTCCAGACTCCTCTGTCCTCCTCCTCCTCCAGACTCCTCTGTCCTCCTCCAGACTCCTCTGTCCTCCTCCTCCCTCCAGACCCCTCTGTCCTCCTCCTCCTCCTCCAGACCCCTCTGTCCTCCTCCTCCTCCTCCAGACTCCTCGGTCCTCCTCCTCCCCCAGACTCCTCTGTCCTCCTCCTCCTCCAGACTCCTCTGTCCTCCACCTCCTCCAGACTCCTCTGTCCTCCTCCTCCAGACCCCTCTGTCCTCCTCCTCCTCCAGACCCCTCTGTCCTCCTCCTCCAGACTCCTCTGTCCTCCTCCTCCTCCAGACTCCTCTGTCCTCCTCCTCCTCCAGACTCCTCTGTCCTCCTCCTCCTCCAGACTCCTCTGTCCTCCTCCTCCAGACTCCTCTGTCCTCCTCCTCCTCCTCCAGACTCCTCTGTCCTCCTCCTCCTCCTCCAGACTCCTCTGTTCTCCTCCTCCTCCACCAGACTCCTCTGTCCTCCTCCTCCAGACTCCTCTGTCCTCCTCCTCCTCCTCCAGACTCCTCTGTGCTCCTCCTCCTCCAGACTCCTCTGTCCTCCTCTTCCAGACTCCTCTGTCCTCCTCTTCCAGACTCCTCTGTCCTCCTCCTCCAGACTCCTCTGTCCTCCTCCTCCTCCAGACTCCTCTGTCCTCCTCCTCCTCCTCCAGACTCCTCTGTTCTCCTCCTCCTCCTCCAGACTCCTCTGTCCTCCTCCTCCTCCTCCAGACTCCTCTGTCCTCCTCCTCCTCCTCCAGACTCCTCTGTCCTCCTCCTCCTCCAGACTCCTCTGTCCTCCTCCTCCTCGAGACTCCTCTGTCCTCCTCTTCCAGACTCCTCTGTCCTCCTCTTCCAGACTCCTCTGTCCTCCTCCTCCTCCAGACTCCTCTGTGCTCCTCCTCATCCAAGCCACGGTTACATAACTTTACAGAATCCTTTAAAGTTCCAGAAACATTAATACTCATGAATACATGGGTCTCACCTAGTGACCTGTAGGCCAGGGAGATGCAGGTGGTCTCATAGGATGGACACGTCCTCACGACCATACGACACGATGAGCTGGAGCCCACACACTGCAGACATTTTAGGCAGAGCACTGGGGGAAAGAAGCAGACACGGGTCAGAATGGGGCCCAAATTGGCCTAATTTTCTGTACTGTGCCGCCATATGGTGCACAGTCCTTACACTCATACTAGGCCTCATACTACTCACAGCTGAAGCTTTGCTACTAAGTATCAAGTATAGAAAATCTTCAACATTACATCCTCAGAACAATCCTCTCCCATTTTCATAGTTTGTTACAATGTATCAGACTGTATATACTGTGTATACACTGGACATAAGGGTCCGACCACAGGGACCCCCAGACTGTATATACTGTGTATACACTGGACATAAGGGTCCGACCACAGGGACCCCCAGACTGTATATACTGTGTATACACTGGACATAAGGGTCTGACCACAGGGACCCCCAGACTGTATATACTGTGTATACACTGGACATAAGGGTCCGACCACAGGGACCCCCAGACTGTATATACTGTGTATACACTGGACATAAGGGTCTGACCACAGGGACCCCCAGACTGTATATACTGTGTATACACTGGACATAAGGGTCTGACCACGGGGACCCCCAGACTGTATATACTGTGTATACACTGGACATAAGGGTCCGACCACGGGGACCCCCAGACTGTATATACTGTGTATACACTGGACATAAGGGTCCGACCACGGGGACCCCCAGACTGTATATACTGTGTATACACTGGACATAAGGGTCCGACCACGGGGACCCCCAGACTGTATATACTGTGTATACACTGGACATAAGGGTCCGACCACGGGGACCCCCAGACTGTATATACTGTGTATACACTGGACATAAGGGTCCGACCACGGGGACCCCCAGACTGTATATACTGTGTATACACTGGACATAAGGGTCCGACCACGGGGACCCCCAGACTGTATATACTGTGTATACACTGGACATAAGGGTCCGACCACGGGGACCCCCAGACTGTATATACTGTGTATACACTGGACATAAGGGTCCGACCACGGGGACCCCCAGACTGTATATACTGTGTATACACTGGACATAAGGGTCCGACCACGGGGACCCCCAGACTGTATATACTGTGTATACACTGGACATAAGGGTCCGACCACGGGGACCCCCAGACTGTATATACTGTGTATACACTGGACATAAGGGTCCGACCACGGGGACCCCCAGACTGTATATACTGTGTATACACAGGACATAAGGGTCCGACCACGGGGACCCCCAGACTGTATATACTGTGTATACACTGGACATAAGGGTCCGACCACGGGGACCCCCAGACTGTATATACTGTGTATACACTGGACATAAGGGTCCGACCACGGGGACCCCCAGACTGTATATACTGTGTATACACAGGACATAAGGGTCCGACCACGGGGACCCCCAGACTGTATATACTGTGTATACACTGGACATAAGGGTCCGACCACGGGGACCCCCAGACTGTATATACTGTGTATACACTGGACATAAGGGTCCGACCACGGGGACCCCCAGACTGTATATACTGTGTATACACTGGACATAAGGGTCCGACCACGGGGACCCCCAGACTGTATATACTGTGTATACACTGGACATAAGGGTCCGACCACGGGGACCCCCAGACTGTATATACTGTGTATACACTGGACATAAGGGTCCGACCACAGGGACCCCCAGACTGTATATACTGTGTATACACTGGACATAAGGGTCCGACCACAGGGACCCCCAGACTGTATATACTGTGTATACACTGGACATAAGGGTCCGACCACAGGGACCCCCAGACTGTATATACTGTGTATACACTGGACATAAGGGTCCGACCACAGGGACCCCCAGACTGTATATACTGTGTATACACTGGACATAAGGGTCTGACTGTTGAGGGTCCGACCACGGGGGCCCCCAGTGATACATAAAGATCTTATGTTTTCTCAATCCCTGGGGGTCCCACCCCAAACATTTCTCCTGTATCCTGTGACCCTGTATAACAGCAAGCAGAGATCTTGAAGAAGTGAAACCCCCTTAAGGTCACTGCGGGGCGGCTGGCGACGCGGGCGCGTTATTTCGGGTGTGTTTATCTATGTGGCAGGAAGTTCTTTGTGTCCGGGCCCCTCATGTGATCCGGGGCCGCGGTGTGGACTTTTTTGGGCGTATAATAGAGGGGCGTCTGCGGGACAATAACAGATGACAGAGTGTTTGCTGATATTTCAGGAGACAAAAGCCGCACATTCTGCTCCATTGTGGCCCCGTAGAGCCGGGCCCCGCGCCCCAGGTGCCTGCGATTGTCCTGTGAACTTTTACGCCCCTGTTCTGCCGTCACCTGTGATGCATCAGTGACTCTGCATAGAAATCACAACTATTCCATCAATGCGCGGAAATTCCTGCAATACAAAGCGCTGATGTAGCAGAGCCGGGTCTGTTCTATTTCTAGATCCAGACTCAGCTCTGCTGCACCGTCACCTCTGCTACACAGTCACCTCTGCTGCACCGTCACCTCTGCTACATCTCAGGCTGTAACTGCGAGACCAGAGAGACCGGACAGAGGACACATCCATCAGACCTCAGCATCACAGTAACCGGAGATTGCACAATGCCCGGAGGAACAACCTGAGCCCCCGCAGGATGGACCCCAAGGGCAACACCTCCGGATTATCAAATTCCATCAATCATGTAAAACCGTAGCAACGTATTTCTCACAATATCAAATATCAGTAAAACGCAGCCCAAAGAACACATTTCATCGGGCAGTCTATTACTCTTCCTGGCAGTGTATTACTCTTCCTGGCAGTGTATTACTCTTCCTGGCAGTTTATTACTCTTCCTGGGAGTCTATTACTCTTCCTGGGAGTCTATTACTCTTCTGGGCAGTTTATTACTCTTCCTGGCAGTCTATTACTCTTCCTGGCAGTCTGTTACTCTTCTGGGCAGTTTATTACTCTTCCTGGCAGTCTATTACTCTTCCTGGCAGTGTATTACTCTTCCTGGCAGTGTATTACTCTTCCTGGCAGTTTATTACTCTTCCTGGGAGTCTATTACTCTTCCTGGGAGTCTATTACTCTTCTGGGCAGTTTATTACTCTTCCTGGCAGTCTATTACTCTTCCTGGCAGTCTATTACTCTTCTGGGCAGTTTATTACTCTTCCTGGCAGTCTATTACTCTTCCTGGCAGTCTGTTACTCTTCCTGGCAGTGTATTACTCTTCCTGGCAGTTTATTACTCTTCCTGGCAGTCTATTACTCTTCCTGGCAGTTTATTACTCTTCCTGGCAGTCTATTACTCTTCCTGGAAGCGTATTACTCTTCCTTGCAGTCTATTACTCTTCCTGGAAGTCTATTACTCTTTCTGGCAGTTTATTACTCTTCCTGTCAGTTTATTACTCTTCCTTGCCGTTTGTTACTCTTCTTGACAGTTTTTTACTCTTCCTGGCAGTCTATTACTCTTCCTGGCAGTTTATTACTCTACCTGGGCAGTTTATTACTCTTCCTGGCAGTCTATTACTCTTCCTGGCAGTCTGTTACTCTTCCTGGCAGTGTATTACTCTTCCTGGCAGTGTATTACTCTTCCTGGTAGTTTATTACTCTTCCTGGCAGTCTATTACTCTTCCTGGCAGTTTATTACTCTTCCTGGCAGTTTATTACTCTTCCTGGCAGTCTATTACTCTTCCTGACAGTTTATTTCTCTTCTTGGCAGTCTGTTACTCTTCCTGGCCGTTTATTACTCTACCTGGCAGTTTATTACTCTTCCTGGCAGTCTATTACTCTTCCTGGAAGCGTATTACTCTTCCTTGCAGTCTATTACTCTTCCTGGAAGTCTATTACTCTTTCTGGCAGTTTATTACTCTTCCTGTCAGTTTATTACTCTTCCTTGCCGTTTGTTACTCTTCTTGACAGTTTTTTACTCTTCCTGGCAGTCTATTACTCTTCCTGGCAGTTTATTACTCTACCTGGCAGTTTATTACTCTACCTGGCAGTCTATTACTCTTCCTGGAAGTCTATTACTCTACCTGGCAGTCTATTACTCTTCCTTGCAGTCTATTACTCTTCCTGGCAGTCTGTTACTTTTCCTGGCAGTCTTTTACTCTTCCTGGCAGTCTTTTACTCTTCCTGGCAGTCTATTACTCTTCCTGGCAGTTTATTACTCTTCCTGGCAGTCTATTACTCTTCCTGGCAGTCTATTACTCTTCCTGGCAGTGTATTACTCTTCCTGGCAGTTTATTACTCTTCCTGGCAGTCTATTACTCTTCCTGGGAGTCTATTAATCTTCCTGGCAGTCTTTTACTCTTCCTGTCAGTCTATTACTCTTCCTGGCAGTTTATTACTCTTCCTGGCAGTCTATTACTCTTCCTGGCAGTCTATTACTCTTCATGGCAGTTTATTACTCTTCCTGGCAGTTTATTATTCTTCCTGGCAGTCTATTACTCTTCCTGACAGTTTATTTCTCTTCTTGGCAGTCTGTTACTCTTCCTGGCAGTTTTTTACTCTTCCTGACAGTTTGTTACTCTTCCTGGCAGTTTGTTACTCTTCCTGGCAGTTTGTTACTCTTCCTTGCAGTTTGTTACTCTTCCTGGCCGTTTATTACTCTTCCTGGCAGTCTATTACTCTTCCTGGCAGTTTATTACTCTTCCTGGCAGTCTATTACTCTTCCTGGCAGTTTATTACTCTTCCTGACAGTTTATTACTCTTCCTGGCAGTTTGTTACTCTTCCTGGCAGTTTGTTACTCTTCCTTGCAGTTTGTTACTCTTCCTGGCAGTTTGTTACTCTTCCTTGCAGTTTGTTACTCTTCCTGGCAGTCTATTACTCTTCCTGGCCGTTTATTACTCTTCCTGGTAATTTATTACTCTTCCTGGCAGTTTGTTACTCTTCCTGGCAGTTTGTTACTCTTCCTTGCAGTTTGTTACTCTTCCTGGCAGTTTATTACTCTTCCTGGCAGTTTATTACTCTTCCTGGCAGTCTATTACTCTTCTTGGCAGTTTATTACTTATCCTTGCAGTGTGTTACTCTTCCTGGCAGTTTATTACTCTTCCTGGCAGTCTATTACTCTTCCTGGCGGTTTATATCTACCCTCCTACAAGGCTCCATATAAGGGGTAAGGGGCGCCCCAAAAACCTCTCATCAATTAATTACTAAAACTCACGTCCAATTGCACCTTCCTTTTAAATAGCAATTTCTGAGTATTCTGTGAAACTGTAAAATAGACAAGTGGGCGTTACCCATTCAAAAGGGGTTTGTCCCTGATTAGTCACTATTGATATAAATAGTGACTTAGTTTTAACAGGTAACGCCCAGTTGTCCATTTAACATCATGTTTTGCAGGAGGAATAACAGAGGATCAGAATAACGGAGACTAAACTCAGGGGTAGACAAGGGGGATGTGGCCCCAGGGCCACTGGGAGGCATTAACCCTTTACTGTCCCTATCTCCATCGCAGTCACTGACCCCCAAGGCAATAACTCAGAGAAGACCCTCCATGGCGTGAGTCCAGGAGCCAGCGCTGAGCCCCCCATTACATTCGTCATTGAGTCATTACAACCAGCCCCTCCCCAAAATACATCATACACACAGTATATATATATACATCATAGTATATATATAGATCATATACACTCACCGGCCACTTTATTAGGTACACCTGTCCAACTGCTCGTTAACACTTTATTTCTAATCAGCCAATCACATGGCGGCAGTGCATTTAGGCATGTAGACATGGTCAAGACAATCTCCTGCAGTTCTCCCGAGCATCAGTATGGGGAAGAAAGGTGATTTGTGGCCTTTGAACGTGGCATGGTTGTTGGTGCCAGAAGGGCTGGTCTGAGTATTTCAGAAACTGCTGATCTACTGGGATTTTCACGCACAACCATCTCTAGGGTTTACAGAGAAGGGTCCGAAAAAGAAAAAACATCCAGTGAGCGGCAGTTCTGTGGGCGGAAATGCCTTGGTGATGCCAGAGGTCAGAGGAGAATGGGCAGACTGGTTGGAGCTGATAGAAAGGCAACAGTGACTCAAATCGCCACCCGTTACAACCAAGGTAGGCAGAAGAGCATCTCTGAACGCACAGTACGTCCAACTCTGAGGCAGATGGGTTACAGCAGCAGAAGACCACACCGGGTGCCACTCCTTTCAGCTAAGAACAGGAAACTGAGGCTACAATTTGCACAAGCTCATCAAAATTGGACAGTAGAAGATTGGAAAAACGTTGCCTGGTCTGATGAGTCTCGATTTCTGCTGCGACATTCGGATGGTAGGGTCAGAATTTGGTACAACAACATGAAAGCATGGATCCATCCTGCCTTGTATCAGCGGGTCAGGCTGGTGGTGGTGGTGTCATGGATCCATCCTGCCTTGTATCAGCGGGTCAGGCTGGTGGTGGTGGTGTCATGGATCCATCCTGCCTTGTATCAGCGGCTCAGGCTGGTGGTGCTGGTGTCATGGATCCATCCTGCCTTGTATCAGCGGCTCAGGCTGGTGGTGGTGGTGTCATGGATCCATCCTGCCTTGTATCAGCGGCTCAGGCTGGTGGTGGTGGTGTCATGGATCCATCCTGCCTTGTATCAGCGGGTCAGGCTGGTGGTGGTGGTGTCATGGATCCATCCTGCCTTGTATGAGCGGCTCAGGCTGGTGGTGGTGTCATGGATCCATCCTGCCTTGTATCAGCGGGTCAGGCTGGTGGTGGTGGTGTCATGGATCCATCCTGCCTTGTATCAGCGGCTCAGGCTGGTGGTGGTGGTGTCATGGATCCATCCTGCCTTGTATCAGCGAGTCAGGCTGGTGGTGCTGGTGTCATGGATCCATCCTGCCTTGTATCAGCGGCTCAGGCTGGTGGTGGTGGTGTCATGGATCCATCCTGCCTTGTATCAGCGGGTCAGGCTGGTGGTGGTGGTGTCATGGATCCATCCTGCCTTGTATCAGCGGGTCAGGCTGGTGGTGCTGGTGTCATGGATCCATCCTGCCTTGTATCAGCGGGTCAGGCTGGTGGTGGTGGTGCCATGGATCCATCCTGCCTTGTATCAGCGGCTCAGGCTGGTGGTGGTGGTGTCATGGATCCATCCTGCCTTGTATCAGCGGGTCAGGCTGGTGGTGGTGGTGTCATGGATCCATCCTGCCTTGTATCAGCGGCTCAGGCTGGTGGTGATGGTGTCATGGATCCATCCTGCCTTGTATCAGCGGGTCAGGCTGGTGGTGGTGGTGTCATGGATCCATCCTGCCTTGTATAATGGGTCAGGCTGGTGGTGGTGGTGTCATGGATCCATCCTGCCTTGTATCAGCGGGTCAGGCTGGTGCTGGTGTCATGGATCCATCCTGCCTTGTATCAGCGGGTCAGGCTGGTGGTGGTGGTGTCATGGATCCATCCTGCCTTGTATCAGCGGCTCAGGCTGGTGGTGGTGGTGTCATGGATCCATCCTGCCTTGTATCAGCGGGTCAGGCTGGTGGTGGTGGTGTCATGGATCCATCCTGCCTTGTATCAGCGGCTCAGGCTGGTGGTGGTGGTGTCATGGATCCATCCTGCCTTGTATCAGCGGCTCAGGCTGGTGCTGGTGTCATGGATCCATCCTGCCTTGTATCAGCGGCTCAGGCTGGTGGTGGTGGTGTCATGGATCCATCCTGCCTTGTATCAGCGGGTCAGGCTGGTGGTGTCATGGATCCATCCTGCCTTGTATCAGCGGGTCAGGCTGGTGGTGGTGGTGTCATGGATCCATCCTGCCTTGTATCAGCGGGTCAGGCTGGTGGTGGTGGTGTCATGGATCCATCCTGCCTTGTATCAGCGGGTCAGGCTGGTGGTGGTGGTGTCATGGATCCATCCTGCCTTGTATCAGCGGCTCAGGCTGGTGGTGGTGTCATGGATCCATCCTGCCTTGTATCAGCGGGTCAGGCTGGTGGTGCTGGTGTCATGGATCCATCCTGCCTTGTATCAGCGGGTCAGGCTGGTGGTGGTGGTGTCATGGATCCATCCTGCCTTGTATCAGCGGGTCAGGCTGGTGGTGGTGGTGTCATGGATCCATCCTGCCTTGTATCAGCGGCTCAGGCTGGTGGTGGTGGTGTCATGGATCCATCCTGCCTTGTATCAGCGGCTCAGGCTGGTGCTGGTGTCATGGATCCATCCTGCCTTGTATCAGCGGCTCAGGCTGGTGGTGGTGGTGTCATGGATCCATCCTGCCTTGTATCAGCGGGTCAGGCTGGTGGTGTCATGGATCCATCCTGCCTTGTATCAGCGGGTCAGGCTGGTGGTGGTGGTGTCATGGATCCATCCTGCCTTGTATTAGCGGGTCAGGCTGGTGGTGGTGGTGTCATGGATCCTTCCTGCCTTGTATCAGCGGGTCAGGCTGGTGCTGGTGGTGTCATGGATCCATCCTGCCTTGTATCAGCGGCTCAGGCTGGTGGTGGTGGTGTCATGGATCCATCCTGCCTTGTATCAGCGGCTCAGGCTGGTGGTGGTGGTGTCATGGATCCATCCTGCCTTGTATCAGCGGGTCAGGCTGGTGGTGGTGGTGTCATGGATCCATCCTGCCTTGTATCAGCGGGTCAGGCTGGTGGTGGTGGTGTCATGGATCCATCCTGCCTTGTATCAGCGGGTCAGGCTGGTGGTGGTGGTGTCATGGATCCATCCTGCCTTGTATCAGCAGCTCAGGCTGGTGGTGGTGTCATGGATCCATCCTGCCTTGTATCAGCGGCTCAGGCTGGTGGTGCTGGTGTCATGGATCCATCCTGCCTTGTATCAGCGGCTCAGGCTGGTGGTGCTGGTGTCATGGATCCATCCTGCCTTGTATCAGCGGGTCAGGCTGGTGGTGGTGGTGTCATGGATCCATCCTGCCTTGTATCAGCAGCTCAGGCTGGTGGTGGTGGTGTCATGGATCCATCCTGCCTTGTATCAGCGGGTCAGGCTGGTGGTGGTGGTGTCATGGATCCATCCTGCCTTGTATCAGCGGCTCAGGCTGGTGGTGGTGGTGTCATGGATCCATCCTGCCTTGTATCAGCGGCTCAGGCTGGTGGTGGTGGTGTCATGGATCCTTCCTGCCTTGTATCAGCGGGTCAGGCTGGTGCTGGTGGTGTCATGGATCCATCCTGCCTTGTATCAGCGGCTCAGGCTGGTGGTGGTGGTGTCATGGATCCATCCTGCCTTGTATCAGCGGCTCAGGCTGGTGGTGGTGGTGTCATGGATCCATCCTGCCTTGTATCAGCGGGTCAGGCTGGTGGTGGTGGTGTCATGGATCCATCCTGCCTTGTATCAGCGGGTCAGGCTGGTGGTGGTGGTGTCATGGATCCATCCTGCCTTGTATCAGCGGCTCAGGCTGGTGGTGGTGGTGTCATGGATCCATCCTGCCTTGTATCAGTGGGTCAGGCTGGTGGTGGTGGTGTCATGGATCCATCCTGCCTTGTATCAGCGGCTCAGGCTGGTGGTGGTGGTGTCATGGATCCATCCTGCCTTGTATCAGCGGGTCAGGCTGGTGGTGGTGGTGTCATGGATCCATCCTGCCTTGTATCAGCGGCTCAGGCTGGTGGTGGTGGTGTCATGGATCCATCCTGCCTTGTATCAGCGGCTCAGGCTGGTGGTGGTGGTGTCATGGATCCATCCTGCCTTGTATCAGCGGGTCAGGCTGGTGGTGGTGGTGTCATGGATCCATCCTGCCTTGTATCAGCGGGTCAGGCTGGTGGTGCTGGTGTCATGGATCCATCCTGCCTTGTATCAGCGGCTCAGGCTGGTGGTGGTGGTGTCATGGATCCATCCTGCCTTGTATCAGCGGCTCAGGCTGGTGGTGGTGGTGTCATGGATCCATCCTGCCTTGTATCAGCGGGTCAGGCTGGTGGTGGTGGTGTCATGGATCCATCCTGCCTTGTATCAGCGGGTCAGGCTGGTGGTGGTGGTGTCATGGATCCATCCTGCCTTGTATCAGCGGGTCAGGCTGGTGGTGGTGGTGTCATGGATCCATCCTGCCTTGTATCAGCGGGTCAGGCTGGTGGTGGTGGTGTCATGGATCCTTCCTGCCTTGTATCAGCGGCTCAGGCTGGTGGTGGTGTCATGGATCCATCCTGCCTTGTATCAGCGGGTCAGGCTGGTGGTGGTGGTGTCATGGATCCATCCTGCCTTGTATCAGCGGGTCAGGCTGGTGGTGGTGGTGTCATGGATCCATCCTGCCTTGTATCAGCGGCTCAGGCTGGTGGTGGTGTCATGGATCCATCCTGCCTTGTATCAGCGGGTCAGGCTGGTGGTGCTGGTGTCATGGATCCATCCTGCCTTGTATCAGCGGCTCAGGCTGGTGGTGGTGGTGTCATGGATCCATCCTGCCTTGTATCAGCGGCTCAGGCTGGTGGTGGTGGTGTCATGGATCCATCCTGCCTTGTATCAGCGGCTCAGGCTGGTGCTGGTGGTGTCATGGATCCATCCTGCCTTGTATCAGCGGCTCAGGCTGGTGGTGGTGGTGTCATGGATCCATCCTGCCTTGTATCAGCGGTTCAGGCTGGTGGTGCTGGTGTCATGGATCCATCCTGCCTTGTATCAGCGGCTCAGGCTGGTGGTGGTGGTGTCATGGATCCATCCTGCCTTGTATCAGCGGCTCAGGCTGGTGGTGGTGGTGTCATGGATCCATCCTGCCTTGTATCAGCGGCTCAGGCTGGTGGTGCTGGTGTCATGGATCCATCCTGCCTTGTATCAGCGGCTCAGGCTGGTGGTGGTGGTGTCATGGATCCATCCTGCCTTGTATCAGCGGCTCAGGCTGGTGGTGGTGGTGTCATGGATCCATCCTGCCTTGTATCAGCGGGTCAGGCTGGTGGTGGTGGTGTCATGGATCCATCCTGCCTTGTATCAGCGGCTCAGGCTGGTGGTGGTGGTGTCATGGATCCATCCTGCCTTGTATCAGCGGCTCAGGCTGGTGGTGGTGGTGTCATGGATCCATCCTGCCTTGTATCAGCGGGTCAGGCTGGTGGTGGTGGTGTCATGGATCCATCCTGCCTTGTATCAGCGGCTCAGGCTGGTGGTGGTGGTGTCATGGATCCATCCTGCCTTGTATCAGCGGCTCAGGCTGGTGGTGGTGGTGTCATGGATCCATCCTGCCTTGTATCAGCGGCTCAGGCTGGTGGTGGTGGTGTCATGGATCCATCCTGCCTTGTATCAGCGGCTCAGGCTGGTGGTGGTGGTGTCATGGATCCATCCTGCCTTGTATCAGCGGGTCAGGCTGGTGGTGGTGGTGTCATGGATCCATCCTGCCTTGTATCAGCGGCTCAGGCTGGTGGTGGTGGTGTCATGGATCCATCCTGCCTTGTATCAGCGGCTCAGGCTGGTGGTGCTGGTGTCATGGATCCATCCTGCCTTGTATCAGCGGCTCAGGCTGGTGGTGGTGGTGTCATGGATCCATCCTGCCTTGTATCAGCGGGTCAGGCTGGTGGTGGTGGTGTCATGGATCCATCCTGCCTTGTATCAGCGGGTCAGGCTGGTGGTGGTGGTGCCATGGATCCATCCTGCCTTGTATCAGCGGCTCAGGCTGGTGGTGGTGGTGTCATGGATCCATCCTGCCTTGTATCAGCGGCTCAGGCTGGTGGTGCTGGTGTCATGGATCCATCCTGCCTTGTATCAGCGGCTCAGGCTGGTGGTGGTGGTGTCATGGATCCATCCTGCCTTGTATCAGCGGGTCAGGCTGGTGGTGGTGGTGTCATGGATCCATCCTGCCTTGTATCAGCGGGTCAGGCTGGTGGTGGTGGTGTCATGGATCCATCCTGCCTTGTATCAGCGGCTCAGGCTGGTGGTGCTGGTGTCATGGATCCATCCTGCCTTGTATCAGCGGCTCAGGCTGGTGGTGGTGGTGTCATGGATCCATCCTGCCTTGTATCAGCGGGTCAGGCTGGTGGTGGTGGTGTCATGGATCCATCCTGCCTTGTATCAGCGGCTCAGGCTGGTGGTGGTGGTGTCATGGATCCATCCTGCCTTGTATCAGCGGGTCAGGCTGGTGGTGGTGGTGTCATGGATCCATCCTGCCTTGTATCAGCGGGTCAGGCTGGTGGTGATGGTGTCATGGATCCATCCTGCCTTGTATCAGCGGCTCAGGCTGGTGGTGGTGATGTCATGGATCCATCCTGCCTTGTATCAGCGGCTCAGGCTGGTGGTGCTGGTGTCATGGATCCATCCTGCCTTGTATCAGCGGCTCAGGCTGGTGGTGCTGGTGTCATGGATCCATCCTGCCTTGTATCAGCGGCTCAGGCTGGTGGTGGTGGTGTCATGGATCCATCCTGCCTTGTATCAGCGGCTCAGGCTGGTGGTGGTGGTGTCATGGATCCATCCTGCCTTGTATCAGCGGGTCAGGCTGGTGGTGGTGGTGTCATGGATCCATCCTGCCTTGTATCAGCGGGTCAGGCTGGTGGTGGTGGTGTCATGGATCCATCCTGCCTTGTATCAGCGGGTCAGGCTGGTGGTGGTGGTGTCATGGTGTCTTTGGGCCCCTTGGTAACGCCACAGCCTACCTGAGTATTGTTGCTGACCATGTCCATCCCTTTATGAGCACAATGTACCCTGTAACATCTGATGGCTACTTTCAGCAGGATAATGCGCCATGTCATAAAGCTGGAATCATCTCAGACTGGTTTCTTGAACATGACAATGAGGTCACTGGACACAAATGGCTCCACAGTCACCAGATCTCAATCCAATAGAGCATCTTTGGGATGTGGTGGAACGGGAGATTCGCATCATGGATGTGCAGCCGACAAATCTGCGGCAACTGTGTGATGCCATCATGTCACTATGGAGCAAAATCTCTGAGGAGCTTCCAGCACCTTGTTGTATCTATGCCACGAAGAATTGAGGCAGTTCTGAAGGCAAAAGGGGGTCCAACCCGTTACTAGCATGGTGGACCTAATAAAGTGGCCGGTGAGTGTAGGTATAGCTATACACACACAGTATATATATCCACCCCCTAATAACCAGCACCAGGTAGCAGATATTAGACATGAAGTGTCTACACTATCAGAAGAGACAATGTAACAAACTGGTGGGTCCACATCAATGCTACAGGATAGGAGTAGTAGTACTGTGCTGTGCCCATATATACAGGATAGGAGTAGTAGTACTGTGCCCATATATACAGGATAGGAGTAGTAGTACTGTGCTGTGCCCATATATACAGGATAGGAGTAGTAGAACTGTGCTGTGCCCATATATACAGGATAGGAGTAGTAGTACTGTGCTGTGTCCATATATACAGGATAGGAGTAGTAGTACTGTGCAGTGCCCATATATACAGGATAGGAGTAGTAGTACTGTGCTGTGCCCATATATACAGGATAGGGGTAGTAGTACTGTGCTGTACCCATATATACAGGATAGGAGTAGTAGTACTGTGCTGTGCCCATATATACAGGATAGGAGTAGTAGTACTGTGCTGTGCCCATATATACAGGATAGGAGTAGTAGAACTGTGCTGTGCCCATATATACAGGATAGGAGTAGTAGTACTGTGCTGTGCCCATATATAAAGGATAGGAGTAGTAGTACTGTGCTGTGCCCATATATACAGGATAGGAGTAGTAGTACTGTGCTGTGCCCATATATACAGGATAGGAGTAGTAGTACTGTGCTGTGCCCATATATACAGGATAGGAGTAGTAGTATTGTGCTCATATATACAGGATAGGAGTAGTAGTACTGTGCTGTGGCCATATATACAGCATAGGAGTAGTAGTACTGTGCTGTGTCCATATATACAGGATAGGAGTAGTAGTACTGTGCTGTGCTCATATATACAGGATAGGAGTAGTAGTACTTTGCTGTACTTATATATACAGGATAGGAGTAGTAGTACTGTGCTGTGCCCATATATACAGGATAGGAGTAGTAGTACTGTGCTGTGCTCATATATACAGGATAGGAGTAGTAGTACTGTGCTGTGCCCATATATACAGGATAGGAATAGTAGTACTGTGCTGTGCCTATATATACAGGATAGGAGTAGTAGTACTGTGCTGTGTCCATATATACAGGATAGGAGTAGTAGTATTGTGCTCATATATACAGGATAGGGGTAGTAGTACTGTGCTGTGCCCATATATACAGGATAGGAGTAGTAGTATTGTGCTCATATATACAGGATAGGGGTAGTAGTACTGTGCTGTGCCCATATATACAGGATAGGAGTAGTAGTACTGTGCTGTACCCATATATACAGGATAGGAGTAGTAGTGCTGTGCTGTGCCCATATATACAGGATAGGAGTAGTAGTACTGTGCTGTGCTCATATATACAGGATAGGAGTAGTAGTACCATGCTGTGCCCATATATACAGGATAGGAGTAGTAGTACTGTGCTGTGCCCATATATACAGGATAGGAGTAGTAGTAGTGTGCTGTGCCCATATATACAGGATAGGAGTAGTAGTACTGTGCTGTGCCCATATATACAGGATAGGAGTAGTAGTACTGTGGTGTGTCTATATATACAGGATAGGAGTAGTAGTAGTGTGCTGTGCCCATATATACAGGATAGGAGTAGTAGTACTGTGGTGTGTCTATATATACAGGATAGGAGTAATAGTACTGTGCTGTGTCCACATATAAAGGATAGGAGTAGTAGTACTGTGCTGTGTCCATATATACAGGACAGGAGTAGTAGTACTGTGCTGTGCCCATATATACAGAATAGGAGTAGTAGTACTGTGCTGTGCCCATATATACAGGATAGGAGTAGTAGTACTGTGCTGTGCCCATATATACAGGATAGGAGTAGTAGTACTGTGCTGTGCCCATATATACAGGATAGGAGTAGTAGTAGTGTGCTGTGCCCATATATAAAGTATAGGAGTAGTAGTACTGCTATCCTGTATATACAGGATAGGAGTAGTAGTACTGTGCTGTGCCCATATATACAGGATAGGAGTAGTAGTACTGTGCTGTGCCCATATATACAGGATAGGAGGAGTAGTACTGTGCTGTGCCCATATATACAGGATAGGAGTAGTAGTACTGTGCTGTGCCCATATATACAGGATAGGAGTAGTAGTACTGTGCTGTACCCATATATACAGGATAGGAGTAGTAGTACTGTGCTGTACCCATATATACAGGATAGGAGTAGTAGTACAGTGCTGTGCCCTTATATACAGGATAGGAGTAGTAGTACTGTGCTGTGCCCATATATACAGGATAGGAGTAGTAGTACTGTGCTGTGCCCATATATACAGGATAGGAGTAGTAGTACTGTGCTGTGCCCATATATACAGGAAAGGAGTAGTAGTACTGTGCTGTGCCCATATATACAGGATAGGAGTAGTAGTGTGCTGTGCCCATATATACAGGATAGGAGTAGTAGTACTGCTATCCTGTATATACAGGATAGGAGTAGTAGTACTGTGCTGTGCCCATATATACAGGATAGGAGTAGTAGTACTGTGCTGTGCCCATATATGCAGGATAGGAGGAGTAGTACTGTGCTGTGCCCATATATACAGGATAGGAGTAGTAGTACTGTGCTTTGCCCATATATACAGGATAGGAGTAGTAGTAGTGTGCTGTGCCCATATATACAGGATAGGAGTAGTAGTACTGCTATCCTGTATATACAGGATAGGAGTAGTAGTACTGTGCTGTGCCCATATATACAGGATAGGAGTAGTAGTACTGTGCTGTGCCCATATATACAGGATAGGAGGAGGAGTACTGTGCTGTGCCAATATATACAGGATAGGAGTAGTAGTACTGTGCTGTGCCCATATATACAGGATAGGAGTAGTAGTACTGTGCTGTGCCCATATATAAAGGATAGGAGTAGTAGTACTGCTATCCTGTATATACAGGATAGGAGTAGTAGTACTGTGCTGTGCCCATATATACAGGATAGGAGTAGTAGTACTGTGCTGTGCCCATATATACAGGATAGGAGGAGTAGTACTGTGCTGTGCCCATATATACAGGATAGGAGTAGTAGTACTGTGCTGTGCCCATATATACAGGATAGGAGTAGTAGTACTGTGCTGTACCCATATATACAGGATAGGAGTAGTAGTACTGTGCTGTGCCCATATATACAGGATAGGAGTAGTAGTACTGTGCTGTGCCCATATATACAGGATAGGAGTAGTAGTACTGTGCTGTGCCCATATATACAGGATAGGAGTAGTAGTACTGTGCTGTGCCCATATATACAGGATAGGAGTAGTAGTGTGCTGTGCCCATATATACAGGATAGGAGTAGTAGTACTGCTATCCTGTATATACAGGATAGGAGTAGTAGTACTGTGCTGTGCCCATATATACAGGATAGGAGTAGTAGTACTGTGCTGTGCCCATATATACAGGATAGGAGTAGTAGTACTGTGCTGTGCCCATATATACAGGATAGGAGTAGTAGTACTGTGCTGTGTCCATATATACAGGATAGGAGGAGTAGTACTGTGCTGTGCCCATATATACAGGATAGGAGTAGTAGTACTGTGCTGTGCCCATATATACAGAATAGGAGTAGTAGTACTGTGCTGTGTCCATATATACAGGATAGGAGTAGTAGTACTGTGCTGTGCCCATTTATACAGGATAGGAGTAGTAGTACTGTGCTGTGCCCATATATACAGGATAGGAGCAGTAGTAGTGTGCTGTGCCCATATATACAGCATAGGAGTAGTAGTACTGCTATCCTGTATATACAGGATAGGAGTAGTAGTACTGTGCTGTGCCCATATATACAGGATAGGAGTAGTAGTACTGTGCTGTGACCATATATACAGGATAGGAGGAGTAGTACTGTGCTGTGCCAATATATACAGGATAGGAGTAGTAGTACTGTGCTGTGCCCATATATACAGGATAGGAGTAGTAGTACTGTGCTGTGCCCATATATACAGGATAGGAGTAGTAGTACTGTGCTGTGCCCATATATACAGGATAGGAGTAGTAGTACTGTGCACTGCCCGTATATACAGGATAGGAGTAGTAGTACTGTGCTGTCTCCATATATACAGGATAGGAGTAGTGGTACTGTGCTGTGCCCATATATACAGGATAGGAGTAGTAGTACTGTGCTGTACCTATATATACAGGATAGGAGTAGTAGTACTGTGCTGTGCCCATATATACAGGATAGGAGTAGTAGTACTGTGCTGTACCTATATATACAGGATAGGAGTAGTAGTACTGTGCTGTGCCCATATATACAGGATAGGAGTAGTAGTACTGTGCTGTGCCCATATATACAGGATAGGAGTAGTAGTAGTGTGGTGTGCCCATATATACAGGATAGGAGTAGTGGTACTGTGCTGTGCCCATATATACAGGATAGGAGTAGTAGTACTGTGCTGTGCCCATATATACAGGATAGGAGTAGTAGTAGTGTGCTGTGCCCATATATACAGGATAGGAGTAGTAGTACTGCTATCCTGTATATACAGGATAGGAGTAGTAGTACTGTGCTGTGCCCATATATACAGGATAGGAGTAGTAGTACTGTGCTGTGCCCATATATACAGGATAGGAGGAGTAGTACTGTGCTGTGCCCATATATACAGGATAGGAGTAGTAGTACTGTGCTGTGCCCATATATACAGGATAGGAGTAGTAGTACTGTGCTGTGCCCATATATACAGGATAGGAGTAGTAGTACTGTGCTGTGCCCATATATACAGGATAGGAGTAGTAGTACTGTGCTGTGCCCATATATACAGGATAGGAGTAGTAGTGTGCTGTGCCCATATATACAGGATAGGAGTAGTAGTACTGCTATCCTGTATATACAGGATAGGAGTAGTAGTACTGTGCTGTGCCCATATATACAGGATAGGAGTAGTAGTACTGTGCTGTGCCCATATATACAGGATAGGAGTAGTAGTACTGTGCTGTGCCCATATATACAGGATAGGAGTAGTAGTGTGCTGTGCCCATATATACAGGATAGGAGTAGTAGTACTGCTATCCTGTATATACAGGATAGGAGTAGTAGTACTGTGCTGTGCCCATATATACAGGATAGGAGGAGTAGTACTGTGCTGTGCCCATATATACAGGATAGGAGTAGTAGTAGTGTGCTGTGCCCATATATACAGGATAGGAGTAGTAGTACTGCTATCCTGTATATACAGGATAGGAGTAGTAGTACTGTGCTGTGCCCATATATACAGGATAGGAGTAGTAGTACTGTGCTGTCCCCATATATACAGGATAGGAGGAGTAGTAGTACTGTGCACATATATACAGGATAGGAGTAGTAGTACTGTGCTGTGCCCATATATACAGGATAGGAGTAGTAGTACTGTGCTGTGCCCATATATACAGGATAGGAGTAGTAGTACTGTGCTGTGCCCATATATACAGGATAGGAGTAGTAGTACTGTGCTGTGCCCATATATACAGGATAGGAGTAGTAGTACTGTGCTGTGCCCATATATACAGGATAGGAGTAGTAGTACTGTGCTGTGTCCATATATACAGGATAGGAGTAGTAGTACTGTGCTGTGTCCATATATACAGGATAGGAGTAGTAGTACTGTGCTGTGCTCATATATACAGGATAGGAGTAGTAGTACTGTGCTGTACCCATATATACAGGATAGGAGTAGTAGTACTGTGCTGTGCTCATATATACAGGATAGGAGTAGTAGTACTGTGCTGTGCCCATATATACAGGATAGGAGTAGTAGTACTGTGCTGTGCTCATATATACAGGATAGGAGTAGTAGTACTGTGCTGTGCTCATATATACAGGATAGGAGTAGTAGTACTGTGCTGTGCCCATATATACAGGATAGGAGTAGTAGTACTGTACTGTGCCCATATATACAGGATAGGAGTAGTAGTACTGTGCTGTGCCCATATATACAGGATAGGAGTAGTAGTACTGTGCTGTGTCCATATATACAGGATAGGAGTAGTAGTACTGTGCTGTGCCCATATATACAGGATAGGAGTAGTAGTACTGTGCTGTGTCCATATATACAGGATATGAGTAGTAGTGCTGTGCTGTACCCATATATACAGGATAGGAGTAGTAGTACTGTGCTGTGCCCATATATACAGGATAGGAGTAGTAGTACTGTGCTGTGCCCATATATACAGGATAGGAGTAGTAGTACAGTGCTGTGCCCATGTATACAGGATAGGAGTAGTAGTACTGTGCTGTGCCCAGATATACAGGATAGGAGTAGTAGTACTGTGCTTTGTCTATATATACAGGATAGGAGTAGTAGTACTGTGCTGTACCCATATATACAGGACAGGAGTAGTAGTACAGTGCTGTGTCCATATATACAGGATAGGAGTAGTAGTACTGTGCTGTGCCCAGATATACAGGATAGGAGTAGTAGTACTGTGCTTTGTCTATATATACAGGATAGGAGTAGTAGTACTGTGCTGTACCCATATATACAGGATAGGAGTAGTAGTACTGTGCTGTGCCCATATATACAGGATAGGAGTAGTAGTACTGTGCTGTGCCCATATATACAGGATAGGAGTAGTAGTACAGTGCTGTGCCCATATATACAGGATAGGAGTAGTAGTACTGTGCTGTGTCCATATATACAGGATAGGAGTAGTAGTACTGTGCTGTGTCCATATATACAGGATAGGAGTAGTAGTACTGTGCTGTGTCCATATATACAGGATAGGAGTAGTAGTACTGTGCTGTCTCCATATATACAGGATAGGAGTAGTAGTACAGTGCTGTGCCCATATATACAGGATAGGAGTAGTAGTACTGTGCTGTGCCCATATATGCAGGATAGGAGTAGTAGTACAGTGCTGTGCCCATATATACAGGATAGGAGTAGTAGTACTGTGCTGTGCTCCTATATACAGGATAGGAGTAGTAGTACTGTGCTGTGTCCATATATACAGGATAGGAGTAGTAGTACTGTGCTGTACACAGCTCTGCTACATCACGGTGGCTGAATACATAAACATTGATATGTGACCCAGCGGACACCTCTCACCCTGTGATTATAGCATTGCCCGCTGCATTATGTGTGACACCCCAGGTACTTACCCCCGGGTCGTGCACTTACCTTGTGAGATGTAGAGGCAGAGTAGTAATAGTGTCCATCCCTCAGCCATGGTGACCCCGGCCCTCTCCCCCGCTGGCCGCTGTTGGACCTCTGTGGGGGTCCTCTGTCCTCTCCTGTGGCTCAGCTGCGAGGACTCTGTGAGGACATAGCTGAGAACTGGTTTGGTGATGAGGAAGGACACACCTGCTGCAGGAGCTTCTCCCTCCCCTGCACAAAAATGTGACAAAAAACTGAATTTTACAACATTGACCTATAGAAAAGGCGACACCCAAATACTAAATACCTGGACCCATGAGTCATGTGACGTCCGCACTGCTCCATCCATCAACGTCACCAATCACTTACCGCAGCAGAACTAGTAGTTATTAATGGTTGTAGGAAACTTGTCACAGTACAGGGATAATACACACAGTGATGTCACAGTACAGGGATAATACACACAGTGATGTCACAGTACAGAGATAATACACACAGTGATGTCACAGTACAGAGATAATACACACAGTGATGTCACAGTACAGGGATAATACACACAGTGATGTCACAGTACAGAGATAATACACACAGTGATGTCACAGTACAGGGATAATACACACAGTGATGTCACAGCACAGGGATAATACACACAGTGATGTCACAGTACAGGGATAATACACACAGTGATGTCACAGTACAGAGATAATACACACAGTGATGTCACAGTACAGGGATAATACACACAGTGATGTCACAGTACAGAGATAATACACACAGTGATGTCACAGTACAGGGATAATACACACAGTGATGTCACAGCACAGGGATAATACACACAGTGATGTCACAGTACAGAGATAATACACACAGTGATGTCACAGTACAGAGATAATACACACAGTGATGTCACAGTACATGGATAATACACACAGTGATGTCACAGCACAGGGATAATACACACAGGGATGTCACAGTACAAGGATAATACACACAGTGATGTCACAGTACAGAGATAATACACACAGTGATGTCACAGTACAGGGATAATACACACAGTGATGTCACAGTACAGGGATAATACACACAGTGATGTCACAGTACAGAGATAATACACACAGTGATGTCACAGTACAGGGATAATACACACAGTGATGTCACAGTACAGGGATAATACACAGTGATGTCACAGTACAGAGATAATACACACAGTGATGTCACAGTACAGGCATAATACACACAGTGATGTCACAGTACAGGGATAATACACACAGCGATGTCACAGTACAGGGATAATACACACAGTGATGTCACAGTACAGGGATAATACACACAGTGATGTCACAGTACAGGGATAATACACACAGTGATGTCACAGTATAGAGATAATACACACAGTGATGTCACAGTACAGGGATAATACACACAGTGATGTCACAGTACAGGGATAATACACACAGTGATGTCACAGTACAGGGATAATACACACAGTGATGTCACAGTACAGAGATAATACACACAGTGATGTCACAGTACAGAGATAATACACACAGTGATGTCACAGTACAGGGATAATACACAGTGATGTCACAGTACAGGGATAATACACACAGTGATGTCACAGTACAGGGATAATACACACAGCGATGTCACAGTACAGAGATAATACACACAGTGATGTCACAGTACAGAGATAATACACACAGTGATGTCACAGTACAGGATAATACACACAGTGATGTCACAGTACAGGGATTATACACACAGTGATGTCACAGTACAGGGATAATACACACAGTGATGTCACAGTACAGGGATGATACACACAGTGATGTCACAGTACAGAGATAATACACACAGTGATGTCACAGTACAGAGATAATACACACAGTGATGTCACAGTACAGGATAATACACACAGTGATGTCACAGTACAGGGATAATACACACAGTGATGTCACAGTACAGGGATAATACACACAGCGATGTCACACAGTACAGAGATAATACACACAGTGATGTCACAGTACAGAGATAATACACACAGTGATGTCACAGTACAGGGATAATACACACAGTGATGTCACAGTACAGAGATAATACACACAGTGATGTCACAGTACAGGATAATACACACAGTGATGTCACAGTACAGGGATAATACACACAGTGATGTCACAGTACAGGGATAATACACACAATGATGTCACAGTACAGGGATAATACACACAGTGATGTCACAGTACAGGGATAATACACACAGTGATGTCACAGTACAGGGGATAATACACACAGTGATGTCACAGTACAGAGATAATACACACAGCGATGTCACAGTACAGGGATAATACACACAGTGATGTCACAGTACAGGGATAATACACACAGCGATGTCACAGTACAGGGATAATACACATAGTGATGTCACAGTACAGGGATAATACACACAGTGATGTCACAGTTCAGGGATAATACACACAGCGATGTCACAGTACAGGGATAATACACATAGTGATGTCACAGTACAGGGATAATACACACAGTGATGTCACAGTACAGGGGATAATACACACAGTGATGTCACAGTACAGAGATAATACACACAGTGATGTCACAGTACAGGGATAATACACACAGTGATGTCACAGTACAGGGATAATACACACAGCGATGTCACACAGTACAGGGATAATACACACAGTGATGTCACAGTACAGAGATAATACACACAGTGATGTCACAGTACAGGGATAATACACACAGTGATGTCACAGTACAGGGATAATACACACAGTGATGTCACAGCACAGAGATAATACACACAGTGATGTCACAGTACAGGGATAATACACACAGTGATGTCACAGTACAGGGATAATACACACAGTGATGTCACTGTATTCCCGAATCCTGAATTTGTTTAGACATTTTGTGGAAATAAACTAACAATACAAAGTAATATTTTCTCCAAAATAGTATAGAAAAACAAATATTTTTGTATAACAAAATGAAAATTTGATTTCCTGTTTTGAAAATTTCCTTTATTAAATGTTGTGTGTTCTCTGCCCGACCCTGGAGTGTCTATAACTAATGATACATTGTAACGGCGCCATTAGAAAATACAACAGGAGGCACAAAAAACAAGCCCTGAAGTATCTGCCTCCATACAGAAGAGAAATAAGTGAATGGCAGGTCTGTGCCTCCACCGCTGGTTATTAAGGGTTAAACTGATGATTTGGAAAGGGAAAGTAACATTTGTGATTAGCATCCGGCCCGAGACCTCTGTGTCCTGGAGGTCACCGGGAATCATGGGAGGACGGAGTCATTATCTTTACACCCGGAGGAACCTCACAGAGACTTGTGGCTGGGACCTGCAGGAGCCCCCCACCAGTACTGGACGGAGGGGACGTGAGGGTCTGAGGAACTGCTGGAGGTGACCACTAGAGGTCGTCTTCTGCTGGACCTTCGTCACGTCTATTATCTGGTTATGTTCATAACCCATAACCTGGGGTGCACTGGAGGAGCATCTGGTGGCCCCCGGGTCCAGACCCTACAGCAGCGGCCAAGACGTCCTCCCCCAGGAGCATGTTGTGGCTCCTGCAGACATCTCATAGACCTTTGTTCTTCTCTTATCATCTTCACTTCCCCTGATCTGTATTTTGACTCCTTCAGCCCCAGACTTTTATTTTCCTGTTTTGTAAACTTCTATAGACGTCGTCGTCACAGTACAAAGGTTCCTTTGTATCCAGGACACCCTCCACTTCCAGCACCACGGTTCAGCAACTCTACATAAGTCACTAGACAAGGGAGGGGGACCGGGTATGGCGGGTCTCTACTCATGAATGGCCGGACGAGGCTCTGACATCTGAGTCATCAACTCGGACTTGGTTGATGGTTGGAAGCTGAAGACGGAGAGCAATGAATTGGGCCCCCACTACTTCAGGGATGAGGGGGTCATGGAGCCCCAACCACCATGGACGAGGCTTTGTGAGGGATGTCTAGAAGAACCAATTTCATGATTCAATTAGGACCAATGGATCATTCCAAATTTGGTCAAAAGTTTATCAAAAAATATTAAGTAACTTCAGGTGGGTGTAGAATTACCCAGACGTAGAAGTCTTAGCGCGCCCCACTAGGTGTCACATTTGGAGAGGTGTCACATTTGGAGAGACCAGGACTATAAATACCAGTCGGGGGATGGGTACAGGTTCTGTTTTGGCACCGGGAGCTCCTGTTACACCTCCACCTCATTTTATACTCTCACCACTCCCAAACCTTGGCCCGCGTCCTCAGGACCAGCCTTGATTTAGGACCATCTACAGACGTTCAGCCCGGCAGCTCAATGTCAGGAATGCTCATAATTGCTCTGAAGTTTTTGGTGTGTCCAGCTGAAGACAAAAAATATACCTGATCTTCTGGTTCACAGACTTCAAAAATATTTCTGGTATTTGGTGAGGGGAACTTTATGTTATTGACTACACTTGACCATATATCAGGAAACACTCAGGTGTCATTAGTCGTGATGGGATCTATCATCTACCGATAGTCTGGTGTGAGTGTTGGCCGGAAAAGAACTGGTCACGCTGTTGATAACCCTGTCTGATTTTTTGTTCTCCGTGAAGTTTTTGGCCGGAGCTTTTCCGTCTTTCCTTAATCTGCTGAAATCTTTGGTCAACCAGGACTTCTTGACCGTCATAGGTCTGAGGAGACACATGAATGTACTTTGGGTTATTATTGCAGTAGACATTGTGCGTTTTTAGAGTTTCGGCACACCCTGGCCACCTCCCTGGACCTCCCACTCATTTCATATTGACTCTTTTTGAAATCCTCTCCCACTTTTCTACACTCGTGACATCCGTCAGTTTGCATTTTTCAGATAGTTTTAGCTTGAACCTGTTAATGTATGTATGGGAAGGGTGGACCTCCGCAATGCAGAGGCTTGTGCACAACCTGATACTCCACCAAGATCCTAAAGGTTGGAGTCTGCTGTGACTCATGACCTTAAAAGGTCTTGTTGGTTGCACTTTATTTGGTTGACCAACCACGGACTTATTGGATCAACCATCAGTTCTTTGTGCGTGGTAGACCTTCCTGGAACCTGAGTAAAGCCAAATGGGTCACAAGATACTGGAGGTCTCCAGAAGTTGCGAGAGGTGGCAGTCTTGCTCTTGACAAGCGAAGAATACAAAAATGTTTTGGTCTTTAAGACCCTAAACAAGCTTTCATGTAGGGGTTAGAGGTTCATGAAGAGCCTTCATGTTCTACCATGACCTATGAAGGTTGTCAATGTGATGTCATGATACTGGACCCTACCGGCACCTGACAACACCCTCCGGACCTCGGCTACTCTTCTGGTCTTTGGCAGAGATTCCCGTAGGGTGAATTCTTCTGTATATTTCCCATAATGAAGAAGACCGTGAAGATTTCTAACCTTTGACATCTAAAATTTTGCCTTAAAGTTTGAGGCTTATTTTGTGCCGACCCATGAACCATCTCCCATAATGATGATGACATCAGCTCCACGACGAAATGAACTTTCAAGAAAACGAACCCTTGAGGCCTCGTCTTGGAGGCATTTTCTGGCAGAAACGTCTAATTATCTCTAGAAGTGACAAGAACATGGAGACGGCGGTGACTCACGGCGAGGACTCTCCCCGACACATCCTGTACCACACACAAACGAGTCACTCAATGATCCGAGAAATACAGAAAGTGGAAGTTTATTATGAAATAAATTAAGGACTCGAGGGTCCACAAGGCACAATGATTGGATTTACAGGCAATGAGGAGGAGTTTGCTTCAAGACCGACCATTGTTGTTAGGAACCAGGAGGAGGCAGCGTGGATGGGAAGACCACCCAGAAGACGTGGGCCACCACATCAGTCCATTGTCTCCAGAGTAACATACTCCATACTATGTATTATATAGATTATTCCGATCCTTCCCAATGGTGAGGAAACGACCCAACATCTCATGTGTACGGTGGTGACATCGATGTAAAGAAGGCACTAATATGGGGGCTGAGGGTGATACTGTTATGGGGCACTGTGGTGGTTGGACTGTATTGGGGCACTGTGGCTGGTACTGCACTGGGGATCGGTGGCTTGTACTATTATGGGGGACCATGAATGGAGCTGTATTAGAACTTGATGGCTGGTAGTTATATGGGGAACCATGGCTGGTCCTGTATTGGGGCTCAATGGCTGGTGCAGTATTGGGGCTCAGTGGCTGATACTATTATGGGGGACCATGGCTGGTGCAGTATTGGTGCTCAGTCGCTGGCGTTGTTACCAGACCATGTGCTTTGCACTGTATGAAGGACCCTGCTCTTCATGGATCCTGTACGGTTTTTGGATGGCCCACTACGAATCTTTGGTGTCGGGCACCTGGACATGGGGCGGGTGTGTGGTGCCTCCTGGACAGAGGTGCCCCATAATGATATTACATGTGGACCCCATCCCCTTAGTCCTCTGTAGACTCCAGATCTTCGAGGTCTTGTAGTTTATGGCTCGTCGTCCGCATCCTCTTGGGTTTGATCACAGCAGTGTCCGTAGCCCCCCGATGAGCCCCAGGAGAGCGCCCCCCATCAGGCTCCGGTGCACGGTGCTGGAGCCCGATTTGAAGTAAGAGCTGACGACTCCGGTGTTACACAGATTGCCCTGGCAGCAGTACAACTTCTGGCTGGCCTGCAGGGAGAGGGAAGCCGAAAGACCCCAACACACGTCCCCCGAGACACAGCCGCGCATCAGAGTGTTCCCCCGAGGAAATCCTAAGGAGACAATCACACAAAAGAGATTACATCACAGAACGTGTCCAGGAAGTGGGGGTCACATATGTATGATGTCACAGTAACCAGGAAGTGGGGGTGACATATGTATGATGTCACAGTAACCAGGAAGTGGGGGTCACTTACGTATGATGTCACAGGAAGTGGGGGTTACACATTTATGATGTCACAGTAACCAGGAAGTGGGGAGCACATACGTATGATGTCACAGTAACCAGGAAGTGGGGGTCACATATGTATGATGTCACAGTAACCAGGAAGTGGGGATCACTTACGTATGATGTCACAGGAAGTGGGGGTTACACATTTATGATGTCACAGTAACCAGGAAGTGGGGGTCACATATGTATGATGTCACAGTAACCAGAAAGTGGGGGTCACATACGTATGATGTCACAGTAACCAGGAAGTAGGGGTCACATATGTATAATGTCACAGTAACCAGGAACTGGGGGTCACATACGTATGATGTCAGAGTAATAACAAGCCCCAAAGCAAATAGCGAAGGGGCTGAGGACTGTAGGGGGTGGTTTCATGCCTTCTGGTAGGCTGGTGGGGCTTGCCCCTTTACTCCTCCCGTGTGAGGTCACAGGAGGTGGTGTTTGGGGGCGGGTAAGGACCCGCTCGGTGGTTTTATAAAGTCCGAGAGCACATGGGGGGGCCTCTTTCCTTCTGCCCCCTGGACCGAAGAGGCGAGAAGTCTCCCTCCCACCCTGCCCTCAGAATTATTTCTTTTCAGCTTTTCTTTCCTTGGTTCTGGCTGTTTCCTTCTGTTTTCCTACAGTTGTCACAGCGAAGGCGGAAGTTACACAGGCCCTAAGGCGCTGGAAGATGCCCACATGCCGGTGCAGGGCCGCAGCCGCCATTTCGGGCGAAGTTGGTTCTCAAGATTTTGAAGATGCCAAGCGGGCCTAGCAAGTTGGGAAATGTTTTAATTTATAACGTTATTTAATAATTTATCTTAGTTGTTAGTAAACGCTGTGGCCTTCCCACATTACCCAAACATTTAGTTTCCCGGTCTGTTGATGGGTGGTTAGTCTAGGTACACAGTCAAGTACCAGACGGTTGGGTGGTTAGTCTAGGTACACGGTCAAGTACCAGACGGTTGGGTGGTTAGTCTAGGTACACGGTCAAGTACCAGACGGTTGGGTGGTTAGTCTAGGTACACGGTCAAGTACCAGACAGCTGGGTGGTTAGTCTAGGTACACGGTCAAGTACCAGACGGATGGGTGGTTAGTCTAGGTACACGGTCAAGTACCAGACGGTTGGGTGGTTAGTCTAGGTACACGGTCAAGTACCAGACGGTTGGGTGGTTAGTCTAGGTACACGGTCAAGTACCAGACGGTTGGGTGGTTAGTCAAGGTACGGGGTAAAGTACCAGACGGTTGGGTGGTTAGTCTAGGTACACGGTCAAGTACCAGACGGTTGGGTGGTTAGTCTAGGTACACGGTCAAGTACCAGACGGATGGGTGGTTAGTCTAGGTACACGGTCAAGTACCAGACGGATGGGTGGTTAGTCTAGGTACAGGGTCAAGTACCAGACGGTTGGGTGGTTAGTCTAGGTACACGGTCAAGTACCAGACGGTTAGGTGGTTAGTCTAGGTACACGGTCAAGTACCAGACGGTTGGGTGGTTAGTCTAGGTACATGGTCAAGTACCAGACGGTTGGGTGGTTAGTCTAGGTACACGGTCAAGTACCAGAAGGATGGGTGGTTAGTATAGGTACACGGTCAAGTACCAGATGGTTGGGTGGTTAGTCTAGGTACACGGTCAAGTACCTGACGGTTGGGTGGTTAGTCTAGGTACACGGTCAAGTACCAGACGGTTGGGTGGTTAGTCTAGGTACACGGTCAAGTACCAGACGGTTGGGTGGTTAGTCTAGGTACACGGTCAAGTACCAGACAGTTGGGTGGTTAGTCTAGGTACAGGGTCAAGTACCAGAAGGTTGGGTGGTTAGTCTAGGTACACGGTCAAGTACCAGACGGTTGGGTGGTTAGTCTAGGTACAGGGTCAAGTACCAGATGGTTGGGTGGTTAGTCTAGGTACACGGTCAAGTACCAGACGGTTGGGTGGTTAGTCTAGGTACAGGGTCAAGTACCAGAAGGTTGGGTGGTTAGTCTAGGTACACGGTCAAGTACCAGACGGTTGGGTGGTTAGTCTAGGTACAGGGTCAAGTACCAGATGGTTGGGTGGTTAGTCTAGGTACAGGGTCAAGTACCAGACGGTTGGGTGGTTAGTCTAGGTACAGGGTCAAGTACCAGACGGTTGGGTGGTTAGTCTAGGTACACGGTCAAGTACCAGACGGTTGGGTGGTTAGTCTAGGTACAGGGTCAAGTACCAGACGGTTGGGTGGTTAGTCTAGGTACATGGTCAAGTACCAGACACTTGGGTGGTTAGTCTAGGTACAGGGTCAAGTACCAGACGGATGGGTGGTTAGTCTAGGTACACGGTCAAGTACCAGACGGTTGGGTGGTTAGTCTAGGTACATGGTCAAGTACCAGACACTTGGGTGGTTAGTCTAGGTACAGGGTCAAGTACCAGGTGGCTGGGTGGTTAGTCTAGGTACACGGTCAAGTACCAGACGGTTGGGTGGTTAGTCTAGGTACACAGTCAAGTACCAGACACTTGGGTGGTTAGTCTAGGTACAGGGTCAAGTACCAGACGGTTGGATGGTTAGTCTAGGTACAGGGTCAAGTACCAGACGGTTGGGTGGTTAGTCTAGGTACAGGGTCAAGTACCAGACGGTTGGGTGGTTAGTCTAGGTACACAGTCAAGTACCAGACGGTTGGGTGGTTAGTCTAGGTACAGGGTCAAGTACCAGACGGTTGGGTGGTTAGTCTAGGTACAGGGTCAAGTACCAGACGGTTGGGTGGTTAGTCTAGGTACAGGGTCAAGTACCAGACGGTTGGGTGGTTAGTCTAGGTACAGGGTCAAGTACCAGACGGTTGGGTGGTTAGTCTAGGTACAGGGTCAAGTACCAGATGGTTGGGTGGTTAGTCTAGGTACACGGTCAAGTACCAGACGGTTGGGTGGTTAGTCTAGGTACACGGTCAAGTACCAGACAGTTGGGTGGTTAGTCTAGGTACACGGTCAAGTACCAGACGGTTGGGTGGTTAGTCTAGGTACATGGTCAAGTACCAGACACTTGGGTGGTTAGTCTAGGTACAGGGTCAAGTACCAGACGGATGGGTGGTTAGTCTAAGTACCGGGTCAAGTACCAGACAGTTGGGTGGTTAGTCTAGGTACAGGGTCAAGTACCAGACGGTTGGGTGGTTAGTCTAGGTACAGGGTCAAGTACCAGACGGATGGAAGGTTTATCAAAGTACAAGGTCAAGTACCAAACGGTTGGATGGTTTATCAAGGTACAGGGGCAAGTACCAAATTTAAGGTTTGGGTTTGTTAATCCCTGCAGTCCCAGGAAGTGGGGGGTCACATACGTATGATGTTACAGTAACCAGGAAGTGGGGGTTACACATATATGATGTCACAGTAACCAGGAAGTGGGGGTCACACACGTATGATGTCACAGTAACCAGGAAGTGTGGGTCACATATGTATGATGTCACAGTAACCAGGAAGTGGGGGTCACATATGTATGATGTCACAATAACCAGGAAGTAGGGGTCACATACGTATGATATCACACGAAGTGGGGGTCACACACGTATGATGTCACAATAACCAGGAAGTGGGGGCTACACATGTTTGATGTCACAGTAACCAGGAAGTGGGGGCTACACATGTATGATGTCACAGTAACCAGGAAGTGGGGGGTCACATACGTATGATGTCACAGTAACCAGGAAGTGGGGGTCACATAGTTATGATGTCACAGTAACCAGGAAGTGGGGGTCACATACGTATGATGTCACAGTAACCAGGAAGTGGGGGCCACATACGTATGATGTCACAGTAACCAGGAAGTGGGAGGGTCACATAGGTATGATGTCACAGTAACCAGGAAGTGGGGGTCACATATGTATGATGTCACAGTATCCAGGAAGTAGGGGCAGTGGGGCCTACATTAGTATGACCTGGTAACGCAGTATTACCTACTACATCCAGGCAGCTGGTCATGTTTCCGGTACAGGCCACGGTGGATGTGATGGGGGTGCGACACTCCCCTTTGCCGGTCTCGTTGCAGGCGTAGCACTGGATGCCGTTAGGCGACTCATCCACGGTCACTGTTGGGGAGGATATACATATATATATATATATTATAAAGACGGCCTAATCTGGGGATGTCCTGCACCCTGTCCGGGGGCAAATTCAAAGTCTCACACTCAAATTTTTCCCTACCCTCAAATTGCAATGCTCCATAGCCCCTCCCCCCGTCTCTGAGTGATTGCTGTAGTATTCAACCAGAAGCCTGAATCAGCTTTCACCCAGTGCAGAGGAGAGTGGCTGTGGAGCAGTACAGGTCAGACAGCACAGAGCACAGCAGTGTGAGGATTTGGCCACTGTACAGATCATACAATGCGTTGTCCTGCTGTTACCTGGTCGCACGCCCTGGTTGCAGTTGTTGGACCCGCAGCAGGACACCTGGGAGTACACCCTGGGGCTGCCGGTGTTATACTCCAGCCGCCGGCCGCACAGGTTGCCCGTGCCGCAGCCCTTATACACCACGTTTGAGCTGGAGCCTGTGGACATAGGAGGGGGGTTAGTA
Organism: Engystomops pustulosus; assembly: GCF_040894005.1. Taxonomy (NCBI): domain Eukaryota; kingdom Metazoa; phylum Chordata; class Amphibia; order Anura; family Leptodactylidae; genus Engystomops; species Engystomops pustulosus. Next base: position 4,658,324 of record NC_092416.1, on the reverse strand, counting down.
CATGCTGTATGCCGGGGGTCCTGCCGGGGATATTGGGGGCGTTACACTCACCGTTCACATAGAGGGTCTGGATGGTCATACAGCGGTCCTGGACCCCCGCACAGCGCAGAGACGTCAGGTTAGCGGCACAGGACACGTTGTTGCCCTCACAGGCCTGACACCAGAGGCCCGAGACCGGGACCCGAGCTGCAGAGAGAGACCCCATCAAACTCCGCACCCAGACCCCCCCCCAACCAAGAGACCACCCTAATACTTACCGTAATATGTGCCCTTATTACACATGTCTGTAATACAACACTGAGAACTGATGTACGACTTCCTGAAGCCCAGATCCAAGTACACGGACTCATTACACACCAGACCTTGTGAGCAACCCTTATATGTCCACTCCGAGACACTGTCCGGCTGTCCACCCTGCCCCGCCTCTGCAAAGCAGTATTATAGCAGTTATATTCTTGTACATAGGGGGCAGTATTATAGTAGTTATATTCCTGTACATAGGGGGCAGTATTATAGTAGTTATATTCCTGTACATAGGGACATTATTATAGTAGTTATATTCTTGTACATAGGGGGCAGTATTATAGTAGTTATATTCCTGTACATAGGGGGCAGTATTATAGCAGTTATATTCTTGTACATAGGGGGCAGTATTATAGTAGTTATATTCCTGTACATAGGGGGCAGTATTATAGTAGTTATATTCCTGTACATAGGGGCAGTATTATAGTAGTTATATTCCTGTACACAGGGGGCAGTATTATAGTAGTTATATTCCTGTACATAGGGGCAGTATTATAGTAGTTATATTCCTGTACATAGGGGGCAGTATTATAGTAGTTATATTCCTGTACATAGGGGGCAGTATTATAGTAGTTATATTCCTGTACATAGGGGGCAGTATTATAGTAGTTATATTCCTGTACATAGGGGGCAGTATTATAGTAGTTATATTCCTGTACATAGGGGGCAGTATTATAGTAGTTATATTCCTGTACATAGGGGGCAGTATTATAGTAGTTATATTCCTGTACATAGGGAGCAGTATTATAGTAGTTATATTCCTGTACATAGGGGGCAGTATTATAGTAGTTATATTCCTGTACATAGGGGCCAGTATTATAGTAGTTATATTCTTGTACATAGGGGGCAGTATTATAGTAGTTATATTCTTGTACATAGGGGGCAGTATTATAGTAGTTATATTCCTGTACATAGGGGGCAGTATTATAGTAGTTATATTCTTGTACATAGGGGGCAGTATTATAGTAGTTATATTCTTGTACACAGGGGGCAGTATTATAGTAGTTATATTCTTGTACATAGGGGGCAGTATTATAGTAGTTATATTCCTGTACATAGGAGGCAGTATTATAGTAGTTATATTCCTGTACATAGGGGGCAGTATTATAGTAGTTATATTCCTGTACATAGGGGCAGTATTATAGTAGTTATATTCCTGTACATAGGGGGCAGTATTATAGTAGTTATATTCTTGTACATAGGAGGCAGTATTATAGTAGTTATATTCTTGTACATAGGGGGGCAGTATTATAGTAGTTATATTCTTGTACATAGGAGGCAGTATTATAGTAGTTATATTCTTGTACATAGGAGGCAGTATTATAGTAGTTATATTCTTGTACATAGGGAGCAGTATTATAGTAGTTATATTCTTGTACATAGGGGGCAGTATTATAGTAGTTATAGTCTTGTACATAGGGGGCAGTATTATAGTAGTTATATTCTTGTACATAGGAGGCAGTATTATAGTAGTTATATTCTTGTACATAGGGGGCAGTATTATAGTAGTTATATTCTTGTACATAGGAGGCAGTATTATAGTAGTTATATTCCTGTACACAGGGGGCAGTATTATAGTAGTTATATTCCTGTACATAGGGGGCAGTATTATAGTAGTTATATTCCTGTACATAGGGGGCAGTATTATAGTAGTTATATTCCTGTACATAGGAGGCAGTATTATAGTAGTTATGTTCTTGTACATAGGAGGCAGTATTATAGTAGTTATATTCTTGTACATAGGGGGCAGTATTATAGTAGTTATATTCTTGTACATAGGGGGCAGTATTATAGTAGTTATATTCTTGTACATAGGGGGCAGTATTATAGCAGTTATATTCCTGTACATAGGAGGCAGTATTATAGTAGTTATATTCCTGTACATAGGAGGCAGTATTATAGTAGTTATATTCCTGTACATTGGGGGCAGTATTATAGTAGTTATATTCCTGTACATAGGGGGCAGTATTATAGTAGTTATATTCCTGTACATAGGAGGCAGAATTATAGTAGTTATATTCCTGTACATAGGGGGCAGTATTATAGTAGTTATATTCCTGTACATAGGGGGCAGTATTAGAGTAGTTATATTCTTGTACATAGGGGGCAGTATTATAGTAGTTATATTCCTGTACATAGGGGGCAGTATTATAGTAGTTATATTCTTGTACATAGGGGGCAATTTTTATTAGTAAAAAACAAACATAAATACAGAAATACTTTTTCCATCAAAATAAATCATACATATTCATAAAAATGAAATGTATATTAAATATAACTTAAGAGTCCATTTTGGCTGAAAGGGAAACAAAGAAAAAACAGAAAAAAAACAAAAACAAATGCATCCACATTATATAATCGGACATATTTCAGTCTAGATGGATGTTCCTCCAGAGTGTTATATTCTCCCCCTTTTTCCTGACCTCTAATGACCGGATCCACCTGAGCTCGGACATTATGAGACTTATGGCCTTATTATGATGGAATGGCTCGCTATGTATGGACACTCTGGTTCTCATGTGCCAGTGATAGTACTTGATGACCTGGATCACTATGTACATGGTCTCCCGGTCGATGTTACTTACAGTAGGTGTCACACCATAGAGGATCTCTGGGTACCTGAGGGACTGCAGTGATGGGATTCTTAGCTTGTTGGAAATGTCCTGCCAGATGTTCCGTCCACCCCAGCACTGAGAGATAAAATGGACCATAGTCTCCTCTGTCTGACACCCGAGGGGACACATACGATCAGTCACACTTAGGAACTTTAGATTTCCCCTGACAAACAGTTTCCCCTGTAATGAGAGCCAGGCGATGTCACAGAACTTATAGGGCAGCCTCCGACCATTCATAAACCTCAAACTGTCCTTTAGGGTGGTGGTTGGACAGTCTGGAAGTGCCAGCTGCAGAGAGTAGAAGGTCCTACAGACTCTGGAGTACAGATCTTTCCTGGTCTTACTTTCAATAAAAGACTTGTCTATCCCCCATTTCCTTAAACACCTTAGACCATACTCCAGATACTGGGGGAGGAAGCCAGGAGTCCATCGCCCCCTCTTGAGACTGCCGCCTCGCACCCAAGACTCTGCAAAAGGCAATATCCAGTCCCTGACACTACTTACCCACAGGAGATCATTATTTGAGTCCAGGCTTCCAAAATTTACTTTCAGAAACATGGAGTCAAAAAAGACCCTTGGATTTAACATATCCAGTCCACCCTCTCTCCTCTGCAGGTAGGTGATCCCTCTTTTTACTGGGTTCAACCTGTTCCCCCATAAAAGCTGGAAGAACAGGCTAAAGAGCCTAGCGGAGAAAGATTCTGGCAAAGGAAAGACAACAGAGACGTAGAGGAAGACAGGGACCAGGTAAGTCTTCAGCAGAGTAACCCTTTCTCTATAGGTCAGCCTCCAGTTCTTCCATCGCTGAACCTTTACATTTCCGGCTTCCAACTTTTTCTCCCAATTTAGTATGGAATTATCTTCCCTCCCAAATTTCACCCCAAGGATCTTAATATGGGTGGAGGCCTTGGCGAACTGTGGCAGATCAAAGCCAGGAGCAGTATCCAATGTCCAGAAAGCCTGACTCTTCTCTAGGTTAACCATAGACCCAGAGGCCTCTGAGTAACTTCTGATGGCTGCAGATAACATCTCCACCTCACGAGGTTCAGATATCACCACAGTCACATCATCCGCGTAGGCAACAACATCCAGGGGCAAGCAATGGGGGACCGGCACCCCCCGAAAATCACACCGCTGCAGTGATCTCAGGAACGGATCGATAGCGAACACATACAGCAGTGGACTCAGGGGGCAGCCCTGTCGCACCCCCGCCTCTACCCTGAAAGTGTCCCCCTGCCAACCATTGATGAGAGGAAAGCTCTTCGCCTCTCTGTACAAAGTCCTGAGCCAATCCACAAATTCTCCCGGAATACCGTACTTTGATAAAGTGGCCCATAGATAATCGTGGTCAACCCTGTCAAAGGCTTTAGCCTGGTCCAGACCTACAACATATCTCCCACACCTCAGAGCTTTACATCTCTCAAACATCTCTCTTATCGAGATGACTGCTCCAGAGATGTTCCGCCCTTTTACTGTGCCGTACTGAGAGCCTGCCAACAGTGCCGGGGACAAACAGACTAATCTAGAAAACAGGATTTTTGCCAAAATCTTCCTGTCAACATTCAAGAGGGCGATCGGCCTCCAGTTCTTGATGTCACTAGGCTCTTTCCCTTTGGACAGCAGGATTAACGATGAGACTCTCATGGATGGAGGCATCAGGTGATTTTCTAGACAATTTCTGTAAACATCCACAAGGATTGGAGCCAAGAGGTCTCTGAACTTCTTATAAAATTCTGCTGTAATACCATCAGGACCTGGTGCCTTCTTCAGATTTAACTTATCAATAGCCTCTTTTATCTCCTCCACCGTTATTTCTGCTGTCAAAGGAGAAAAATCCAAATCTCTAGTATCAGGGCCTGGAGTTGCCTCCAAGAATTGGGTCACTTTTTCCTTATCCAAAGCTTTCTTCTGAAACAAGTCAGTATAGTAAGATCTCACCACCCCCAGGATTCCCTCCCGAGACTCTTGTAAGACACCCTGGGAGTCAGTGAGACCTGCGATCAGTTTCTTCTCCACACGCTCCCGGCAATTCTCAAATGGATCCGGTGCCCCTCGGGTTCCATAGTCCCTTTCCACTACCAGGGAGGTGTACCTACTGTACTGATACTGCCTTATCTCAGATTTCAGCCGGTCAATCCTTTGTTGGTCATCCCCACCCGCCGAATAGAGTGACTCCAATTCTTTACGCAGTCTCAGATACTGGCTGTACTTACTTCTCCCCTTCTTAATTGACAGTCTCTGCAAGAGGGACCGGATCTCCTCCTTGACGTCCTCCCACCAGTCGGCCATGTTATTATAAAAATCTACTCTGTCCAGTTGATGCTGAAAGAAAGAGTAAATGTATTCCTGGACAGAATCATCATCTAACAGACTAGAATTTAGTCTCCACAGCCCTCTACCAACATCAGGATACTTAGAGGCACCCAAACAAAAATATAAAGCTGAGTGATCGGAGTATGGGACCGTTCTTTCCCTTCTTTCTCCAATGGCTTCAGTAGGACTTACCAGAGCTAGATCTATCCTGCTGCTGCGTCCTGCACAGGTGTAAGTGAACTTGGGACTCCTACCACCCTCTACAAAAACATCGGACAGGCCAGCCTGCTGAATAATACTATTTAGGACTTTACAGTCCCTGGTAAGGGGCCTACTGTTCCTGTCCCTGGTGGTAGTGGTGGCATTAAAGTCCCCAGCCATGATGACAGGAATTGATGTGAACAGATAAGGCTTTACATCATTAAAAAGCTGAGTCCTTTCGGTCACTGTCTGTGGGCCATAGATGTTAATGAGCCGGAGTCTTCTACCTCTGATGGTGACCTCTAGCAGCAGGCACCGTCCCATCGATATCTCGGTGAGTCTGTGGACGGTGACATCATGGGTGTTAAACAAGATGGAGACTCCGGCATAAGGCTCCACAGCCAGCGACCAAAAGGACGGACCAGACTGCCAATCTCTCTCCGCCTCTCGTATGAGACCCAAGGTGTTTAATCGGGTCTCCTGTAAGAAGAACACATCGGCCTTGAGATACTTTAGATGATCATACACAACATGCCTGGTCCTTCTAGCTCTAATGCTATTCACATTACTGGTGACCACAGTAAGATGGAAGTGCGCCATCATAAAAAGAAATAGAAAGACCATCCCCATCATCATAGATCAGAGTCAGAGTTGTTTTCCTGACTACAAGTTTCCATATCCCAAACTGACTGAGACTCGGCATTAAGCGGTTTCCTTTTTGTGGGAGGATCTCCCCCTGGGTCGTCATCATATTCCTCCATCATACGTTGCAGCTCTCGATCTATCTCCTCCTCCCCATCTGACTCGGACAGTACGCTGTACCTATTAGTGGTTACAGTAACATCAGCCTGACTCTGCACTTTCATTTTTGAGGGTTTTTGGACGGTGGTCCACGCACTCTCAGGTTTTCTGGTGCTTTTATCCTTCTTCCTCTTTTTAACACTATTATTTTCCCTTGTGGTTGGTATCAGTTCAGGGGAAGAGACGGGCGCTGGCTGCACTACAGGCTGCTCCACTACCTCCATGTCTCCCTCTGTGTTACCTGTCCCTGGATGGTCCGGGGCAGCACCACTAATATCTGGGGTCTCTGGCACTGTGCACACTGACCCTGACAATAGGGCCTCCTCCTCCTGCTCCTCCTCTGGTACATCTGCCCCTTCCATCAGGTCTTCATCGGGGAGGTCCCTACAGATGTTGTGCCAGGCATCAGGGCAGTCCCTATGGGGGTGACCGATCTGACCACAAAGGTTGCACCTGATGGTCTTGCAGTTGGCGCTCACATGGCCGAGGTCTCCGCACAGGGTGCACTTCACTGTGGTGCAGGTACTCGCCACATGACCGGATCTTCCACACTTAAAACATAACCTGGGCTGACCAACGTAGAAACACACACCCTTCTCTCTGCCGATAAAGAATGAGTTGGGGAGGTGATGGGTGACGTTCTGGTTCTGATGTAATTTAACCAGGACCCTCCACCCCCCGGTCCAGATCCCATCCTCATCCCTGGTCTTGGTCATGTCTGACATGAGGGTGCAATGTCTCTTAAGCCAGGTAATGATATCCTGAGGTGGGACAGACTCGTTCCAGAACAGGATGGTGACAATGGCAGTATCTAGTTTGGAGATGGGAATAAAACTAAACTTACTCCATCCCTCAGTATCTCTGTAGCGGGGTTGTTGAGCCCAGAACCGGTCCAGATTAGACATCAGCTTGAAACTAATGTCATACCCCTGTCTATCAGGCAGATTTATTACAGCCAGGATGTCGGCTGGCTGGAAACCCATCTGGGTGCACAACATGTCCCTCACCACGTGTCTCCTGTCAGGCAGATCCTCTTTGGCCCCCTTATGCCTAAACCTGACAACATTCCTCCTCTTGAAGGCCTGGCCGGTGTAATGGGTGCTGGAGGAGAAAAATGGGGAACCCCGACTCCACGCATTCCCTGATGTCTGACCCCTGTCCTGCTGTGGGGGTTGTGTGGGCTGTGGACCATCTGCACTAGGGCCTTGCTGACCACCCGGACCATGGGGCTCTGCTGCCTGTGGCGTGACTAGTGGGGGGAATTCCTCAGCTGTAGATTGTCCCGCACCCTCCACAACAACATCAGTGCTATCTGCGTCATTAGCTGCCATAGACTGCACTGGAGATGACTCCTCAGCTGGGACATTATTATGCACAGAAACATCAGACATATCAGAAACAGCAACCACAATATTAGGCACATCAGCAGCTTCATCAATATCAGCATTAACCCCTTGCACATCACAGTCCTGAATGTCCTCCCCAGAAACATCCTGCACAGCAAAGTCCTGTGGAGAAACACCCTGAGGTGCTAAGGTGTTACCTTCAGGTGCGAGTCCTGAGTCCTCCTGCAGTTTGCCTTGTGGTGTTTGCACAACTTCACTGCTGTCATCAGGTCTGCTTACTGCTGGGACTTGTGGTGCCTCACCAAGGGTTGCTGGGACTTGTGGTGCCTCATCAAGGGTTGCTGGGTCTTGTAGTACCTCACCGTGTTGATATCTTCTTTTGTATACTTCTCCCTCCTCAAAAAGAAGAGTTGCCGGCTGCAGTACTGGCCTTACATGGGACTGCTGGGTCTCAGACCTTGATGTTGACGCAGACATCTTGTCAAACCTCTGCTGGTTCCTGTAGGTCTCTCCAACTGGTCCCATTTGGTCAATAACAGACTCCATCTCCCTCACAATGTCAGAGAGCTGTTTGGCCAGGGAGTCCAGCTTGTTATCCAGCAGGTTCTGCTTCCCAGGGTTTGCTGTCTTTAGCATATATGTACAATCTATTTGTTTTTGCAGGTACAGCTTTTGTTTTTGTAAAGCATCCATCTTCCTCACCAGTGCTGGGATCTGAGCGGCCAGCTGGAGCTCCGGTGATGGCTCTGGGGGCTGCAGTTTGCTGCTGGGGTGTTGTTCTGACTTGGTTGCAGGCCTGGATCCTGTAGCCGCACCACTACTCTTTCCTGGTAACAGACCCGGTGACTTTGGTGCAAAGTCCTGTGACTTCTGGTGTTTGGAAGCTGCTGTTACTGCTCGTGGGTCACAATCTCTTGCTGGGTGACTGGGTCCCAGAGGTCTTGCAGACACAACATCAGTAGCACCTTTGGGTCTTTCCTCATGGCCGCCTTGCATCTCCTTCCCAGCCTGCATTCCCCCAGACCTGGTGCGCTCAGCTGGTAACATCACTCGCTGCTTCAGGTTCTCCTGGATTGTCTGTCTCTCCAGCGATGTCCTCCTCTGCCTGCCCGGGGTGGAGGTGGATTGTCCACCTGAGGCCTGGGATGGAGGCTGCTGCTCACTCTGCATGTTCCTTGCTTTTGGACTTTCAGGCACTTTAGCTTTACTCACAGGTACTACAATCATACTTGCAGGTTGTTTCACCAAGTTCTGACCTGAAACTGCTGGTTTTTCCACATCAAATTTCTTTGTAAAACTGGGACTGTTCACATTTGTTCCTTTCACGGAGTCTTTTGAAATCACATTGGTTGCTTGCACTGGCTGAGTAGTATTCACCAGATTAGGCCTAGAAGCCTGGGCCTTGCATGGGGAGCTTCCCCACCCAGGGTGGCCCCGCCCTGGGCTAGCTCCAGACATCCAGAGAGATCAGGAGCTCAACTAGCACACAACCTCACCTCTAGGAGGCAGGATTATAGTAGTTATATTCCTGTACATAGGAGGCAGTATTATAGTAGTTATGTTCTTGTACATAGGAGGCAGTATTATAGTAGTTATATTCTTGTACATAGGGGGCAGTATTATAGTAGTTATATTCTTGTACATAGGGGGCAGTATTATAGTAGTTATATTCTTGTACATAGGGGGCAGTATTATAGCAGTTATATTCCTGTACATAGGAGGCAGTATTATAGTAGTTATATCCCTGTACATAGGGGGCAGTATTATAGTAGTTATATTCTTGTACATAGGGAGCAGTATTATAGTAGTTATATTCTTGTACATAGGGAGCAGTATTATAGTAGATATATTCCTGTACATAGGGGGCAGTATTATAGTAGTTATATTCCTGTACATAGGGGGCAGTATTATAGTAGTTATATTCTTGTACATAGGGGGCAGTATTATAGTAGTTATATTCTTGTACATAGGGGGCAGTATTATAGTGGTTATATTCTTGTACATAGGGGGCAGTATTATAGTAGTTATATTCTTGTACATAGGGGGCAGTATTATAGTAGTTATATTCCTGTACATAGGGGGCAGTATTATAGTGGTTATATTCTTGTACATAGGGGGCAGTATTATAGTAGTTATATCCCTGTACATAGAGGGCAGTATTATAGTAGTTATATTCTTGTACATAGGGGGCAGTATTATAGTAGTTATATTCTTGTATATAGGGGGCAGTATTATAGTAGTTATATTCTTGTACATAGGGGGCAGTATTATAGTAGTTATATTCTTGTACATAGGGGGCAGTATTATAGTAGTTATATTCTTGTACATAGGAGGCAGTATTATAGTAGTTATATTCTTGTACATAGGAGGCAGTATTATAGTAGTTATATTCTTGTACATAGGGAGCAGTATTATAGTAGTTATATTCTTGTACATAGGGGGCAGTATTATAGTAGTTATAGTCTTGTACATAGGGGGCAGTATTATAGTAGTTATATTCTTGTACATAGGAGGCAGTATTATAGTAGTTATATTCCTGTACACAGGGGGCAGTATTATAGTAGTTATATTCCTGTACATAGGGGGCAGTATTATAGTAGTTATATTCCTGTACATAGGGGGCAGTATTATAGTAGTTATATTCCTGTACATAGGAGGCAGTATTATAGTAGTTATGTTCTTGTACATAGGAGGCAGTATTATAGTAGTTATATTCTTGTACATAGGGGGCAGTATTATAGTAGTTATATTCTTGTACATAGGGGGCAGTATTATAGTAGTTATATTCTTGTACATAGGGGGCAGTATTATAGCAGTTATATTCCTGTACATAGGAGGCAGTATTATAGTAGTTATATTCCTGTACATAGGAGGCAGTATTATAGTAGTTATATTCCTGTACATTGGGGGCAGTATTATAGTAGTTATATTCCTGTACATAGGGGGCAGTATTATAGTAGTTATATTCCTGTACATAGGAGGCAGAATTATAGTAGTTATATTCCTGTACATAGGGGGCAGTATTATAGTAGTTATATTCCTGTACATAGGGGGCAGTATTAGAGTAGTTATATTCTTGTACATAGGGGGCAGTATTATAGTAGTTATATTCCTGTACATAGGGGGCAGTATTATAGTAGTTATATTCTTGTACATAGGGGGCAGTATTATAGTAGTTATATTCTTGTACATAGGGAGCAGTATTATAGTAGTTATATTCTTGTACATAGGGAGCAGTATTATAGTAGATATATTCCTGTACATAGGGGGCAGTATTATAGTAGTTATATTCCTGTACATAGGGGGCAGTATTATAGTAGTTATATTCTTGTACATAGGGGGCAGTATTATAGTAGTTATATTCTTGTACATAGGGGGCAGTATTATAGTGGTTATATTCTTGTACATAGGGGGCAGTATTATAGTAGTTATATTCTTGTACATAGGGGGCAGTATTATAGTAGTTATATTCCTGTACATAGGGGGCAGTATTATAGTGGTTATATTCTTGTACATAGGGGGCAGTATTATAGTAGTTATATCCCTGTACATAGAGGGCAGTATTATAGTAGTTATATTCTTGTACATAGGGGGCAGTATTATAGTAGTTATATTCTTGTATATAGGGGGCAGTATTATAGTAGTTATATTCTTGTACATAGGGGGCAGTATTATAGTAGTTATATTCTTGTACATAGGGGGCAGTATTATAGTAGTTATATTCCTGTACATAGGGGGCAGTATTATAGTAGTTATATTCCTGTACATAGGGGGCAGTATTATAGTAGTTATATTCCTGTACATAGGGGTCAGTATTATAGTAGTTATATTCTTGTACATAGGGGGCAGTATTATAGTAGTTATATTCCTGTACATAGGGGGCAGTATTATAGTAGTTATATTCTTGTACATAGGGGGCAGTATTATAGTAGTTATATTCCTGTACATAGGGGGCAGTATTATAGTAGTTATATTCCTGTACATAGGGGGCAGTATTATAGTAGTTATATTCCTGTACATAGGGGGCAGTATTATAGTAGTTATATTCCTGTACATAGGGGGCAGTATTATAGTAGTTATATTCCTGTACATAGGGGGCAGTATTATAGTAGTTATATTCCTGTATATAGGGGGCAGTATTATAGTATTTATATTCTTGTACATAGGGGGCAGTATTATAGTAGTTATATTCCTGTACATAGGGGGCAGTATTATAGTAGTTATATTCCTGTACATAGAGGCAGTATTATAGTAGTTATATTCTTGTACATAGGGGGCAGTATTATAGTAGTTATATTCCTGTACATAGGGGGCAGTATTATAGTAGTTATATTCTTGTACATAGGGGGCAGTATTATAGTAGTTATATTCTTGTACTTAGGGGGCAGTATTATAGTAGTTATATTCCTGTACATAGGGGGCAGTATTATAGTAGTTATATTCCTGTACATAGGGGGCAGTATTATAGTAGTTATATTCCTGTACATAGGGGGCAGTATTATAGTAGTTATATTCTTGTACATAGGGGGCAGTATTATAGTAGTTATATTCCTGTACATAGAGGGCAGTATTATAGTAGTTATATTCCTGTACATAGGGGGCAGTATTATAGTAGTTATATTCCTGTACATAGGGGGCAGTATTATAGTAGTTATATTCCTGTACATAGGGGGCAGTATTATAGTAGTTATATTCCTGTACATAGGGGCAGTATTATAGTAGTTATATTCCTGTACATAGGGGGCAGTATTATAGTAGTTATATTCTTGTACATAGGGGGCAGTATTATAGTAGTTATATTCTTGTACATAGGGGGCAGTATTATAGTAGTTATATTCTTGTACATAGGGGGCAGTATTATAGTAGTTATATTCCTGTACATAAGGGGCAGCATTATAGTAGTTATATTCTTGTACATAGGGGGCAGTATTATAGTAGTTATATTCCTGTACATAGGGGGCAGTATTATAGTAGTTATATTCCTGTACATAGGGGGCAGTAATATAGTAGTTATATTCTTGTACATAGGGGGCAGTATTATAGTAGTTATATTCCTGTACATAGGGGGCAGTATTATAGTAGTTATATTCTTGTACATAGGGGGCAGTATTATAGTAGTTATATTCCTGTACATAGGGGGCTGTATTATAGCAGTTATATTCCTGTACATAGGGGGCAGTATTATAGTAGTTATATTCCTGTACATAGAGGGCAGTATTATAGCAGTTATATTCCTGTACATAGAGGGCAGTATTATAGCAGTTATATTCCTGTACATAGGGGGCAGTATTATAGTAGTTATATTCCTGTACATAGGGGGCAGTATTATAGTAGTTATATTCCTGTACATAGGAGGCAGTATTATAGTAGTTATATTCCTGTACATAGGAGGCAGTATTATAGCAGTTATATTCCTGTACATAGGGGGCAGTATTATAGTAGTTATATTCTTGTACATAGGGGGCAGTATTATAGTAGTTATATTCCTGTACATAGGAGGCAGTATTATAGCAGTTATATTCCTGTACATAGGGGGCAGTATTATAGTAGTTATATTCTTGTACATAGGGGGCAGTATTATAGTAGTTATATTCCTGTACATAGGGGGCAGTATTATAGTAGTTATATTCTTGTACATAGGGAGCAGTATTATAGTAGTTATATTCTTGTACATAGGGGGCAGTATTATAGTAGTTATATTCTTGTACATAGGGGGCAGTATTATAGTAGTTATATTCTTGTACATAGGGAGCAGTATTATAGTAGTTATATTCCTGTACATAGGGGGCAGTATTATAGTAGTTATATTCTTGTACATAGGGGGCAGTATTATAGTAGTTGTATTCCTGGACATAGGGGGCAGTATTATAGTAGTTATATTCTTGTACATAGGGGGCAGTATTATAGTAGTTATATTCCTGTACATAGGGAGCAGTATTATAGTAGTTATATTCCTGTACATAGGGGGCAGTATTATAGTAGTTATATTCCTGTACATAGGGGGCAGTATTATAGTAGTTATGGAGAAATGAAAAAATCCTTCAGCACCAGCATGAGATGAGTTGCAGTAAAAAGCTTTCTCTTTATTAAAGATCCATTAAAATGTCCATAAAGATGTATTATAGTAGTTATATTCCTGTACATAGGGGGCAGTATTATAGCAGTTATATTCCTGTACATAGAGGGCAGTATTATAGCAGTTATATTCCTGTACATAGGGGGCAGTATTATAGCAGTTATATTCCTGTACATAGGGGGCAGTATTAGTACTATGTGGGGGTTATATTATACTAGCTCCAGTATAACTGAATGTTGTTGCAGTGGATTATGGGATCTCTGGAGACTTTTGTTTCATTTTGCAGATAAAGAGATAACTTCATCTTCTGTTTGTACAAAAAAAGCTACAATTTTGTACACAATAGAAGTAGAATGATACCGGGAGCTTGAATAGTTTTGTTTTGATGCTTCTATATTTAAATATCGTGAGGACGAGATGTTTGTGGAGAAAAATAGAGAATCTCAAGAGTAGTTTGTAGTATAATTGGACTCTGCAGTCAGTGAGCGCGGGGGGAGCGCGGGGGGAGCGCGGGGGGAACGCGGGGGAGCGCGGGGGGAACGCGGGGGAGCGCGGGGGAGGTCTGCGCCGCCTCATGCTGAGGAACAGAGACTCCTAGAAGGGAAGTGCAGCCGCCTGACACCATTACTGGGATCATGCGCCTTCAAAAGATCAACCTGGACCTCACAGGGCAGAATCCGGACTGTCAGGGTCACGTGACCCCAATCCGGCAGCCCTCCGAGACCTCGGCCATTGTGACCTGATTTATCTGTTATCTGATACATTAGGGGGGTCCCATCATTAGGACTGGAGTCTCTCATCCAGCAACATGACCCCACAGGAGCGTCCAAGTCATTAAAGTGAAAGTTGACTTATTTCTGCCACTTCTACAAATCCACATGGAGAAATCTGATTAGTAAAGCAGAACGGAGACGGGCGAGGGGTCAGGGGTCAGGACTGGATGTAACGGGTACACCCCACAAGAAGGGGGTCGTCAGGCAGAACCATCCTGGTGACCCGTCTGTCCCCGGTCCAGGGCTCATCCCATTAGGTGAAGGCTGGCACCCGCCTTCCTGGCGCCTTAGTAATCAGATTTTTTGCTACTATTTATCTATTAAACATTTTTTCACTACATTTTTTTTCACTGCTTCTTCCTGGAAAAGGATCCACAGTGCAGTGACCCCGGGATCCCCGCCCCCAAATCACGGGTCATCCCCCCCCCCCCCAGAACAGATGGACGGGGGCTCCTTACCCACAATGGTGAAGGCCTGGGACATGCAGCTGGTCTGGTTGAGGGTGCAGAGCTGGGTGGACTCCTGGCAGTTATAGGGGGATCCGCTGCACCAGATACATGTCAGTGACCGACCTGCGGGAGAAGGATGAGAGCAAAACGGTAACATCCCCAAATAACCGAAATATAGGAAGCCCCCTGCGCCCTATATACAGGGTCCTCACTGCTGCAGACGGCAGAGGGAGCGGAGGGAGGAGAAGGGTCTGTCACCTCCCCGGAGCCTCTGCCGCCCTGATCTGATCGTCAACTGATTGAGATGAAGCATCACATACATCTCATTTATCTAAATTTGTATGTTTTAGCCCAGTTTGCATTTAACCGTTCACATTCTGGAGAGATTTATGTAATATTTATAGATTTCCACCCCAACTGTCCTAAAATCTATTCCACTAGTATAATGTATAAAAGATCACTACATGCAGATTATACACCACCACTAGGGGGAGCTCACTACATACAGATTATACACTACCACTAGGGGGAGCTCACTACATACAGATTATACACTACCACTAGGGGGAGATCACTACATACAGATTATACACCACCACTAGGAGGAGATCACTACATACAGATTATACAACACCACTAGGAGGAGATCACTACATACACATTATACACCAGCACTAGGGGGAGATCACTACATACAGATTATACACCACCACTAGGAGGAGATCACTACATACAGATTATACACCACCACTAGGAGGAGATCACTACATACAGATTATACACCACCACTAGGAGGAGATCACTACATACACATTATACACCACCACTAGGGGGAGATCACTATATACACATTATACACCACCACTAGGAGGAGATCACTACATACACATTATACACCACCACTAGGAGGAGATCACTACATACACATTATACACCACCACTAGGAGGAGATCACTACATACACATTATACACCACCACTAGAGGGAGGTCACTACATACAGATTATACACCACCACTAGGAGGAGATCACTACATACAGATTATACACCACCACTAGGAGGAGATCACTACATACACATTATACACCACCACTAGGAGGAGATCACTACATACAGATTATACACCACCACTAGGGGGAGATCACTACATACACATTATACACCACCACTAGGAGGAGCTCACTACATACACATTATACACCACCACTAGGAGGAGATCACTACATACACATTATACACCACCACTAGGGGGAGATCACTACATACACATTATACACCACCACTAGGGGGAGATCACTACATACACATTATACACCACCACTAGGTGGAGATCACTACATACACATTATACACCACCACTAGGAGGAGATCACTACATACAGATTATACACCACCACTAGGAGGAGATCACTACATACACATTATACACCACCACTAGGAGGAGATCACTACATACAGATTATACACCACCACTAGGGGGAGATCACTACATACACATTATACACCACCACTAGGGGGAGATCACTACATACAGATTATACACCAGCACTAGGAGGAGATCACTACATACACATTATACACCATCACTAGGGGGAGATCATTACATACAGATTATACACCACCACTAGGAGGAGATCACTACATACAGATTATACACCAGCACTAGGAGGAGCTCACTACATACAGATTATACACCACCACTAGGAGGAGCTCACTACATACACATTATACACCACCACTAGGGGGAGATCACTACATACAGATTATACACCACCACTAGGGGGAGATCACTACATACACATTATACACCACCACTAGGGAGAGATCACTACATACACATTATACACCACCACTAGGAGGAGATCACTACATACACATTATACACCACCACTAGGGGGAGATCACTACATACACATTATACACCACCACTAGGAGGAGATCACTACATACACATTATACACCACCACTAGGGGGAGATCACTACATACACATTATACACCACCACTAGGGGGAGATCACTACATACACATTATACACCACCACTAGGGGGAGATCACTACATACAGATTATACACCACCACTAGGAGGAGATCACTACATACACATTATACACCACCACTAGGGGGAGATCACTACATACACATTATACACCACCACTAGGGGGAGATCACTACATACAGATTATACACCGCCACTAGGGGGAGATCACTACATACAGATTATACACCACCACTAGGGGGAGATCACTACATACAGATTATACACCACCACTAGGGGGAGGTCACTACATACACATTATACACCACCACTAGGGGGAGATCACTACATACAGATTATACACCACCACTAGGGGGAGATCACTACATACAGATTATACACCACCACTAGGGGGAGATCACTACATACAGATTATACACCACCACTAGGGGGAGCTCACTACATACAGATTATACACCACCACTAGGGGGAGATCACTACATACAGATTATACACCACCACTAGGGGGAGATCACTACATACAGATTATACACCACCACTAGGGGGAGATCACTACATACACATTATACACCACCACTAGGAGGAGATCACAACATACAGATTATACACCACCACTAGGGGGAGATCACTACATACACATTATACACCACCACTAGGAGGAGATCACTACATACAGATTATACACCACCACTAGGGGGAGATCACTACATACACATTATACACCACCACTAGGGGGAGCTCACTACATACAGATTATACACCACCACTAGGGGGAGATCACTACATACACATTATACACCACCACTAGGGGGAGATCACTACATGCACATTATACACCACCACTAGGGGGAGCTCACTACATACAGATTATACAACACCACTAGGAGGAGATCACTACATACAGATTATACACCACCACTAGGGGGAGCTCACTACATACAGATTATACACCACCACTAGGGGGAGATCACTACATACACATTATACACCACCACTAGGAGGAGATCACTACATACAGATTATACATCACCACTAGGAGGAGATCACTACATACAGATTATACACCACCACTAGGGGGAGATCACTACATACAGATTATACATCACCACTAGGGGGAGATCATTACATACAGATTATACACCACCACTAGGGGGAGATCATTACATACAGATTATACACCACCACTAGGAGGAGATCACTACATACACATTATACACCACCACTAGGGGGAAATCACTACATACAGATTATACACCACCACTAGGAGGAGATCACTACATACACATTATACACCACCACTAGGGGGAGATCACTACATACAGATTATACATCACCACTAGGAGGAGATCACTACATACAGATTATACACCACCACTAGGGGGAGATCACTACATACACATTATACACCACCACTAGGGGGAGATCATTACATACAGATTATACACCACCACTAGGGGGAGATCATTACATACAGATTATACACCACCACTAGGAGGAGATCACTACATACACATTATACACCACCACTAGGGGGAGATCACTACATACAGATTATACACCACCACTAGGGGGAGATCACTACATACAGATTATACACCACCACTAGGAGGAGATCACTACATACAGATTATACACCACCACTAGGGGGCGATCACTACATACACATTATACACCACCACTAGGGGGAGACCACTACATACACATTATACACCACCACTAGGGGGAGATCACTACATACAGATTATACACCACCACTAGGAGGAGATCACTACATACAGATTATACACCACCACTAGGAGGAGATCACTACATACAGATTATACACCACCACTAGGCTGAGATCACTACAAACAGATTATACACTGCCACTAGGGGGAGATCACTACATACAGATTATACACCACCACTAGGAGGAGATCACTACATACAGATTATACACCACCACTAGGGGGAGCTAACTACATACACATTATACACCACCACTAGGGGGAGATCACTACATACACATTATACACCACCACTAGGAGGAGATCACTATATACAGATTATACACCACCACTAGGGGGAGATCACTACATACACATTATACACCACCACTAGGATGTGATCACTACATACAGATTTTACACCACCACTAGGGGGAGATCACTACATACACATTATACACCACCACTAGGGGGAGATCACTACATACAGATTATACACCACCACTAGGGGGAGCTCACTACATACAGATTATACACCACCACTACGGGGAGATCACTACATACACATTATACACCACCACTAGGAGGAGATCACTACATACACATTATACACCACCACTAGGAGGAGATCACTACATACATATTATACACCACTACTAGGGGGAGATCACTACATACATATTATACACCACCACCAGGAGGAGATCACTACATACAGATTATACACCACCACTAGGAGGAGATCACTACATACACATTATACACCACCACTAGGGGGAGCTCACTACATACAGATTATACACCACCACTAGGGGGAGCTCACTACATACAGATTATACATCACCACTAGGGAGAGATCACTACATACAGATTATACACCATCACTAGGAGGAGATCACTACATACACATTATACACCACCACTAGGAGGAGATCACTACATACACATTATACACCACCACTAGGAGGAGATCACTACATACAGATTATACACCACCACTAGGAGGAGATCACTACATACACATTATACACCACCACTAGGGGGAGCTCACTACATACAGATTATACACCACCACTAGGGGGAGCTCACTACATACAGATTATACATCACCACTAGGGGGAGATCACTACATACAGATTATACACCACCACTAGGAGGAGATCACTACATACAGATTATACATCACCACTAGGGGGAGATCACTACATACACATTATACACCACCACTAGGGGGAGATCACTACATACAGATTATACACCACCACTAGGAGGAGATCACTACATACAGATTATACACCACCACTAGGGGGAGATTACTACATACACATTATCCACCACCACTAGGGGGAGCTCACTACATACAGATTATACACCACCACTAGGAGGAGATCACTACATACATATTACACACCACCACTAGGGGGAGATCACTACATACAGATTATACACCACCACTAGGGGAAGATCACTACATACAGATTATACACCACCACTAGGGGGAGCTCACTACATACAGATTATACACTACCACTAGGGGGAGCTCACTACATACAGATTATACACCACCACTAGGGGGAGATCACTACATACAGATTATACACCACCACTAGGGGGAGATCACAACATACAGATTATACACCACCACTAGGAGGAGATCACTACATACAGATTATACACCACCACTAGGCTGAGATCACTACAAACAGATTATACACCGCCACTAGGGGGAGATCACTACATACAGATTATACACCACCACTAGGAGGAGATCACTACATACAGATTATACACCACCACTAGGGGGAGCTAACTACATACACATTATACACCACCACTAGGGGGAGATCACTACATACACATTATACACCACCACTAGGAGGAGATCACTATATACAGATTATACACCACCACTAGGGGGAGATCACTACATACACATTATACACCACCACTAGGATGTGATCACTACATACAGATTATACACCACCACTAGGGGGAGATCACTACATACACATTATACACCACCACTAGGGGGAGATCACTACATACAGATTATACACCACCACTAGGGGGAGCTCACTACATACAGATTATACACCACCACTAGGAGGAGATCACTACATACAGATTATACACCACCACTAGGGGGAGATCACTACATACACATTATACACCACCACTAGGAGGAGATCACTACATACACATTATACACCACCACTAGGAGGAGATCACTACATACATATTATACACCACCACTAGGGGGAGATCACTACATACATATTATACACCACCACCAGGAGGAGATCGCTACATACAGATTATACACCACCACTAGGAGGAGATCACTACATACACATTATACACCACCACTAGGGGGAGCTCACTACATACAGATTATACACCACCACTAGGGGGAGCTCACTACATACAGATTATACATCACCACTAGGGAGAGATCACTACATACAGATTATACACCATCACTAGGAGGAGATCACTACATACACATTATACACCACCACTAGGAGGAGATCACTACATACACATTATACACCACCACTAGGAGGAGATCACTACATACAGATTATACACCACCACTAGGAGGAGATCACTACATACACATTATACACCACCACTAGGGGGAGCTCACTACATACAGATTATACACCACCACTAGGGGGAGCTCACTACATACAGATTATACATCACCACTAGGGAGAGATCACTACATACAAATTATACATCACCACTAGGGAGAGATCACTACATACAGATTATACACCACCACTAGGAGGAGATCACTACATACAGATTATACATCACCACTAGGAGGAGATCACTACATACAGATTATACACCACCACTAGGGGGAGATTACTACATACACATTATACACCACCACTAGGGGGAGCTCACTACATACAGATTATACACCACCACTAGGAGATCACTACATACATATTACACACCACCACTAGGGGGAGATCACTACATACAGATTATACACCACCACTAGGGGAAGATCACTACATACAGATTATACACCACCACTAGGGGGAGCTCACTACATACAGATTATACACTACCACTAGGGGGAGCTCACTACATACAGATTATACACCACCACTAGGGGGAGATCACTACATACAGATTATACACCACCACTAGGGGGAGATCACTACATACAGATTATACACCACCACTAGGGGTAGATCACTACATACACATTATACACCACCACTAGGGGGAGCTCACTACATACACATTACACACCACCACTAGGGGTAGATCACTACATACAGATTATACACCACCACTAGGAGGAGATCACTACATACAGATTATACACCACCACTAGGAGGAGCTCACTACATGCAGATTATACACCACCACTAGGAGGAGATCACTACATACAGATTATACACCACCACTAGGGGGAGATCACTACATACAGATTATACACCACCACTAGAAGGAGATCACTACATACAGATTTTACACCACCACTAGGAGGAGATCACTGCATACAGATTATACACCACCACTAGGAGGAGATCACTACATACACATTATACACCACCACTAGGAGGGGATCACTACATACAGATTATACATCACCACTAGGGGGAGATCACTACATACACATTATACACCACCACTAGGGGGAGATCACTACATACACATTATACACCACCACTAGGGGGGAGATCACTACATACAGATTATACACCACCACTAGGAGGAGATCACTACATACACATTATACACCACCACTAGGGGGAGCTCACTACATACAGATTATACACCACCACTAGGGGGAGATCACTACATACAGATTATACACCACCACTAGGGGGTGATCACTACATACAGATTATACACCACCACTAGGGGGAGATCACTACATACAGATTATACACCACCACTAGGGGGAGCTAACTACATACACATTATACACCACCACTAGGGGGAAATCACTACATACAGATTATACACCACCACTAGGGGGAGCTAACTACATACACATTATACACCACCACTAGGGGGAGATCACTACATACAGATTATACACCACCACTAGGAGGAGATCACTACATACACATTATACACCACCACTAGGGGGAGATCACTACATACAGATTATACACCACCACTAGGGGGAGATCACTACATACAGATTATACACCACCACTAGGAGGAGATCACTACATACACATTATACACCACCACTAGGGGGAGATCACTACATACAGATTATACACCACCACTAGGGGGAGATCACTACATACAGATTATACACCACCACAAGGAGGAGATCACTACATACACATTATACACCACCACTAGGGGGAGCTCACTACATACAGATTATACACCACCACTAGGGGGAGATCACTACATACAGATTATACACCACCACTAGGAGGAGATCACTACATACACATTATACACCACCACTAGGGGGAGCTCACTACATACAGATTATACACCACCACTAGGGAGAGATCACTACATACAGATTATACACCACCACTAGGGGGAGATCACTACATACAGATTATACACCACCACTAGGGGGAGATCACTACATACAGATTATACACCACCACTAGGGGGAGCTAACTACATACACATTATACACCACCACTAGGGGGAGATCACTACATACAGATTATACACCACCACTAGGGGGAGCTAACTACATACACATTATACACCACCACTAGGGGGAGATCACTACATACAGATTATACACCACCACTAGGAGGAGATCACTACATACACATTATACACCACCACTAGGAGGAGATCACTACATACAGATTATACACCACCACTAGGGGGAGATCACTACATACAGATTATACACCACCACAAGGAGGAGATCACTACATACAGATTATACACCACCACTAGGGGGAGATCACTACATACAGATTATACACCACCACTAGGAGGAGATCACTACATACACATTATACACCACCACTAGGGGGAGCTCACTACATACAGATTATACACCACCACTAGGGGGAGATCACTACATACAGATTATACACCACCACTAGGGGGAGATCACTACATACACATTATACACCACCACTAGGAGGAGATCACTGCATACAGATTATACACCACCACTAGGAGGAGATCACTACATACAGATTATGCATCAACACTAGGAGAAGATCACTACATACAGATTTTACACCACCACTAGGGGGAGCTCACTACATACACATTATACACCACCACTAGGGGGAGATCATTACATACAGATTATACACCACCACTAGGAGGAGATCACTGCATACAGATTATACACCACCACTAGGAGGAGATCACTACATACAGATTATGCATCAACACTAGGAGAAGATCACTACATACAGATTTTACACCACCACTAGGGGGAGCTCACTACATACACATTATACACCACCACTAGGGGGAGATCATTACATACAGATTATACACCACCACTAGGAGGAGATCACTACATACAGATTATACACCACCACTAGGGGGAGATCACTACATACAGATTATACACCACCACTAGGGGGAGATCACTACATACAGATTATACACCACCACTAGGGGGAGATCACTACATACACATTATACACCACCACTAGGGGGAGATCACTACATACAGATTATACACCACCACTAGGGGGAGCTCACTACATACAGATTATACACCACCACTAGGGGGAGATCACTACATACAGATTATACACCACCACTAGGGGGAGATCACTACATACAGATTATACACCACCACTAGGGGGAGATCACTACATACAGATTATACACCACCACTAGGGGGAGATTACTATATACAGATTATACACCACCACTAGGGGTAGATCACTACATACAGATTATACACCACCACTAGGGGGAGATCACTACATACAGATTATACACCACCACTAGGGGGAGATCACTACATACAGATTATACACCACCACTAGGGGGAGATCACTACATACACATTATACATCACCACTAGGAGGAAATCACTACATACAGATTATACACCACCACTAGGGGGAGCTCACTACATACAGATTATACACCACCACTAGGAGGAGATCACTACATACAGATTATACATCACCACTAGGGGGAGATCCCTACATACAGATTATACACCACCACTAGGGGGAGATCACTACATACAGATTATACACCACCACTAGGAGGAGCTCACTACATACAGATTATACATCACCACTAGGGGGAGATAACTACATACACATTATACACCACCACTAGGAGGAGGTCACTACATACAGATTATACACCACCACTAGGGGGAGATCACTACATACAGATTATACACCACCACTAGGGGGAGATCACTACATACCCATTATACACCACCACTAGGGGGAGATCACTACATACACATTATACACCACCACTAGGAGGAGATCGCTACATACAGATTATACACCACCACTAAGGGGAGATCACTACATACAGAATATACACCACCACTAGGGGGAGATCACTACATACAGATTATACACCACCACTAGGGGGAGATCACTACATACACATTATACACCACCACTAGGGGGAGATCACTACATACAGATTACACACAACCACTAGGGGGAGATCACTACATACAGATTATACACCACCACTAGGAGGAGCTCACTACATACAGATTATACACCACCACTAGGAGGAGATCACTACATACACATTATACACCACCACTAGGGGGAGATCACTACATACACATTATACACCACCACTAGGGGGAGATCACTACATACAGATTATACACCACCACTAGGAGGAGATCACTACATACACATTATACACCACCACTAGAGGGAGCTCACTACATACAGATTATACACCACCACTAGGGGGAGATCACTACATACACATTATACACCACCACTAGGAGGAGATCACTACATACACATTATACACCACCACTAGAGGGAGCTCACTACATACAGATTATACACCACCACTAGGGGGAGATCACTATATACACATTATACACCACCACTAGGAGGAGATCACTATATACACATTATACACCACCACTAGGGGGAGATCACTACATACAGATTATACACCACCACTAGGAGGAGATCACTACATACACATTATACACCACCACTAGGGGGAGATCACTACATACAGATTATACACCACCACTAGGGAGAGATCACTACATACAGATTATACACCACCACTAGGAGGAGATCACTACATACACATTATATACCACCACTAGGAGGAGCTCACTACATACAGATTATACACCACCACTAGGAGGAGATCACTACATACAGATTATACACCACCACTAGGGGGAGATCACTACATACAGATTATACACCACCACTAGGGGGAGATCACTACATACACATTATACACCACCACTAGGAGGAGCTCACTACATACAGATTATACACCACCACTAGGAGGAGATCACTACATACAGATTATACACCACCACTAGGGGGAGATCACTGCATACACATTATACACCACCACTAGGAGGAGATCACTACATACACATTATACACCACCACTAGGGGGAGATCACTACATACAGATTATACACCACCACTAGGGGGAGATCACTACATACAGATTATACACCACCACTAGGAGGAGATCACTACATACAGATTATACATCACCACTAGGGGGAGATCACTACATACACATTATACACCACCACTAGGGGGAGATCACTACATACACATTATACACCACCACTAGGGGGAGATCACTACATACACATTATACACCACCACTAGGGGGAGATCACTACATACACATTATACACCACCACTAGGAGGAGATCACTACATACAGATTATACACCACCACTAGGGGGAGATCACTACATACAGATTATACACCACCACTAGGGGGAGATCACTACATACACATTATACACCACCACTAGGGGGGGATTAGGTAGTTGGATTTCCTTGCACTCTCTGATAAATAGGAAATATTACAATATAAAACCATTATATATCGGAACCTTCACGTGTTACTCTCAGCTCTGCTACATCTGTAACGACCCCTCAGCTATATTAAGCACTGACCTGGAGCCAGGTACACGCAGAGGAGCAGGAGACGCAGCCACTCGCTCATCTTCATTATTTGGTCTTTTTTTCATTCTACACTTGTTCCCCTCTCCTCAGCCCTCCCACCCCCATGACCGCCCCGCCCGCTGCCACGCCCATATGACATTTCTGTATTTCTGCTCTGTCTACATATTTTACCGGTCTCTGTAGTATAATGGGATGTAACAGCCTCCAGCAACAAGAGAGCGGGGGAGCCAAGGGAAGGCAGGAAAACACTGAAACAACAGAGAGAGAAAGACAGAGAGACGAAGAGGTAGAGATAGACAGAGGAAAAGAGAGAGGAAGAGCGAGAGGAAGAGAGGGAGAGAGGAAGATAGAGAGAGGAAGAGAGAGAGAGGGGAAGAGAGAGAGAGAGAAAGACGGAGAGAGGATGAGGTGGAGAGAGACAGAGGAAGAGAGAGAGGAAGAGCGAGAGGAAGAGAGAGAGAGAGAGAGAGGAAGAGAAAGAGAGAGGAAGAGAGAGAGGAAGAGAGAGAGGAAGAGAGAGAGAGGAAGATAGAGAGAGAAAGAGAGAGAGAGGAAGAGAGAGAGAAAGAAAGAGAGAGCGAGAAAGAGAAAGAAGAAGAGAGAGATAGGAAGAGAGAGAGAGGAAGAGAGAGTAAGAGAGAGAGAGGAAGAAAGAGAGAGGAAGAGAGAGAGGAAGAGAGAAAGAGGAAGAGAGAGAGGAAGAGAGAGAGAGGAAGAGAGAGGAAGGGAGAGAGAGGAAGGGAGAGAGAGGAAGAGTGAAAGAGGAAGAGAGAAAGTGGAAGAGAGAGAGAGGAAGAGAGAGACGAAGAGAGAGAGACGAAGAGAGAGAGAGGAAGAGAGAGAGAGGAAGATAGAGAGGGATAGAGAGAGAGAGGAAGAGAGGGAGAGGAAGTGAGAGAGAGGAAGAGAGAGAGAGGAAGAGAGAGAGGAAGAGAGAGAGGAAGAGAGAGAGGAAGAGAGAGAGGAAGAGAGAGAGGAAGAGAGAGAGAGAGAGAGGAATAGAGAGAGAGAAAGAGAGAGAGGAAGAGAGAGAGAGGAATAGAGAGAGAGAAAGGGAGAGAGCGGAAGAGAGAGAGGAAGAGAGGGAGAGAGAGAGGAAGAGAGAGAGAGGAAGAGAGAGAGAGAGGAAGAGAGAGAGAGGAAGAGAGAGAGGAATAGAGAGAGAAAGAGAGAGAGGAAGAGAGAGAGAGGAATAGAGAGAGAGAAAGGGAGAGAGCGGAAGAGAGAGAGGAAGAGAGAGAGGAAGAGAGAGAGAGGAATAGAGAGAGAGGAAGAGAGAGAGAGAGGAAGAGAGAGAGAGGAAGAGAGAGAGGAATAGAGAGAGAAAGAGAGAGAGAGGAATAGAGAGAGGAAGAGAGAAAGGAAAAGAGAGAGAGGAAGAGAGAGAGGAGAGGAAGAGAGAGAGGAATAGAGAGAGAGAAAGGGAGAGAGAGAAAGGGAGAGAGAGGAAGAGAGAGAGAGGAAGAGAGAGAGGAATAGAGAGAGAGAGGAAGAGAGAGAGAGGAAGAGAGAGAGAGGAAGAGAGAGAGGAAGAGAGAGAGAGGAAGAGAGAGAGAGGAAGAGAGAGAGGAATACAGAGAGAGAAAGAGAGAGAGAGGAAGAGAGAGAGAGAGGAAGAGAGAGAGAGCAAGAGAGAGAGGAATAGAGAGAGAAAGAGAGAGAGAGGAATAGAGAGAGGAAGAGAGAGAGGAAAAGAGAGAGAGGAAGAGAGAGAGAAGAGGAAGAGAGAGAGAGGAATAGAGAGAGAGAAAGGGAGAGAGAGGAAGAGAGAGAGGAAGAGAGGAAGAGAGAGAGGAGGAGAGAGAGAGGAAGAGAGAGGAATAGAGAGAGGAATAGAGAGAGAAAGAGAGAGAGAGGAATAGAGAGAGGAAGAGAGAGAGAGGAAGAGAGAGAGAGGAAGAGAGAGGAATAGAGAGAGAGAAAGAGAGAGAGAGGAAGAGAGAGAGAGAGAGGAAGAGAGAGAGAAAGGGAGGAAGAGAGAAAGGAAGAGAAAGAAAGGAAGAGAGAGAGAGGAAAATAGAGAGGAAGAGAGAGAGAGGAAGAGAGAGAGAGGAAGAGACTCCCAGACCTCCGCTCCATGGAGGAGAATGAGCCATCCTGCTGGGGAAGAGGAGACCACAAGGGGGCGCATTGAAGTGAGAGACACGCCATGAAGTGAAGTAGTAGCCTAGTCCCTGGTGTCCGGAGGTGTAGGAGCCTAGTCCCTGGTGTCCGGAGGTGTAGGAGCCTAGTCCCTGGAGTCTGGAGGTGTGGTTACCTAGTCCCTGGTGTCCGGAGGTGTGGTAACCTAGTCCCTGGTGTCCGGAGGTGTAGGAGCCTAGTCCCTGGTGTCAGGAGGTGTGGTAACCTAGTCCCTGGTGTCAGGAGGTGTAGGAGCCTAGTCCCTGGAGTCTGGAGATGTGGTTACCTAGTCCCTGGTGTCAGGAGGTGTAGGAGCCTAGTCCCTGGAGTCCGGAGGTGTAGGAGCCTAGTCCCTGGAGTCTGGAGGTGTGGTAACCTAGTCCCTGGTGTCCGGTGGTGTAGGAGCCTAGTCCCTGGTGTCCGGAGGTGTGGTAACCTAGTCCCTGTTGTCCGGTGGTGTAGGAGCCTAGTCCCTGGTGTCCGGTGGTGTGGTCACATGACACCTCGGACGTCTCGTGTTATGTGACACCTCGGACGTCTCGTGTTATGTGACACCTCGGACGTCTCGTGTTATGTGACACCTCGGACGTCTCGTGTTATGTGACACCTCGGACGTCTCGTATTATGTGACACCTCGGACGTCTCGTGTTATGTGACACCTCGGACGTCTCGTGTTATGTGACACCTCGGACATCTTGTGTTATGTGACACCTCGGACGTCTCGTGTTATGTGACACCTCGGACGTCTCGCGTTATGTGACACCTCGGACGTCTCGTGTTATGTGACACCTCGGACGTCTCGTGTTATGTGACACCTCGGACGTCTCGTGTTATGTGACACCTCGGACGTCTCGTGTTATGTGACACCTCGGACGTCTCGTGTTATGTGACACCTCGGGCGTCTCGCGTTATGTGACACCTCGGACGTCTCGCTTTATGTGACACCTCGGACGTCTCTTTTTATGTGACACCTCGGGCGTCTCATGTTATGTGACACCTCGGACGTCTCGTGTTATGTGACACCTCGGACGTCTCGTGTTATGTGACACCTCGGACGTCTCGTGTTATGTGACACCTCGGACGTCTCGCTTTATGTGACACCTCGGACGTCTCTTTTTATGTGACACCTCGGACGTCTCGTGTTATGTAAAACCTCGGACGTCTCGTGTTATGTGACACCTCGGATGTCTCTTTTTATGTGACACCTCGGACGTCTCGTGTTATGTAAAACCTCGGACGTCTCGTGTTATGTAAAACCTCGGACGTCTCGTGTTATGTGACACCCCGGACGTCTCGTGTTACGTGACACCTCGGACGTCTCGTGTTATGTGACACCTCGGACGTCTCTTGTTATGTGACACCTCGGACGTCTCGTGTTATGTGACACCTCGGACGTCTCTTTTTATGTGACACCTCGGACGTCTCATGTCATGTGACACCTCGGACGTCTCGTGTTATGTGACACCTCGGACGTCTCGTGTTATGTGACACCTCGGACGTCTCGTGTTATGTGACACCTCGGACGTCTCGTGTCATGTGACACCTCGGACGTCTCATGTCATGTGACACCTCGGACGTCTCGTGTTATGTGACACCTCGGACGTCTCGTGTTATGTGACACCTCGGACGTCTCTTGTTATGTGACACCTCGGATGTCTCGTGTCGTGTGACACCTCGGACGTCTCGTGTTATGTGACACCTCGGACGTCTCGTGTTATGTGACACCTCGGACGTCTCTTGTTATGTGACACCTCGGACGTCTCGTGTTATGTGACACCTCGGACGTCTCGTGTTATGTGACACCTCGGACGTCTCGTGTTATGTGACACCTCGGACGTCTCGTGTTATGTGACACCTCGGACGTCTCGTGTTATGTGACACCTCGGACGTCTCGTGTTATGTGACACCTCGGACGTCTCTTGTTATGTGACACCCCGGACGTCTCGTGTTATGTGACACCCCGGACGTCTCGTGTTATGTGACACCCCGGACGTCTCGTGTTATGTGACACCTCGGACGTCTCGTGTTATGTGACACCTCGGACGTCTCGTGTTATGTGACACCTCGGACGTCTCGTGTTATGTGACACCTCGGACGTCTCGTGTCGCGTGACACCTCGGACGTCTCGTGTTATGTGACACCTCGGACGTCTCGTGTTATGTGACACCTCGGACGTCTCTTTTTATGTGACACCTCGGACGTCTCGTGTTATGTGACACCTCGGACGTCTCGTGTTATGTGACACCTCGGACGTCTCGTGTTATTTGACACCTCGGACGTCTCGTGTTATGTGACACCTCGGACGTCTCGTGTTATGTGACACCTCGGACGTCTCGTGTTATGTGACACCTCGGATGTCTCTTTTTATGTGACACCTCGGACGTCTCTTTTTATGTGACACCTCGGACGTCTCTTTTTATGTGACACCTCGGACGTCTCGTGTTATGTGACACCTCGGACGTCTCTTGTTATGTGACACCTCGGACATCTCGTGTTATGTGACACCTCGGACGTCTCGTGTTATGTGACACCTCGGACATCTCGTGTTATGTGACACCTCGGACGTCTCGTGTTATGTGATACCTCGGACGTCTCGTGTTATGTGACACCTCGGACGTCTCGTGTTATGTGACACCTCGGATGTCTCGTGTTATGTGACACCTCGGACGTCTCGTGTTATGTGACACCTCGGACGTCTCGTGTTATGTGACACCTCGGACGTCTCGTGTTATGTGACACCTCGGACGTCTCGTGTTATGTGACACCTCGGACGTCTCGTGTTATGTGACACCTCGGACGTCTCGTGTTATGTGACACCTCGGACGTCTCGTGTTATGTGACACCTCGGACGTCTCGTGTTATGTGACACCTCGGACGTCTCGTGTTATGTGACACCTCGGACGTCTCGTGTCATGTGACACCTCGGACGTCTCGTGTCATGTGACACCTCGGACGTCTCTTTTTATGTGACACCTCGGACGTCTCGTGTTATGTGACACCTCGGACATCTCGTGTTATGTGACACCTCGGACGTCTCGTGTTATGTGACACCTCGGACGTCTCTTTTTATGTGACACCTCGGACGTCTCTTTTTATGTGACACCTCGGACATCTCGTGTTATGTGACACCTCGGACGTCTCGTGTTATGTGACACCTCGGACGTCTCGTGTCATGTGACACCTCGGACGTCTCGTGTCATGTGACACCTCGGACGTCTCTTTTTATGTGACACCTCGGACGTCTCGTGTTATGTGACACCTCGGATGTCTCTTTTTATGTGACACCTCGGATGTCTCGTGTCGTGTGACACCTCGGAAGTCTCGTGTTATGTGACACCTCGGATGTCTCTTTTTATGTGACACCTCGGACGTCTCGTGTTATGTGACACCTCGGACGTCTCGTGTTATGTGACACCTCGGACGTCTCGTGTTATGTGACACCTCGGACGTCTCTTTTTATGTGACACCTCGGACGTCTCTTTTTATGTGACACCTTGGACGTCTCGTGTTATGTGACACCACGGACGTCTCGTGTTATGTGACACCTCGGACGTCTCGTGTTATGTGACACCTCGGACGTCTCGTGTTATGTGACATCTCGGACGTCTCGTGTTATGTGACACCTCGGACGTCTCGTGTCATGTGACACCTCGGACGTCTCGTGTCATGTGACACCTCGGACGTCTCTTTTTATGTGACACCTCGGACGTCTCGTGTTATGTGACACCTCGGTCGTCTCGTGTTATGTGACACCTCGGATGTCTCTTTTTATGTGACACCTCGGATGTCTCGTGTCGTGTGACACCTCGGAAGTCTCGTGTTATGTGACACCTCGGATGTCTCTTTTTATGTGACACCTCGGACGTCTCGTGTAATTGGAGAACATCAAACTGGCAAATTTGTTACTAAGTTTGTTGCAATTTTTAGGCAGTTTTAAGATTCCGTGTAAATTGTCGTAGATTGGGGAAAGATTTCCCGGGTCCTGGATAAGAACATCCGGATGTTATAATGTACAATGACTGTATCGGCGATTCTGGAGCGCCCCTTTAACCCCTACATAGCCCTGGATCACATCTGCGATTGTCACTTGAGGAATTTCCTATAATATTCGGCTCAGTGTCACTTTCTGCTGAGTTATCAGAAATTGCAGCCAGGTCGTAATTCCTCGATGTTGACATCACGGGAGAAGATTCTTGAGGCTTCTGAGATTTACGATGAAGATGTTTTAGCGTTTCAGACCTCGGAATGTTCTAGAAATGGAAGGAGCGGCACCAAGTGTCCATGTGATTCTAGATTCTGCCAAAATACTGGTCAGACGGGTGCTGGGTGATAGCACCCCCCAGTGCTGGGACAGGGGAGGGGTCACATCCTCTGCCTCCCACTTTGTATCTGGCGCCATCTAGTGGTAGAACTAAGTATTACATGAACACACAGGTCCACAGATGTCAGAGTCCTGGGATGGGAGTCAATAGAGGGCATTGGCCCCAAACCTTACATCTGATACCCCAAATATCTGCATCATTCCCCCTCAATCCCTTCAGACCATTTATGACCTATGGGTCACCATCGGAGGCATTATTATTACATGGGGGCACAAGAGGGGTAATATTATATAAGAGGGGTAATATTATATAAGAGGGGTAATATTATATAAGAGGGGCAATAGTATCACCAGTGTTTAATGGGGAAGATTAAAACTGTGGGGTCATTAGGGGTCACTATAAACATCAGGGTCTGATGGAATATGAAGACTTTTGGGTATCAGGGGAACAAATGGGGGACTATCAATAATGGGGAATTACTAGGGGGGCACTATAATCAGCATTGGTGCCCTCAATAGTAATAATGTGTCCCTATGGATGACAGTTCCCCTGCCAGTGTGGCCCCCCAATGGTAACAATGCCCTCCCAGGATGCCCCCAGTGGTAATAGTGCCCCCTATGCTGATTTTGTTGGTGTGCTCATTGCTAGTCACTATGTGAGCCTCTAGGACCTGCTAGGGTGCGGCAGCATATCAGTGGGATGATCAGTATAGAGAGGAGGATGGGGGTGGTTGTTGTGGGGGCTCGGGCCCCAGATAATTTCTGCTTGTAGTCATGACGTGCCGAGTATCAGGAATCACTATCATCACCCAATGAGCCAGGAACAAGCAAAATATTTTAAAAATTTGCACAATTTTTATATGAAAACACAGCGATGTATTTTTCCGGCTGCTCTCGGGATGGAGACGTCTCCGGGATTCATCACCGGGCGGACACTAGAGGTCACAGGTCATATAGCAAACACTGGGGGATACCCTGGGGGCAGCCCCTCTACCCCCAGCCCCAGGGTACACTCCTCGGGGTAGCGCCGGCCTCAGTCCTCGTAACCTCCCTTCTTGCCCCCCTGGTTGCAGAGCGATTTCCCGCAGCACACGGTGCTCTGCCACCCCGGGATGCTGAACTTGGGGTACAGGCCCTGGCAGAAAGCTTCAGTGGCGCAGCCGCTCATCACCACATCGTCTGGAGAAGAACCTGAGGGTGAGAGGAGACTCAGGGTCAGTGCGGGTCTGATGGATAGCGGAGGCCATGGCCCCGGGGGCTGAGGTCTCACCTATCAGGTCCATACAGCGCGTCATCTGCCCCCTGCACCGCATTGTGCCCGACTCTCCGGGAGAGGATCGGCTGTGACACTCCAACCCGTTCTCCGCCCCGGGATCCTCATCTAAGACACAAGGACTCAGCGGTCATTCCTATAAATAATACCGTCATGTATCTACTATTCCTATAAATAATACCATCATATAGTCTATAAATAATACCGTCATATAGTCTATAAATAATACCGTCATATAGTCTATAAATAATACCGTCATGTATCTACTATTCCTATAAATAATACCGTCATATAGTCTATAAATAATACCGTCATATAGTCTATAAATAATACCGTCATATAGTCTATAAATAATACCGTCATATATCTACTATTCCTATATTAATACCATCATACAGTCTATAAATAATACCGTCATATATCTACTATTCCTATATTAATACCATCATATAGTCTATAAATAATACCGTCATATATCTACTATTCCTATATTAATACCATCATACAGTCTATAAATAATACCGTCATATATCTACTATTCCTATATTAATACCATCATACAGTCTATAAATAATACCATCATATATCTACTATTCCTATATTAATACCGTCATATAGTCTATAAATAATACCGTCATATATCTACTATTCCTATATTAATACTGTCATATAGTCTATAAATAATACCGTCATATAGTCTATAAATAATACCGTCGTGTATCTACTATTCATATAAATAATACCGTCATATAACGACTCCTCTTATAAATAATACCGTCATATAGTCTATAAATAATACCGTCATGTATCTACTATTCCTATAAATAATACCGTCATATAGTCTATAAATAATACCGTCATATAGTCTATAAATAATACCGTCATATAGTCTATAAATAATACCGTCGTGTATCTACTATTCATATAAATAATACCGTCATATAACGACTCCTCTTATAAATAATACCGTCATATATCTACTATTCCTATAAATAATACTCTTATATATCTACTATTCCTATTTAATTCCATCATATAGTCTATAAATAATACCGTCATGTATCTACTATTCCTATAAATAATACCGTCATATAGTCTATAAATAATACCGTCATATAGTCTATAAATAATACTGTCATGTATCTACTATTCCTATAAATAATACTGTCATATAGTCTATAAATAATACCGTCATATAGTCTATAAATAATACCGTCAAATAGTCTATAAATAATACCGTCGTGTATCTACTATTCATATAAATAATACCGTCATGTATCTACTATTCATATAAATAATACCGTCATATAACGACTCCTCTTATAAATAATACCGTCATATATCTACTATTCCTATTTAATTCCATCATATAGTCTATAAATAATACCGTCATGTATCTACTATTCCTATAAATAATACTGTCATATAGTCTATAAATAATACCGTCATATAGTCTATAAATAATACCGTCATGTATCTACTATTCCTATAAATAATACCGTCATATAGTCTATAAATAATACCGTCATATAGTCTATAAATAATACTGTCATGTATCTACTATTCCTATAAATAATACCGTCATATAGTCTATAAATAATACCGTCATATAGTCTATAAATAATACCGTCGTGTATCTACTATTCATATAAATAATACCGTCATATAACGACTCCTCTTATAAATAATACCGTCATATATCTACTATTCCTATAAATAATACTCTTATATATCTACTTTTCCTATTTAATTCCATCATATAGTCTATAAATAATACCGTCATGTATCTACTATTCCTATAAATAATACCGTCATATAGTCTATAAATAATACCGTCATATAGTCTATAAATAATACCGTCATGTATCTACTATTCCTATAAATAATACCGTCATATAGTCTATAAATAATACCGTCATATAGTCTATAAATAATACCGTCATATAGTATATAAATAATACCGTCGTGTATCTACTATTCCTATAAATAATACCGTCATATAGTCTATAAATAATACCGTCGTGTATCTACTATTCCTATAAATAATACCGTCATATAGTCTATAAATAATACTGTCGTATATCTACCATTCCAAAAATTATAGGGTGATATTATAATAAATTTAAGGAATTAAATATCCGGGGTCCTTCCCATCTGGCTGTGTCTGTGGGGGTCTCACCTGTGAAGTGCCCCCCGTTACAATGGCTCCCGGTACAGCAGTGGTAGCTGGAGGCGTAGGATAGCGGCTTCTTCCCATTGCTGAAGGCAGAGACCGCGGGACACGAGGACGAGTTGCTGCAGCTTTTGATCATGGTGCGTGTGACGTCTACAGAAATAGAATTACAAAATAGCAACAAAGAAACAATAGAAATTGCAACAAAACACAAGATGGAAGTAATGTGAATGAGCGGCACAATGATGGGAGAGCAGCAGGGGGCGCCGCCTCATAACCTCCAGGTGGGATTACCTGCAGATTCTAGGGGGACCACAAAATTACATTTCCTGGGGTGATAAGACAAAAGCCGGAGACGACACACTGTGACAATGGAAGGTGGAGCCCGAGCCATAAAATATAACCTTATGATTAGAGATGAGCGCACCCAACGTGGCCAAGTGTCCCCCTGCCCAATCATCACCATGGCAGTTGTGAGGGGCGTCCATTAGCCGAATTGGCTGAACCCAAACACTGAACCTGAACTTGAGCATTGGGTCTGCTCATCTCTAGTTATGATATTTCCACCACAAGTGCAACACAGAAGACAATGAACAATAGATAGTTCACGTCTGTATTCACACCAGAAAAGTCTATGAAAATCTGTATTTCCAACCTGAGTTCTATTCACTCCGACATGTTTATGTCTTTGGGTTTGTGTGAAAAGTCTTTATATGTTTTCTGTTTAACTACCAAAAAGTGAATGTTTCATTTACAGTAATGTATCTCCCCTGAGGTCATGCAGGCTGTTTATTGGCTAGCTCCCTTGTACTTTCCAGATGCCAAGACCAAAAGTCTATAAATATAGGCTCAGCGTGGTCTGAAGACTAAGACATTCCATCACATACACAAAGTATCGGTGGAGTCCACCCTCTGGGAACAATCGTGAGGATGATGGGCTCCACCCATTGTGCAGGCACCACTATGAGTCCCAGAGCTTGGACCACCACAATGTGATGGCAGATCCATGTGATTGGAGTAGCCCAACCCAATAACAACAAGTCTTGAGTTCCTGATGAAGGAGGCCCTGGGCTTAAGTAGGGTCCCTTACACGGAAAAAAAAACATGATGTAACAATACAACTATGATGTAACCTACCTTTACTCAAAGCATTGGTGATGGAAACCTCAACACAAGATTTCTGAGAGGGTCCACATATGAGACTAGGAAGATCCTTCCCAGCACAAGCCAATGGTTGTCCATTACATGCCCAGCACTCAGTGCGGGAATCCGCTCCTAGATCTGAAATCAATAAGGAAAGGGTTAATGGTTTGGTGATCAGGACCTAAGAGAGACCTGTGAGATGAGAAGAACCTTCTGAAGGACATCTCATGACCATCCTCAGGAGATGTGTTCCTGGATACATGGACATGTGGATGGTAGGATGACTTTTTGAGGTCCCACCACTCACCTGGTACCAGGTCCTTGTTGCAGAGGTCGTGGTCGCAGCACAGCATGGTGTGGTTGGTCTTAATGTTTTTGAGGGACCCAGTCTGGGTTTGGTTGCAGGCTGATCCAGAAGAACATCCTTTAGTTAAGACGCCACCTTGGAGCCAACCTGAGAATGGTGAAAAATCCTCATCAAGACTCTTCTACATCTACAGGAAACCCAATCCACCAACTGATCAGCATGGCCCGGCGGTGTCACCCTGAGACCCAGTGCACTGCACCCATGAGGTGCTGGAGGTCCGGACCCGTGCCCCCCAGCAGTGACACGCCAGAAGGACATAGCTCACCGCTGTATGTGACATAAGAAGAGCTGCAGTAGTGGTCCGCACCCTCACAGCTCTGCACCTGCTGCTCTTTAGGCGCGTGATCCGGAAGACCCTTATAATAGTAACACCGGAGGCCGAGACCTGAAATCAGAGGGAGAGGGGAAATCGAAAAGTCACTAGTTATAGACAACCCCAAGTTACAGACGACCCCTAGTTACAGACGTGTGACCTCTGGCGACCTCTCTGGATGTGACCTTAGTCCCAGGCGGCAATGAACAGATGTAAGGTGTCTGTAATGAAGCTTTATTGATCATCCTTGTTCCCATGACAGCGCAAAACTTTGAAAATCCGATTGTCACGGCAGCAAAAATTTTTTCTTGTCTGAAGCAACAATTATAAAATAGTTCAGACTCCAACAAATTTAACTTATGTACAAACCTAAGGCTCCCATCCTGTACGTTACCCTGCACACGCCTGTACTTCTCTTTCCATACATCGGGGGCAGTATTGTCACACTGTTGCTTTCCCATGACTGAGGTTATAAAGTTACACCCAGTTTTCTGAGCCATAATTCTGCTCGGATGTCAGATTCTTATAGTGAAGGAAACATTGTGCTTCTCCCTGTGTCATGCGCGTCATAAAAATTCATGGGTCGTTAAAGTCTTAAAGGAACAGCGTCCCCATGTAACATCCACGCGGAGCAGGAGAAGGAGGAGGAGGAGCAGGAGGAGCCGAAGCAGGAGGAGGGGGAGGAGCAAGAGGAGGAGCAGGAGGAGGGGGAGGAGCAGGAGGAACCGGAGCAGGAGGAGGGGGAGGAGCAGGAGGAACCGGAGCAGCCGGAGGAGGAGGAGGAGGATGAGGAGCAGGAGGAGCAAGAGGAGGAGCAGGAGGAGGAGGAGAAGGAGCAGGAGGAGGAGAAGGAGCAGAAGTAGGAGCAGGAGGAGGAGCAGGAGAAGGAGCAGAAGGACCCATCCAGCCTGGTACCGCAGGACTCCCCTCCTGATCCATCCAGCCTGGTACCGCAGGACTCCCCTCCTGATCCCTCCAGCCTGGTACCACAGGACTCCACTCCTGACCCATCCAGCCTGGTACCGCAGGACTCCCCTCCTGACCCATCCAGCCTGGTACCGCAGGACTCCCCTCCTAAACCATCCAGCCTGGTACCGCAGGACTCCCTCCTGACCCATCCAGCCTGGTACCGCAGGACTCCCCTCCTGACCCATCCAGCCTGGTACTGCAGGACTCCCCTCCTGATCGATGCTGCCTGGTACCACAGGACTCCCCTCCTGACCCATCCAGCCTGGTACCGCAGGACTCCCTCCTGACCCATCCAGCCTGGAACTGCAGGACTCCCCTCCTGATCCATCCAGCCTGGTACTGCAGGACTCCCCTCCTGATCGATGCTGCCTCGTACCACAGGACTCCCCTCCTGACCCATCCAGCCTGGTACCGCAGGACTCCCCTCCTGATCCATCCAGCCTGGTACCGCAGGACTCCCTCCTGACCCATCCAGCCTGGTACTGCAGGACTCCCCTCCTGATCCATGCTGCCTGGTACCGCAGGACTCCCCTCCTGACCCATCCAGCCTGGTACCACAGGACTCCCCTCCTGACCCATCCAGCCTGGTACCGCAGTACTCCCCTCCTTACCCATCCAGCCTTGTACTGCAGGACTCCCCTCCTGATTGATGCTGCCTGGTACCGCAGGACTCCCTTCTGACCCATCCAGCCTGGTACCGCAGGACTCCCCTCCTGACCCATCCAGCCTGGTACCGCAGGACTCCCCTCCTGACCCATCCAGCCTGGTACCGCAGGACTCCCCTCTTGACCCATCCAGCCTGGTACCGCAGGACTCCCCTCCTGACCCATCCAGCCTGGTACTGCAGGACTCCCCTCCTGACCCATCCAGCCTGGTACTGCAGGACTCCCCTCCTGACCCATCCAGCCTGGTACCGCAGGACTCCCCTCCTGACCCATCCAGCCTGGTACCGCAGGACTCCCCTCCTGACCCATCCAGCCTAGTACCGCAGGACTCCCCTCCTGACCCATCCAGCCTGGTACTGCAGCACTCCCCTCCTGATTGATGCTGCCTGGTACCGCAGGACTCCCCTCCTGACCCATCCAGCCTGGTACCAAAGCCATTGGATCTGCTGAGCCACCAGGACCAAACTGCGAGCCTCTATGTACGTTCTCTGGCAGGACTCCCCTCCTAACCCATCCAGCCTGGTACCGCAGGTCTCCCCTCCTAACCCATCCAGCCTGGTACCGCAGGACTCCCCTCCTGACCCATCCAGCCTGGTACCGCAGGACTCCCCTCCTGGCCCAGTAATAATCCAGCGGTCCGGTACACGGGCACCAGGATCACATTGCATCAATAATTTTGGCAACATTACTGTATCATCCCAAATGTATTTCCCTTGTGTATCGCTAGAGCCGCATCTTGTCAGTATAAATTATGTATCAGAGCTCTCCACCAGTAATAGAATAGAATTTACAGGAGCTTTTACCTTCCTCCGGCCACCAGGATCAAAGTGCACTGACAGCATCTACGTTCCCTCTGTACCATTTGTATATATGTTTTCATGCCTCTGTGTATTGGTAGAGGTGTAGTCCCTCTCAATCCAGAATATAAGATATTAGCACGGTGGCTCAGTGGTTAGCTCTACAGCCTTGCAGCACGGTGGTTCAGTGGTTATCACTACAACCTTGCAGTGCGGTGGCTCAGTGGTTAGCATTACAGCCTTGCAGCACGTTGGCTCAGTGGTTAGCACTACAGCCTTGCAGCACTGGGGTCCTGGCTTCAAGTCCCAGGGTCAACATCTTTAAAGTCCATATACTTATTGGTTACCAATAATTTGCTGAATATGGGATCAGACAACACTAAGGTTAATCGCAGGGCCACCCTCTATGGGGCGCACACAGTACACTCATAAGGGCCCCACAATGAAAGGGGAACACAGAGCGGTGATCACACAAGGTCCCCGACCATCTTTAGGACCCTCTGTACAGAGCTGTATGGGGCTCCAGGACCTGCCATTGTACTTAAGGGCAATTTGACTTGTTGGAGCCCCCCGGAGGTCCCCCTCTCAT
Organism: Engystomops pustulosus; assembly: GCF_040894005.1. Classification (NCBI taxonomy): domain Eukaryota; kingdom Metazoa; phylum Chordata; class Amphibia; order Anura; family Leptodactylidae; genus Engystomops; species Engystomops pustulosus. The sequence goes on along the minus strand of NC_092416.1, from coordinate 4,616,904 downwards.
CCACAGCACCAGCAATGTCTCCACCAGAATGCCCCCATAGATGGGGCCCAATGTACCGGGAGCCCCACCCAGTGACTCTATGTTGACCCCTTTTTCAGGATTTGGGGCTCTCAGTGACATCACTACATCGACATTCAATAACCTGGATTTCTTATTTTTGGCTACAAATAAATTAGATACAAATAAAAGTTGCGGTCCGTATTTTAACTCATTACGTGCCAGGTGCAGTTGCGCAGGCGCCGCTATCCCCGGGACATCGCTCGCTAGGTTCCCGGATATCTCTATATAATTAGAGCGACACAAGATCCGTCCTCGTTAAAATGAGAGTTTGCATAAAATCGGCGTTGGATGAATTACCCCTCGTTACTGAGCGAGGACTTACCCAGACACAGGAGGGCGCTGGAGAGCACACACTGCAGGAGCAGCTTCATGATGGGATGTGATGCTGGAAACCTCAGTCCTACAAGTGATGTGGAATATAAACAGGTCCCACGGCTCGGTCCCGGGGAGGACCAGGGAGGGGCGACAGTCAGGGCGATGCTTATGTACAAGTGATACCTGCAAGTCAGGACCTGATGATCCCTGGAGGGGATTAACCACATCACAAGGTTTACAAGCCCTGATCAGTGGTGACTAATAATCTTATAATCTGATGATAATAGGGCTCCCAGGTGGAGGCCACATCAGGAATACGTAGAAATCCTAAAGTTTATGTAGGGCTGAGTGGTAGAAGAGGAGTCAGAGGTCACCGGGGTCTACGGCTTATAGGATGACCCTTACCTATTAGATCTTATCACCTTGTTATTAGAAGATGCAGAACCTACTGGAAGCGTAGTGTCACCTTCACCAACGCAGGGCGGGATCATAGGGCGCGTGCCCCAGGGCCCCCACCAGTTTGCCCTTAAAGGGGCCCCCACCAAGTCTGGGCAATTCGCCAACAGTGTATTTGGCTCCGGACTCCCCGGGCCGAATCCCACTGATGTGCCTGACAATAAGTTCCCTGCTCTGCCATAGACGATCAAATGTAAACAAAGATGGGGCGCCCTACCGCTGGCACGCAGTATGTGATGTGTGATGTCATGGCGCAGCCTATAGCAGGGTGCCACCATCTTTGTTTTGTACATCCGATATCCACCCTGACACCGCGAGGGATTGTATATATTTATTATGGGGGGGTGTATATAGCAATAATAGGAGTCTGCATATAATTCTTTGATATAGGGAGGCTGTATATAGTTATTATAGGGGGACTGTATATAGTTATTATAGGGGGCGGTATATAGTTATTATAGGGGGGCTGTATGTAGTTATTATAGGGGGGCTGTATATAGTTATTATAGGGGGACTGTATATAGTTATTATAGGGGGCGGTATATAGTTATTATAGGGGGCTGTATGTAGTTATTATAGGGGGGCTGTATATAGTTATTATAGGGGGACTGTATATAGTTATTATAGGGGGCGGTATATAGTTATTATAGGGGGGCTGTATGTAGTTATTATAGGAAGGCTGTATATAGTTATTATAGGGGGACTATATATAGTTATTATAGGGGGCGGTATATAGTTATTATAGGGGGGCTGTATGTAGTTATTATAGGGGGGCTGTATATAGTTATTATAGGGGGACTGTATATAGTAATTATAGGGGGGCTGTATATCGTTATAGGGAGGCTGTATATAGTTATTATAGGGGGACTATATATAGTTATTATAGGGAAGCTGTATATAGTTATTATAGGGGTCTGTATATCGTTATAGGGAGGCTGTAAATAGTTATTATAGGGGGATGTATATAGTAAATGCTGTGGGACTGTATATAGGTATTGTTGGGGGCTGTATATAGTTATTTCTGGGGGGCCATGCATAGTGATTACTGGGGGGCTATAAATAGTGATTGCTGGGGAGCTGCATATATTTATTACTGTGGGAGCTGTATACAGTGATTGCTGGGGGAGCTGTATATAGTGGTTACTGGGGGCTGTATATAGTGAATACTTAGGAGGCTGTATATAGTTATTGCTGGGGAGTAGTATATAGCGATTGCTGTTCCCTGTCTGAACTACATTCAATGAGGGCTCCACCATATTTTGCGCCCAGGGGTCCCCACCAACATGTAACAGAACCTCATAACCCCTCTGTCCTCCTCCTCCTTCAGACTCCTCGGTCCTCCACCAGACCCCTCTGTCCTCCTCCTCCACCAGACCCCTCTGTCCTCCTCCAGACTCCTCGATCCTCCTCCTCCTCCAGACTCCTCTGTCCTCCTCCTCCTCCAGACCCCTCTGTCCTCCTCCTCCTCCAGACCCCTCTGTCCTTCTCCTCCTCCAGACCCCTCTGTCCTCCTCCTCCTCCAGACTCCTCGGTCCTCCACCAGACCCCTCTGTCCTCCTCCTCCACCAGACCCCTCTGTCCTCCTCCTCCTCCAGACTCCTCGGTCCTCCACCAGACCCCTCTGTCCTCCTCCTCCACCAGACCCCTCTGTCCTCCTCCAGACTCCTCGATCCTCCTCCTCCTCCAGACTCCTCTGTCCTCCTCCTCCTCCAGACCCCTCTGTCCTCCTCCAGACTCCTCGATCCTCCTCCTCCTCCAGACTCCTCGGTCCTCCTCCTCCTCCAGACCCCTCGGTCCTCCTCCATACCCCTGGGTCCTTCTCCTCCTCCAGACTCCTCTGTCCTCTTCCTCCTCCAGTCTCCTCGGTCCTCCACCAGACACCTCTGTCCTCCTCCTCCTCCAGACCCCTCTGTCCTCCTCCAGACACCTCTGTCCTCCTCCAGACCCCTCTGTCCTCCTCCAGACTCCTCGGTCCTCCACCAGACACCTCTGTCCTCCTCCTCCTCCAGACCCCTCTGTCCTCCTCCAGACTCCTCGATCCTCCTCCAGACTCCTCGGTCCTCCTCCTCCTCCAGACTCCTCGGTCCTCCTCCAGACCCCTGGGTCCTTCTCCTCCTCCAGACTCCTCTGTCCTCTTCCTCCTCCAGTCTCCTCGGTCCTCCACCAGACACTTCTGTCCTCCTCCTCCTCCAGAGCCCTCTGTCCTCCTCCAGACCCCTCTATCCTCCTCCTCCTCCAGACCCCTCTGTCCTCCTCCTCCTCCAGACCCCTCTGTCCTCCTCCTCCTCCAGACTCCTCGGTCCTCCATCAGACACCTCTGTCCTCCTCCAGACTCCTCATCCTCCTCCTCCTCCAGAGTCCTCGGTCCTCCTCCTCCTCCAGACCCCTCGGTCCTCCTCCAGACCCCTGGGTCCTTCTCCTCCTCCAGACTCCTCTGTCCTCTTCCTCCTCCAGTCTCCTCGGTCCTCCACCAGACACCTCTGTCCTCCTCCTCCTCCAGACCCCTCTGTCCTCCTCCAGACTCCTCGGTCCTCCCCCTCCTCCAGACTCCTCGGTCCTACTCCTCCTCCAGACCCCTCGGTCCTCCTCCAGACCCCTCTGTCCTCCTCCAGACCCCTCTGTCCTCCTCCTCCTCCAGACCCCTCTGTCCTCCTCCACCTCCAGACCCCTCTGTCCTCCTCCTCCTCCAGACCCCTCTGTCCTCCTCCTCCTCCAGACCCCTCTGTCCTCCTCCTCCAGACCCCTCTGTCCTCCTCCTCCAGACTCCTCTGTCCTCCTCCTCCAGGCTCCTCTGTCCTCCTCCTCCTCTAGACTCTTCTGTCCTCCTCCTCCTCCAGACTCCTCTGTCCTCCTCCTCCTCCAGACTCCTCTGTCCTCCTCCCCCTCCAGACCCCTCTGTCCTCCTCCTCCTCCAGACTCCTCTGTCCTCCTCCTCCAGACTCCTCGGTCCTCCTCCTCCTCCAGACTCCTTGGTCCTCCTCCTCCTCCAGACCCCTCTGTCCTCCTCCTCCTCCTCCAGACTCTTCTGTCCTCCTCCTCCTCCAGACTCTTCTGTCCTCCTCCTCCTCCTCCTCCAGACTCTTCTGTCCTCCTCCTCCAGACCCCTCTGTCCTCCTCCTCCTCCTCCAGACTCCTCTGTCCTCCTCCTCCAGACCCCTCTGTCCTCCTCCTCCTCCAGACTCCTCTGTCCTCCTCCCCCCTCAGACTCCTCTGTCCTCCTCCTCCTCCAGACTCCTCGGTCCTCCTCCTCCTCCAGACTCCTCGGTCCTCCTCCTCCTCCAGACTCCTCGGTCCTCCTCCTCCTCCAGACTCCTTGGTCCTCCTCCTCCTCCAGACCCCTCTGTCCTTCTCCTCCTCCTCCAGACTCCTCTGTCCTCCTCCTCCAGACTCCTCGATCCTCCTCCTCCTCCAGACTCCTCTGTCCTCCTCCTCCTCCAGACCCCTCTGTCCTCCTCCAGACTCCTCGATCCTCCTCCTCCTCCAGACTCCTCGGTCCTCCTCCTCCTCCAGACCCCTCGGTCCTCCTCCAGACCCCTGGGTCCTTCTCCTCCTCCAGACTCCTCTGTCCTCTTCCTCCTCCAGTCTCCTCGGTCCTCCACCAGACACCTCTGTCCTCCTCCTCCTCCAGACCCCTCTGTCCTCCTCCAGACACCTCTGTCCTCCTCCAGACCCCTCTGTCCTCCTCCAGACTCCTCGGTCCTCCACCAGACACCTCTGTCCTCCTCCTCCTCCAGACCCCTCTGTCCTCCTCCAGACTCCTCGGTCCTCCTCCAGACCCCTCGGTCCTCCTCCAGACCCCTGGGTCCTTCTCCTCCTCCAGACTCCTCTGTCCTCTTCCTCCTCCAGTCTCCTCGGTCCTCCACCAGACACTTCTGTCCTCCTCCTCCTCCAGAGCCCTCTGTCCTCCTCCAGACCCCTCTGTCCTCCTCCTCCTCCAGACCCCTCTGTCCTCCTCCTCCTCCAGACCCCTCTGTCCTCCTCCTCCTCCAGACTCCTCGGTCCTCCATCAGACACCTCTGTCCTCCTCCAGACTCCTCATCCTCCTCCTCCTCCAGACTCCTCGGTCCTCCTCCTCCTCCAGACCCCTCGGTCCTCCTCCAGACCCCTTGGTCCTTCTCCTCCTCCAGACTCCTCTGTCCTCTTCCTCCTCCAGTCTCCTCGGTCCTCCACCAGACACCTCTGTCCTCCTCCTCCTCCAGACCCCTCTGTCCTCCTCCAGACCCCTCTGTCCTCCTCCAGACACCTCTGTCCTCCTCCAGACCCCTCTGTCCTCCTCCAGACTCCTCGGTCCTCCACCAGACACCTCTGTCCTCCTCCAGACCCCTCTGTCCTCCTCCAGACTCCTCGATCCTCCTCCAGACTCCTCGGTCCTCCTCCTCCTCCAGACCCCTCGGTCCTCCTCCAGACCCCTGGGTCCTTCTCCTCCTCCAGACTCCTCTGTCCTCTTCCTCCTCCAGTCTCCTGGGTCCTCCACCAGACACTTCTGTCCTCCTCCTCCTCCAGAGCCCTCTGTCCTCCTCCAGACCACTCTGTCCTCCTCCTCCTCCAGACCCCTCTGTCCTCCTCCTCCTCCAGACTCCTCTGTCCTCCTCCTCCTCCAGACCCCTCTGTCCTCCTCCTCCAGACTCCTCTGTCCTCCTCCTCCTCCAGACTCCTCTGTCTTCCTCCTCCTCCAGACTCCTCTGTCCTCCTCCCCCTCCAGACTCCTCGGTCCTTCTCCTCCAGACTCCTCTGTCCTCCTCCTCCAGACTCCTCGGTCCTCCTCCTCCTCCAGACTCCTTGGTCCTCCTCCTCCTCCAGACCCCTCTGTCCTCCTCCTCCAGACTCTTCTGTCCTCCTCCTCCTCCAGACTCTTCTGTCCTCCTCCTCCTCCTCCAGACTCTTCTGACCTCCTCCTCCTCCTCCTCCAGACTCTTTTGTCCTCCTCCTCCAGACCCCTCTGTCCTCCTCCTCCTCCTCCAGACTCCTCTGTCCTCCTCCTCCAGACCCCTCTGTCCTCCTCCTCCTCCAGACTCCTCGGTCCTCCTCCAGACTCCTCGGTCCTCCTCCTCCTCCAGACTCCTTGGCCCTCCTCCTCCTCCAGACCCCTCTGTCCTTCTCCTCCTCCAGACCCCTCTGTCCTTCTCCTCCTCCTCCAGACCCCTCTGTCCTCCTCCAGACTCCTCGGTCCTCCTCCTCCTCCAGACCCCTCGGTCCTCCTCCAGACCCCTGGGTCCTTCTCCTCCTCCAGACTCCTCTGTCCTCTTCCTCCTCCAGTCTCCTCGGTCCTCCACCAGACACCTCTGTCCTCCTCCTCCTCCAGACCCCTCTGTCCTCCTCCAGACACCTCTGTCCTCCTCCAGACCCCTCTGTCCTCCTCCAGACTCCTCGGTCCTCCACCAGACACCTCTGTCCTCCTCCTCCTCCAGACCCCTCTGTCCTCCTCCAGACTCCTCGATCCTCCTCCAGACTCCTCGGTCCTCCTCCTCCTCAAGACCCCTCGGTCCTCCTCCAGACCCCTGGGTCCTTCTCCTCCTCCAGACTCCTCTGTCCTCTTCCTCCTCCAGTCTCCTGGGTCCTCCACCAGACACTTCTGTCCTCCTCCTCCTCCAGAGCCCTCTGTCCTCCTCCAGACCCCTCTGTCCTCCTCCTCCTCCAGACCCCTCTGTCCTCCTCCTCCTCCAGACCCCTCTGTCCTCCTCCTCCTCCAGACTCCTCGGTCCTCCATCAGACACCTCTGTCCTCCTCCAGACTCCTCATCCAACTCCTCCTCCAGACTCCTCGGTCCTTCTCCTCCTCCAGACTCCTCTGTCCTCTTCCTCCTCCAGTCTCCTCGGTCCTCCACCAGACACCTCTGTCATCCTCCTCCTCCAGACCCCTCTGTCCTCCTCCAGACTCCTCGGTCCTCCTCCTCCTCCAGACTCCTCTGTCCTCCTCCTCCAGACCCCTCGGTCCTCCTCCAGACCCCGCTGTCCTCCTCCTCCTCCAGACCCCTCTGTCCTCCTCCTCCAGACTCCTCGGTCCTCCTCCTCCTCCAGACTCCTTGGTCCTCCTCCTCCTCCAGACCCCTCTGTCCTCCTCCTCCTCCTCCTCCAGACTCTTCTGTCCTCCTCCTCCTCCGGACTCTTCTGTCCTCCTCCTCCTCCTCCAGACTCTTCTGTCCTCCTCCTCCTCCTCCAGACTCTTCTGTCCTCCTCCTCCTCCTCCAGACTTTTCTGTCCTCCTCCTCCTCCTCCAGACTCCTCTGTCCTCCTCCTCCAGACCCCTCTGTCCTCCTCCTCCTCCAGACTCCTCTGTCCTCCTCCCCCCTCAGACTCCTCTGTCCTCCTCCTCCAGACTCCTCGGTCCTCCTCCAGACTCCTCGGTCCTCCTCCTCCTCCAGACTCCTCGGTCCTCCTCCTCCTCCAGACTCCTTGGTCCTCCTCCTCCTCCAGACCCCTCTGTCCTCCTCCTCCTCCAGACTCCTCTGTCCTCCTCCTCCTCCAGACCCCTCTGTCCTCCTCCTCCAGACTCCTCTGTCCTCCTCCTCCTCCAGACTCCTCTGTCCTCCTCCTCCTCCAGACTCCTCTGTCCTCCTCCCCCTCCAGACCCCTCTGTCCTCCTCCTCCAGACTCCTCTGTCCTCCTCCTCCAGGCTCCTTGGTCCTCCTCCTCCTCCAGACCCCTCTGTCCTCCTCCTCCTCCTCCAGACTCTTCTGTCCTCCTCCTCCTCCAGACTCTTCTGTCCTCCTCCTCCTCCTCCAGACTCTTCTGTCCTCCTCCTCCTCCTCCTCCAGACTCTTCTGTCCTCCTCCTCCAGACCCCTCTGTCCTCCTCCTCCTCCTCCAGACTCCTCTGTCCTCCTCCTCCAGACCCCTCTGTCCTCCTCCTCCTCCAGACTCCTCGGTCCTCCTCCAGACTCCTCGGTCCTCCTCCTCCTCCAGACTCCTTGGTCCTCCTCCTCCTCCAGACCCCTCTGTCCTTCTCCTCCTCCTCCAGACCCCTCTGTCCTCCTCCAGACTCCTCGGTCCTCCTCCTCCTCCAGACCCCTCGGTCCTCCTCCAGACCCCTGGGTCCTTCTCCTCCTCCAGACTCCTCTGTCCTCTTCCTCCTCCAGTCTCCTCGGTCCTCCACCAGACACCTCTGTCCTCCTCCTCCTCCAGACCCCTCTGTCCTCCTCCAGACACCTCTGTCCTCCTCCAGACCCCTCTGTCCTCCTCCAGACTCCTCGGTCCTCCACCAGACAACTCTGTCCTCCTCCTCCTCCAGACCCCTCTGTCCTCCTCCAGACTCCTCGATCCTCCTCCAGACTCCTCGGTCCTCCTCCTCCTCAAGACCCCTCGGTCCTCCTCCAGACCCCTGGGTCCTTCTCCTCCTCCAGACTCCTCTGTCCTCTTCCTCCTCCAGTCTCCTGGGTCCTCCACCAGACACTTCTGTCCTCCTCCTCCTCCAGAGCCCTCTGTCCTCCTCCAGACCCCTCTGTCCTCCTCCTCCTCCAGACCCCTCTGTCCTCCTCCTCCTCCAGACCCCTCTGTCCTCCTCCTCCTCCAGACTCCTCGGTCCTCCATCAGACACCTCTGTCCTCCTCCAGACTCCTCATCCTCCTCCTCCTCCAGACTCCTCGGTCCTCCTCCTCCTCCAGACCCCTCGGTCCTCCTCCAGACCCCTGGGTCCTTCTCCTCCTCCAGACTCCTCTGTCCTCTTCCTCCTCCAGTCTCCTCGGTCCTCCACCAGACACCTCTGTCCTCCTCCTCCTCCAGACCCCTCTGTCCTCCTCCAGACACCTCTGTCCTCCTCCAGACCCCTCTGTCCTCCTCCTCCAGACCCCTCGGTCCTCCTCCAGACCCCTCTGTCCTCCTCCACCTCCAGACCCCTCTGTCCTCCTCCTCCAGACTCCTCTGTCCTCCTCCTCCTCCAGACTCCTCTGTCCTCCTCCTCCTCCAGACTCCTCTGTCCTCCTCCCCCTCCAGACCCCTCTGTCCTCCTCCTCCTCCAGACTCCTCTGTCCTCCTCCTCCAGACTCCTTGGTCCTCCTCCTCCTCCAGACTCCTTGGTCCTCCTCCTCCTCCAGACCCCTCTGTCCTCCTCCTCCTCCAGACTCTTCTGTCCTCCTCCTCCTCCGGACTCTTCTGTCCTCCTCCTCCTCCTCCGGACTCTTCTGTCCTCCTCCTCCTCCTCCAGACTCTTCTGTCCTCCTCCTCCTCCTCCTCCTCCTCCAGACTCTTCTGTCCTCCTCCTCCTCCTCCAGACTCTTCTGTCCTCCTCCTCCTCCTCCAGACTCTTCTGTCCTCCTCCTCCTCCTCCAGACTCCTCTGTCCTCCTCCTCCAGACCCCTCTGTCCTCCTCCTCCAGACTCCTCTGTCCTCCTCCCCCCTCAGACTCCTCTGTCCTCCTCCTCCAGACTCCTCGGTCCTCCTCCAGACTCCTCGGTCCTCCTCCTCCTCCAGACTCCTCGGTCCTCCTCCTCCTCCAGACTCCTTGGTCCTCCTCCTCCTCCAGACCCCTCTGTCCTCCTCCTCCTCCAGACTCCTCTGTCCTCCTCCTCCTCCAGACCCCTCTGTCCTCCTCCTCCAGACTCCTCTGTCCTCCTCCTCCTCCAGACTCCTCTGTCCTCCTCCTCCTCCAGACTCCTCTGTCCTCCTCCCCCTCCAGACCCCTCTGTCCTCCTCCTCCAGACTCCTCTGTCCTCCTCCTCCAGGCTCCTTGGTCCTCCTCCTCCTCCAGACCCCTCTGTCCTCCTCCTCCTCCTCCAGACTCTTCTGTCCTCCTCCTCCTCCAGACTCTTCTGTCCTCCTCCTCCTCCTCCAGACTCTTCTGTCCTCCTCCTCCTCCTCCTCCAGACTCTTCTGTCCTCCTCCTCCAGACCCTTCTGTCCTCCTCCTCCTCCTCCAGACTCCTCTGTCCTCCTCCTCCAGACCCCTCTGTCCTCCTCCTCCTCCAGACTCCTCGGTCCTCCTCCAGACTCCTCGGTCCTCCTCCTCCTCCAGACTCCTTGGTCCTCCTCCTCCTCCAGACCCCTCTGTCCTTCTCCTCCTCCTCCAGACCCCTCTGTCCTCCTCCAGACTCCTCGGTCCTCCTCCTCCTCCAGACCCCTCGTCCTCCTCCAGACCCCTGGGTCCTTCTCCTCCTCCAGACTCCTCTGTCCTCTTCCTCCTCCAGTCTCCTCGGTCCTCCACCAGACACCTCTGTCCTCCTCCTCCTCCAGACCCCTCTGTCCTCCTCCAGACACCTCTGTCCTCCTCCAGACCCCTCTGTCCTCCTCCAGACTCCTCGGTCCTCCACCTGACAACTCTGTCCTCCTCCTCCTCCAGACCCCTCTGTCCTCCTCCAGACTCCTCGATCCTCCTCCAGACTCCTCGGTCCTCCTCCTCCTCAAGACCCCTCGGTCCTCCTCCAGACCCCTGGGTCCTTCTCCTCCTCCAGACTCCTCTGTCCTCTTCCTCCTCCAGTCTCCTGGGTCCTCCACCAGACACTTCTGTCCTCCTCCTCCTCCAGAGCCCTCTGTCCTCCTCCAGACCCCTCTGTCCTCCTCCTCCTCCAGACCCCTCTGTCCTCCTCCTCCTCCAGACCCCTCTGTCCTCCTCCTCCTCCAGACTCCTCGGTCCTCCATCAGACACCTCTGTCCTCCTCCAGACTCCTCATCCTCCTCCTCCTCCAGACTCCTCGGTCCTCCTCCTCCTCCAGACCCCTCGGTCCTCCTCCAGACCCCTGGGTCCTTCTCCTCCTCCAGACTCCTCTGTCCTCTTCCTCCTCCAGTCTCCTCGGTCCTCCACCAGACACCTCTGTCCTCCTCCTCCTCCAGACCCCTCTGTCCTCCTCCAGACACCTCTGTCCTCCTCCAGACCCCTCTGTCCTCCTCCTCCAGACCCCTCGGTCCTCCTCCAGACCCCTCTGTCCTCCTCCACCTCCAGACCCCTCTGTCCTCCTCCTCCAGACTCCTCTGTCCTCCTCCTCCTCCAGACTCCTCTGTCCTCCTCCTCCTCCAGACTCCTCTGTCCTCCTCCCCCTCCAGACCCCTCTGTCCTCCTCCTCCTCCAGACTCCTCTGTCCTCCTCCTCCAGACTCCTTGGTCCTCCTCCTCCTCCAGACTCCTTGGTCCTCCTCCTCCTCCAGACCCCTCTGTCCTCCTCCTCCTCCAGACTCTTCTGTCCTCCTCCTCCTCCGGACTCTTCTGTCCTCCTCCTCCTCCTCCGGACTCTTCTGTCCTCCTCCTCCTCCTCCAGACTCTTCTGTCCTCCTCCTCCTCCTCCTCCTCCTCCAGACTCTTCTGTCCTCCTCCTCCTCCTCCAGACTCTTCTGTCCTCCTCCTCCTCCTCCAGACTCCTCTGTCCTCCTCCTCCAGACCCCTCTGTCCTCCTCCTCCTCCAGACTCCTCTGTCCTCCTCCCCCCTCAGACTCCTCTGTCCTCCTCCTCCAGACTCCTCGGTCCTCCTCCAGACTCCTCGGTCCTCCTCCTCCTCCAGACTCCTCGGTCCTCCTCCTCCTCCAGACTCCTCGGTCCTCCTCCTCCTCCAGACTCCTTGGTCCTCCTCCTCCTCCAGACCCCTCTGTCCTTCTCCTCCTCCTCCAGACTCCTCTGTCCTCCTCCTCCTCCTCCAGACTCCTCTGTCTTCCTCCTACTCCAGACTCCTCTGTCCTCCTCCTCCTCCTCCAGACTCTTCTGTCCTCCTCCTCCTCCTCCAGACTCCTCTGTCCTCCTCCTCCAGACCCCTCTGTCCTCCTCCTCCTCCAGACTCCTCTGTCCTCCTCCCCCCTCAGACTCCTCTGTCCTCCTCCTCCAGACTCCTCGGTCCTCCTCCAGACTCCTCGGTCCTCCTCCTCCTCCAGACTCCTCGGTCCTCCTCCTCCTCCAGACTCCTTGGTCCTCCTCCTCCTCCAGACCCCTCTGTCCTTCTCCTCCTCCTCCAGACTCCTCTGTCCTCCTCCTCCTCCTCCAGACTCCTCTGTCTTCCTCCTGCTCCAGACTCCTCTGTCCTCCTCCTCCTCCAGACCCCTCTGTCCTCCTCCTCCAGGCTCCTCGGTCCTCCTCCTCCAGGCTCCTCGGTCCTCCTCCTCCAGACCCCTCTGCACCTGTAGTGAACCTGTTCAGTAATTTCAGATTGGGCAATGACAAGTGCATGTCCCGTGAGTCACACACAACACCCTTCACTTGGCACATACAGAGATTCGGGGCGGAGGGGAGACACATTCTTAGATGAAACTCTTAGAGATGACAATATGTAATAAACATATAAAGTTTGTGCAGATTCTGTGCAGTCCCATCATGGTCACATGACCACCATTGTACAGGTCCTTCAAGGTCCTTCAACCTGCAGGAGTCTTTGAGAGAGTTTCCCACCATAAATGTAGATATCATTGATCATGGCAGACACATGGGGCTCATATCGATGATACAGTCAATTCCTCTAGAAATGAGTCTAAAGAAGATGTGACCAACCAGGTGGGTGGACCAGTCATCGGGGGTGTCCAGACTCTGGGACCTGGGTCATTATGGGGGGGAGCTTAGTAGTAGAAAGCCTAGACTTTGTTGGTCACATCCCCTAGAAGGTAGACTAAGGGTCCTACCAATAAGGACTCCTATAACAGCTGAACGTGGACAGGACTGGCACTCTTCTAGGGTGGTCCAGGACACCACGGATGAATGGTGGCCATTAGATGTTAATGAGGTCAGACTTAAGTTATAAGAAATGAAAGGGAATTGAGCCTAGCGCCATTATGAGAGTTGGACTCTCACCAATCAGAGACACCAATGATTAGACATCTACTCTGTCACCATTTCTGGTGGCCAAACCCCATAAAGTGTCCCTATTCTGTCTAATCTTCTTACAGGAGATGTTACTCGCCTGTAGCCAGTGTCTGGGCCATCATTCATCAGTGGTGTCCAACCTCTTGGACCTGCGCCTCTTTTAGGACAACCTCGCTCCTGTCAAAGTTGTCTGTACTGATGAGTCCTTCACCACACAGGATTTCACAAATCTCGGTCATTGGTAGTATCCAAACTCTTGGAACTGCATCAAACTTCTGACAAAGTCTCCCGATACCCTGTAATCCCAACTCCTCATGTCTAATCCCATGTATATACATAGCACGTGGGTGGGATGTGACCAACCAGGTTTAGGCCATCAGTTGGTCTCCACCCTCTTGGATCTGACTGTTTTCAGTATGCCATCTGGTTTCCATTTGGCAGATTCAATGAAGTTACCCTGTTCCCTGTAATCCATGCTAATCCCATCACCATACATGGACGGGATGTGACCAACTAGGTCTAGCCCATCAGTGATCGTTGAAGTGAATGGTACCTATGGACATGGTAGGACCTTGTAGCTCCTCAGTATCCCGTCTCTGTTTTCGCTGGTCAGACTCCTTGAAGTGCCCCCAATTCCTGTATTCCTAGCTCCTAGCATCTAATCCCATCAATATACATATCATATGGTGGGGATGTGATCAACCAGGTCTATGTTATTAGCCATTGTTGGTGTCCAGCCTCTTGGACCTTGGTTCGTTTTGGTAGGACCCTGATGAGATGCCTGGCTCCTTGAAGTGTTCCCATTCCCTATTATCCCAGATCCTCTCGTCTAATCCCATAATTTACATCGCACATGGATGATATGTGACTAACCAGGTCTAGCTCATCAGTGATCTTTGGTGTCCACACTCTTAGACTTGGCCACTTTTGGCAGGACCCTGATGAAACGTCTCCCCAGTATACATCTGTCTTTCCACTGGCCAGATTCTGGGAACTTCCCCGATTCCCTGTAATCCCAGCTCTAACCCCATTAGCAAACATATCACATGGAGAAGATGTGACCAGCCACATCCAGACATTCGCCATCATTGGTGTCCATCCTCTTGGGCTTTTGCCACTTTTGGTAGGACCCTGATGAGATGCCTCCTCAGTGTACCATTGGTTTCCACTGGCCAGGCTCCTTGAAGTGTCCCCATTCCCTATTATCCCAAATCCTGACATCTTAACCCATAACCATACATTGCACATGGATGGAATGTGACCAACCAGGTCTAGCCCATCTTTGGTGTCCCCCGTCTTCGCCATGGCCACTTTTGGTAGGACCCCGATGAAACGTCTCCCAGGATACATCTGTGAGTCCACTGGCCAGACATATCACATGGAGAAGATGTGACCAGCCACATCCAGACATTCGCCATCATTGGAGTCCATCCTCCACTTTTGGTAGGACCCCGATGAGATGCCTCCTCAGTATAGGATCTCGGTTTCCACTGCAGAGACTCCTTGGAGTGTCCCCATTCCCAGTAATCCCAGCTCCTTGCATCTAATCCCATTAACATACAGACAGATTATTAAGAGCTTCTCATTTTCCGGTTTTAGGAAACAGCGGAATCTGAAATGGAGCATTTACCCTACGTCTGCGGAGATACGAAGCCGCGCGGCGCCAAGATCAAGCTGAATAAATAACAATAAGCCGACGGACTAGAACAAATCCACAAAGAAATAAAGAGCAAAATCAACCAAATAAAAGCAAACACGCCGCACGTCCTCCGCAAACACAATCTGATATTTATTTACTGACTACGCCGAAAGGTTATGACCACCCCCCCGCTTCACACCGGCACCAACAGGGGGCGTCCAATCATTCCTAAACATCCGCCGCCAGGGCTCAGGATACGAATGCCGCCAACACTAGATTGTACTTTACACCGCTATAATACCGGGATAAATATAATGTCTGAGTTTAAAGGGGAACTCCACTACAAGGCCTTGTAATCATCCATTGCTGATTGGCAATTGACTCCCTGATTCTGTGCAGAGCAGCCACAGCGGCTGCCAGGAGGGAAGGTGAATGATTACGTGCAGACTCAACAGTTGTCAGAATGAACAGGAGACCAATTCTGTGCAGAGCGCCCCCAGCAGCTGACGAGGAGGACCGTTTCTGTACAAAATGCCCCCAGCAGCTGCCAGGGGGTGGGAGGAGACTGATATTGTGCAGAGCACCCGAGTAGCTACCAGGGGGAAGGTGAATGGTTCTGTGCAGAGCACCCCTAGCAGCTCCAAGAGAGGAGAAGACAGATTCTGTGCAGATCACCCCCCGAGAGGAGGAGACTGATTCCATGCAGAGTGCCGTCTAGCAGCTGCCAGATGGAGGACAAGACTGATTTTGTGCAGAGCTCCCCCAGCAGTTGCCGGTGACCAATTCTGTGCAGAGCGCCCCACCCCCCAGCAGCTCCAAGAGAGGAGATGAGCGATTCTGTGCAGATCACCCCCAGAGACGAGGAGACTGATTCTGTGCAGAGTGCCCCCAGCAGCTACCAGAAGGGAAAGGAGACTGATTTTGTCCAGAGTCCTCCAACAGCTGACAGAGGGGGAATGAGGGGGTTCTGTGCGGAATGTCCCCAGCAGTTGTCAGAGGGAGCAGGAGACTAATTCTGTGCAGAGTGCAGCCAGCAGCTGATGAGAAGGACTGATTCTGTGCCTCCAGCAGCTGCCAGAGGGGGAAGGAGACTGATTATATGAAGAGTGCCCCCCCCCCACAGCTGCCAGAGAAAGGAAGTGGCTGATTCTGTGCAGAGCATTCTCGATAGCTGCCAGAGGGAGCAGTAGACTAATTATGTGCAGAGTGCCTCCAGCAGCTGCCAAAGGGGGAAGGAGACTGATTCTGTGCAGAGCGCCCCCAGTAGCTGCCAGAGGAAGGAAGTGACTGATTCTGTGCAGAGCATCAATAGCACAGAATCAGTCTCCTGCTCCCTCTGGCAGCTATTGAGGATGCTCTGCACAGAATCAGTCACTTCCTTCCTCTGGCAGCTACTGGGGGCACTCTGCACAGAATCAGTCTCCTTCCCCCTTTAGCAGCTGCCAGAGGGAGTAGGAGACTGATTCTGTGCAGAGTGCCTCCAGCAGCTACCAGAGGGGGATGGAGACTGATTCTGTGCAGAATGCCCCCAACAGGATCCAGGGTGGCTGGATGAGAGCCATGGACTGGGATATGTAGAGCCTGCCTGCTTGTCTCCTCTTATTATCAGTTGTTTGCAGTTCCCTTATTGGCCAGCAGGTGAACACTAAGGAGCATCGTCTGCTCCGTGATCCTTTGTTGCCAGTGACGAGTATTGACATAATTAAAAACAACCAAAAGCCGCGACTCATTTCATGTTCTTTTATTTTACAAGGTCAAATAAATTAATGCAGTCGCTGGCAGCCATGCAATTACATCCCCCGCAGTAACCGCCACACGACGTGGACGGCTCCGCGGCACCAGGGGGCGCTATGTGTCAGGCGATTGCTGCAGGTTAATTAACCGCGCGGTGTCCTGTCTGATACATTGTACTGGCGGACGCTAATGAAGAGCGTTCCTGTTACGGTTTTAATTAGCGCATACATCTGGGATTTGGCGGATATGGCGACACTTTCTGTGTAGTATATTACAGTAATAATTACGGCCTCTGCGCTGCGGTGGGTGCAGTGTAATAAAACAAGGGCCATTATTAAGGAGCCGCTCATTAGCTGAGATTAGACACCGGGTGACGGATCTGCGCCGCCTGATAATACACAGCGAGCAGGGAGCAATGACGCCTCCTGCAGCCCCCAGCCATTGCACTGTATATGGGGAGGGGGTGGGTTACACATACAGATAGGGACCCAATTAAATAACAATGTGTTAAATATTTAAAGGGATTCTACAGGATAGGAAAAACATGGTGTAGTAACAGCGCCACATCTTCCCACAGGTTGTGTGTGGTATTGCAAGTCAGTCTCACTAATCCTACAACTGCAGAGAGGACCCGGCCTGGTGTACACATACATAGGCAGCTCTGGACCAGACTTTCTTACTGTGTAATCAGACCTCACACTGCTGTGCTCTGTGCTCTCTGCAGCCAGTGTTATGTACTGCCCCTGGAGAGATGTGTAATCAGACCTCACACTGCTGTGCTCTGTGCTCTCTGCAGCCAGTGTTATGTATTGTCCCTGGAGAGATGTGTAATCAGACCTCACACTGCTGTGCTCTGTGCTCTCTGCAGCCAGTGTTATGTATTGTCCCTGGAGAGATGTGTAATCAGACCTCACACTGCTGTGCTCTGTGTTCTCTGCAGCCAGTGTTATGTATTGTCCCTGGAGAGATGTGTAATCAGACCTCACACTGCTGTGCTCTGTGCTCTCTGCAGCCAGTGTTATGTATTGTCCCTGGAGAGATGTGTAATCAGACCTCACACTGCTGTGCTCTGTTCTCTCTGCAGCCAGTGTTATGTATTGTCCCTGGAGAGATGTGTAATCAGACTTTTTTGTATGTTAGTAGCAGCAGGACTGTGATAGATGGATTTATATTACTGGATTTGAGCCTCTCCAAGTGCACTGTGGGTGTGTCCTCACACTGCTGTGCTCTGTGCAGCCAGTATTATGTATTGTCCCTTGAAACATGCATAATCAAACCTTTATATATGTTGTTAGTAGCAGCAGCAGAACTGTGATAGAGAAGCTACAATCCTGGAATAAAAATCCATATCTAAGTGCACTGGGGATGTGTCCTCACACTGATGTGCACTTGGCTCTCTGTATAGAAAGGCCCCTAGTACTACAATCCTGGAATATAAATCCATATATCACAGTCCTGCTTCTACTAACAATATACACAGCGGTATGATTACACATCTCTCCAGAGATAATACCTATCACTGGCTGCACAGAGCACAGAGCACAGCAGTGTGAGGTCTGATTACACATCTCCCCAGGGACAATACATAACACTGGCTGCAGAGAATACAGAGCACAGCAGTGTGAGGTCTGATTACACATCTCTCCAGGGACAATACATAACACTGGCTGCAGAGAGCACAGAGCACAGCAGTGTGAGGTCTGATTACACATCTCTCCATGGACAATACATAACACTGGCTGCAGAGAGCACAGAGCACAGCAGTGTGAGGTCTGATTACACATCTCTCCAGGGACAATACATAACACTGGTTGCAGAGAGCACAGAGCACAGCAGTGTGAGGTCTGATTACACATCTCTCCAGAGATAATACCTATCACTGGCTGCACAGAGCACAGAGCACAGCAGTGTGAGGTCTGATTACACATCTCCCCAGGGACAATACATAACACTGGCTGCAGAGAATACAGAGCACAGCAGTGTGAGGTCTGATTACACCTCTCCAGGGACAATACATAACACTGGCTGCAGAGAGCACAGAGCACAGCAGTGTGAGGTCTGATTACACATCTCTCCATGGACAATACATAACACTGGCTGCAGAGAGCACAGAGCACAGCAGTGTGAGGTCTGATTACACATCTCTCCAGGGACAATACATAACACTGGTTGCAGAGAGCACAGAGCACAGCAGTGTGAGGTCTGATTACACATCTCTCCAGAGATAATACCTATCACTGGCTGCACAGAGCACAGAGCACAGCAGTGTGAGGACACGCCCCCAGTGCACTTGGAGAAGCTACAATCCTGGAACATTAATCCATATGTCACAGTCCTGCTGCTACTAACAACATGCACAGCATGGTATGATTACACGTCTCTCCAGGGACAATAGTCAGCACTGGCTGCAGTCTGTATGGTAACAGCTTACACATTCGCTTTAAGAAACTAAAAAAGTGCATACGTTCCAGTCTTACACGTTGCAGATATGACAGATGCTGCAGTAAGAATAGTGGGGCAGCAGGATGTATTGTATATAGCAGCTGGGGCAGTATGATGCGGGCTAGACATGCGCCTGCGCTCTGGACAGTACTCTCTGCGCATCCTCGGCCATGGCCTCCAGGCAGCGGCTCAGTACCAGGTAGCTGGCATGGAAAGCAATGCCCCCAGTGGCCAAGGGACCTAGAAGAGGAAATCTATGCAGGAACACCCCGGCCACCTCCAGGCCGATCCCCGTGGCTGACCCCAGCATCTTCTGCACCAGCTCCCGCGTCACCCCCTTCCCTGCGGGGCTCTGGATCTCTAGCATCAGTTTGGGGACCGGGACCCCCGATTTATGGGAAAGGTTGGCGAGCGAGTCAGCATCCAGTCCTAGCTCTTGACGATACGTGTCCAGACGGGCGGTGAGCAGGGTGAGGTCACAAGCTATGCCCACGCCAGGGACGGGGACACTGGCCACCAGGCTGGAGAGGAGAGCCACCTTCCAGACCTCCTGGGACAGAGCCTCCTTCTTCTTCTCAATGACTTCCGCTGAGAGATTCGGGAGGGACAACATGAACGCCCGCAGCTTATGGCTGGGCAACTTCTTCTCCAGGTATCCCAAAAAACGATGGAATTCTGGCCCGGGGAGTTTTACAGGCGACAAAACAAAGACTTGATCTTCTCTTGGTCCTGGTGGCACCTCATGGTCGTCACAGTCCTGGATGAAGACGCTCTTCTTCCCCTCCTTCTTTAGCTCATGGACCAGAGATTGGTAACTGCTGGAGGCCTCCTGCCAGGGCGTGAGGAACAGCAGGGTGACGTCGTAGCGGCTGACGTGAACGCTCTCCAGATACTTCTTGGGCTGAGACTCCAGACTTTCCATTCCGGGAAGGTCCCATAGACTGGCCTTGGGGTACTTGAGACTGGCATACTCAATGGGGTTCTCTGGGTTTCCTCCATGGGCAGAACCATCCTCGCCATCCTTCAGTCCCCGGAGAGCGTTCAATACAGAGTGACGGAAGCCCGGGTTACCCCCCATTAACGCCAGGTCAAAACGCGTGTCCAGAAGAGAGTCCAAGCTGCTCTGGATGAACCTGACCATCTCCGAGATGCCTCCTCTCTCCAGCGCCGACTGTAATTCAGCAATCTCCTCGTAGCCGATCACCTCATAACCCTGCTGTGCCAGACACAGCGCCCTGCGGGAGACAAGGGGGAGGGGAAACGGGTTAGAAAACATCAAAGACTAAAAGCTGTGCAGAATAAACAAATATAAAGGCTCCTTGTAGTCATGGGGATCACATAAACATAGCAACAACCTACATTTTACCCATGGAAAAGAGTTAATAACGCTCGCCGAGGTGCAATGGAATGGAGGAAGCGATGGCAAGTGATTGCACCCAGGGGGCTTGTAGCAACTTGTTTATAGCCAACATGAGGCTTACACACATGTCTGGCCCCGGACGCGTCATCAGGGACCTGGCGCGTCTGTGCCACGGACTAGTCACAAGGCTGCCCCATGTCCAGCAGGACAAACCAATGTCATGGCGCATGTGCGGCAATCCAAGCGTGTCATTGGAAGCCGAGCACAACGTCAGACGTTGCACCAAGGGATCAAGTAAGATGGTAAAATTAAAAAATAAGGAAAAAAAAAAATAATAAATAGGAAAAAATATAGAAATAAACCAAATTTTTATGTTACATGAAGCACAGGACCTTCTGTGACGGTCCTGCATGAAGAGGCCGCATCGTCCTGCGTGAAGAGGCCGCATCGTCCTGCGTGAAGAGGCCGCATCGTCCTGCGTGAAGATGCCGCATTGTCCTGCGTGAAGATGCCGCATTGTCCTGCGTGAAGAGGCTGCATTGTCCTGCGTGAAGAGGCTGCATTGTCCTGCGTGAAGATGGGGCATTGTCCTGCGTGAAGATGGCGCATTGTCCTGCGTGAAGATGGGGCATTGTCCTGCGTGAAGAGGCTGCATTGTCCTGCGTGAAGATGGGGCATTGTCCTGCGTGAAGATGGAGCATCGTCCTGCGTGAAGATGGAGCATCGTCCTGCGTGAAGATGCCGCATTGTCCTGCGTGAAGATGCCGCATTGTCCTGCGTGAAGATGGGGCATTGTCCTGCGTGAAGAGGCTGCATTGTCCTGCGTGAAGATGGGGCATTGTCCTGCGTGAAGATGGGGCATTGTCCTGCGTGAAGATGGAGCATCGTCCTGCGTGAAGATGGAGCATCGTCCTGCGTGAAGAGGCCGCATTGTCCTGCGTGAAGATGGGGCATTGTCCTGCGTGAAGATGGGGCATTGTCCTGCGTGAAGATGGGGCATTGTCCTGCGTGAAGATGGGGCATTGTCCTGCGTGAAGATGGGGCATTGTCCTGCGTGAAGATGGGGCATTGTCCTGCGTGAAGAGGCTGCATTGTCCTGCATGAAGATGGGGCATTGTCCTGCATGAAGATGGGGCATTGTCCTGCATGAAGATGGGGCATTGTCCTGCATGAAGATGGGGCATTGTCCTGCATGAAGATGCTGCATTGTCCTGCATGAAGATGCTGCATTGTCCTGCATGAAGATGGGGCATTGTCCTGCATGAAGATGGGGCATTGTCCTGCATGAAGATGGCGCATTGTCTTGCATGAAGATGCTGCATTGTCCTGCATGAAGATGCTGCATTGTCCTGCATGAAGATGGGGCATTGTCCTGCATGAAGATGGGGCATTGTCCTGCATGAAGATGCTGCATTGTCCTGCATGAAGATGCTGCATTGTCCTGCATGAAGATGGGGCATTGTCCTGCATGAAGATGGGGCATTGTCCTGCATAAAGATGGAGCACAGTCCTGCGTGAAGATGGGGCATTGTCCTGCGGGAAGATGCCGCATTGTCCTGCGTGAAGATGCCGCATTGTCCTGCGTGAAGATGGGGCACGGTCCTGCGTGAAGATGGGGCATTGTCCTGCGTGAAGATGCCGCATTGTCCTGCGTGAAGATGGGGCATTGTCCTGCATGAAGAGGCTGCATTGTCCTGCATGAAGATGGGGCATTGTCCTGCATGAAGATGGGGCATTGTCCTGCATGAAGAGGCTGCATTGTCCTGCATGAAGAGGCTGCATTGTCCTGCATGAAGAGGCTGCATTGTCCTGCATGAAGATGGGGCATTGTCCTGCATGAAGATGGGGCATTGTCCTGCATGAAGATGGGGCATTGTCCTGCATGAAGATGGGGCATTGTCCTGCATGAAGATGGGGCATTGTCCTGCATAAAGATGGAGCACAGTCCTGCGTGAAGATGGGGCATTGTCCTGCGGGAAGATGCCGCATTGTCCTGCGTGAAGATGGGGCATTGTCCTGCATGAAGAGGCTGCATTGTCCTGCATGAAGAGGCTGCATTGTCCTGCATGAAGATGGGGCATTGTCCTGCATGAAGATGGGCCATTGTCCTGCATGAAGATGGGGCATTGTCCTGCATGAAGATGGGGCATTGTCCTGCATGAAGATGGGGCATTGTCCTGCATGAAGATGGAGCACGGTCCTGCATGAAGATGGGGCATTGTCCTGCATGAAGATGGGGCATTGTCCTGCATGAAGATGGAGCACTGTCCTGCATGCAGATGCTGCATTGTCCTGCATGAAGATGGAGCACGGTCCTGCATGAAGATGGGGCATTGTCCTGCATGAAGATGGGGCATTGTCCTGCATGAAGATGGAGCACGGTCCTGCATGAAGATGGAGCACGGTCCTGCATGAAGATGGAGCACGGTTCTGCATGAAGATGGAGCACTGTCCTGCATGAAGATGGGGCACTGTCCTGCATGAAGATGGGGCACTGTCCTGCATGAAGATGGAGCACTGTCCTGCATGAAGATGGGGCACTGTCCTGCATGAAGATGGGGCACTGTCCTGCATGAAGATGGGGCACTGTCCTGCATGAAGATGGGGCACTGTCCTGCATGAAGATGGGGCATTGTCCTGCATGAAGATGGGGCATTGTCCTGCATAAAGATGGAGCACGGTCCTGCATGAAGATGGGGCATTGTCCTGCATGAAGATGGAGCACGGTCCTGCATGAAGATGGGGCATTGTCCTGCATGAAGATGGGGCATTGTCCTGCATGAAGATGGAGCACGGTCCTGCATGAAGATGGGGCATTGTCCTGCATGAAGATGGAGCACGGTCCTGCATGAAGATGGGGCATTGTCCTGCATGAAGATGGGGCATTGTCCTGCATGAAGATGGAGCACGGTCCTGCATGAAGATGGGGCATTGTCCTGCATGAAGATGGGGCATTGTCCTGCATGAAGATGGGGCATTGTCCTGCATGAAGATGGGGCATTGTCCTGCATGAAGATGGGGCACGGTCCTGCATGAAGATGGGGCACGGTCCTGCATGAAGATGGGGCATTGTCCTGCATGAAGATGCTGCATTGTCCTGCATGAAGATGGGGCATTGTCCTGCGTGAAGATGGGGCATTGTCCTGCGTGAAGATGGGGCATTGTCCTGCGTGAAGATGGGGCATTGTCCTGCGTGAAGATGGGGCATTGTCCTGCGTGAAGATGGGGCATTGTCCTGCATGAAGATGGGGCATTGTCCTGCATGAAGATGGGGCATTGTCCTGCGTGAAGATGGCGCATTGTCCTGCGTGAAGATGGCGCATTGTCCTGCATGAAGATGGAGCACGGTCCTGCGTGAAGATGGGGCATTGTCCTGCATGAAGAGGATTTTGCTCCAGATTCTTCTTTTTGTACCGTGTAAGAAAGTGGTCAGTCAGAAACTCTATAGACTCTATGACGACGTCATTTTCGCACCTTCGGGAACCCTAAAGGGGCCGACCAGCTCTCCCCATGATACCGGCCCAACACATGAATCCACCACCTTCTTGCTGGCGTCACAGCCTTGTTGGGACATGGTGGCCATCCAGCAACCATCCACTTCTCCATCCATCTGGACCATCCAGGGCTGCATGACACTGATCAGTAAACATGACTGTGTCTTCATGTACGTCTGGGCCCCCTAACCATATCCCAACCCCAACCCCATCATCAGGCAGAAGATCTATGAGGGTCTGGGAAACAATTTCGAGAAGAAATTCTCCTAAAAGTCCCAAGTGTAATGGCTGCAGGAATTGTGCAGGAGACGTCACAGAAGGTCCTGGAACAAGTAACCCGTCAGGAGGTTTTTTTTTTTGGGGGGGGGGGGGTTTGGGGGTTGTTGGGATCCCTTCTAATTTCAGTGAATGTGACATCCAAATGCTGAAAACTCTTCAAATCACCATTTTCACTTCTTTACAACCTATAAATTGTCTGGAAACTGCTGCGCAGAATAATTTGGTGCATTTTGAGTTTTTTTTTTTTTTATTATGAACAATAGCCTGAGATCATTGGGAGGTTTGTACAATAAAAATCTTGTACTTATTCTCTAATGGGTGACTGTTATGGAAAATCAGAGATAAATATCATGTGCTAAATAATTTGGAATGTGGTGAATAAGTTACAACACGCCCTATGTATAAATACTGATAATACATAAAAAAAGACCCCAAACCCCCCCCCCCCCCATCAGTTATACACTTCATGCTCCATGTATTAATCCAAGATAATAAATGACACAGTAACAAAAAATCCACAAAAACAATTAGATGAATAATGTGAAAATCTAAACCAATACAAATGTATAGAAATGCGAGCGCATGCAGTCACGTATATACACGCGCCAACACAGAGAGCGCCCATCACACAACATCAAATATACAAACCAAAGTACAATGTAAAAAGAGCCACTGGGGATCATTTACTAAAGGTCCGCGAGACGCATTTTCGTCGGGTTTCCCGACGATTTCCGTTTTGCGCCGAATTGCCCCGGGATTTTGGCGCATCGGCGGCGGCTTGCATGCAACAAAAGTTGGAGGGTGTGGCTGCCGGACATCCCGACAGATTCGGACAAACCGTTTTATTTAGCATTTAGAATTGTGTCGCAAGAAAAGCGATTACAAGCATCGGGAAGAAGAAGGTGAACTCCGGCGGACCTCGGCGCAGAAGTGATGGATGCAGGAAATTGGACGCACAATCTTAGTGAATCGCTGGCGACCCAAATCCACATCGAACAAAGCACCGCGGGATCGCGACAGGACCGGGCAAGTAAATCTGCCCCAATGTATTGGCCATTGACCTATCGGCGCCCCCTCTGGCATCCATTCGCTACTACATGTGTCCTCTCACCTGCCAAGTTCCCTTGAGGTCTCCTCCACCTTGGCCTTCAGCGCGGGGGCGTCCAGCTTGGACGGTTCATATCCAGATATTAGGAATAGCGGCAGCGCCTCCTTCCTGGCGGAGTCATTGAATGGCTGTTGTATGACGGAGCGCAGGGCTGACAACACTTCCACCCTGGAGTAGTCTTCCCTCATCCTCCTCTTCAGGGTGTGCAGGTCACAGTCCACCTTGGTGCGCACCAGGCAGAGTTTTTTGGCCTGGATAAGGGCGCTATGGGCCAAGTCTACATGGGCTTGTGTGAACTGGGTATCAGTGACCAGAAGGAGAAGATCGGCCTCTGATATCCACTTCTCAGGAGGACCATCGTCCAGGGGCAGCTCCCAGAAGGTTAGGCCGGGGTGGGAGGGGTGAAGGTACAGTAACGGCCCACCAGGCTTATTGGGGTGTAAGAAGGCCGCCCTCGAGTCTTGGCCATTCTCAGAGAAGCCCAGAAGAGACTGAATCAAGACGGTTTTCCCCACCCCTGGTCCTCCAGCCACTGCCACCGAGAAGTCCCAGCAGTCCTCCGGAGGGGGGTCTTCATGACCACTTTCATCATCCAGGGGGTGGAATTTAGTCTCTGTCAGCGTCAGCTCATGAAATGTCTCCATGATCTGGAAGGAAACGGAGGAGAAGATGTATCAGAGATGTGACCTTGTGCAGATCCTCACTTTAGGGAAACTTTGGTCAGGAGGTTTCATTTTCAAAATCTCTGCTTGCTGTCAGTGAATGCTAAGGTTATGCTGTAACCACCGTAGACATAGACGTCTCATACACAACCAAAGCCAATGCCCAGGTATCAGAGCGGCACAACACTGGGGTCCTCATTGTCTGTTATACATTAAGGACCCCCAGAAATACCAAACCCACCCGGGGCCTTGGGGATGCAAATATGAAGTTATGCCCTGGGTCAAATCAGAAATCCCCTTTAACTAAATGGCCACTTGGGTTCAGTTGTAAATGTAACAAATCTTCAGCTCTGTCTAGTACAATCTGCAAACCTTTTTTGAATAGATGGACTCCAGAAACCTCTGCCCCCCATGTGCCAGGGGTGAAGCCACACTGATAACACTGGGCGGTGCCCCCCGGGCATTGTGCTCTGGCAAGTATAGAGTTAACAATTCCAGGTCTAGATGTAATGGGTGGGAGGTTGTGACATTATTACAAAATGGTTTGACTCTTTCCCACACAACTTAGAGGCGGTAAATACTCCCCCCATCATGTGACAGGCTGACAGGGCATGCTGGGGGTTGTAGTTTTCCAGCAGGCCATAGGACTATAGGGGAGACTATATTATAAATAAATATGAGGGTCTGAAGGACTGGGAGGGGGGTGTAAGGGAGAAACCGAAACCCAATTATAAGAAGAGGAAGAGAAGATGTAAATATTGAAAACACGATGGATACAATGTATCACGGCAGGAGGGGGAGGGGTTACAGAGGATTGGGGGGGTCTCACTGTTGTCAGGTGCTGCGGGTCTCCTGGTGGGTGTCAGCAGCTGGTGCCCTGTGTCCATGGACCTCTCCTCTCCTCTGCTCCTTCCTCTCCTCCTCCTCTTCCTCTCACATGCTCCTGTTTTCTTCCTCCTCTCTGCAGTGACGCTGCTGATCTCCTCCCTGTACACAGCTGAGGCCTGAGCACTGCACACAGGCAAGTATATATATATACCCCTGTACCCCCTACCATCTGCTGCCTCACTGTGACCTCATAGCATAGGGTGGCATCTAATGGTGGTGATGCCCAGGGGTAGAGGGGCACTTACTGATCACACAGGCAGGGTAGTGTATATATATATACACCCTTGTACCCCCTACCATCTGCTGCCCCACTGTAACCTCATAGCATAGGGTGGCATCTAATGGTGGTGATGCCCAGGGGTAGAGGGGCACTTACTGAGGACACAGGTAGATATATATACACCCCTGTACCCCCTACCATCTGCTGCCTCACTGTGACCTCATAGCATTCTGTCCTGCTGTGCCCAGGAGGGTGGCATCTAATGGTGCTGATGCCCAGGGATAGAGGGGCACTTATTGATAACACAAGTAGATATATATATATATATATATATATATATATATATATATATATATATATATATATATATACCCCTGTATCCCCTACCATCTGCTGCCTCATTGTGACCTCATAGCATTGTCTGCATTCTGTCCTTCTGTGCCCAGGAGGGTGGCATCTAATGGTGCTGATGCCCAGGGATAGAGGGGCACTTACTGAGGACACAGATATATATATATATATATATATATATATATATATATACACCCCTGTATCCCCTACCATCTGCTTCCTCACTGTGACCTCATAGCATTCTGTCCTGCTGTGCCCAGGAGGGTGGCATCTAATGGTGCTGATGCCCAGGGATAGAGGGGCACTTATTGATAACACAGGTAGATATATATATATATATATATATATATATATATATATATACCCCTGTATCCCCTACCATCTGCTGCCTCATTGTGACCTCATAGCATTGTCTGCATTCTGTCCTTCTGTGCCCAGGAGGGTGGCGTCTAATGGTGGTGATGCCCAGGGATAGAGGGCCACTTACTGAGGACACAGGCAGGTATATATATATACTCCTGTACCCCCTACTATCTGCTGCCTCATTGTGACCTCATGGTATTGTCAGCATTCTGTCCTGCTGTGCCCAGTGCTGGTGATGCCCATGGGCAGGGGGGCACAGGCAGGTAGGATCTCTGTTGGTTGATGCTATGTATGTGCTATGATACTGATGGTAATGACAGGGCAGGGGCTGGTGTACAATGTATAAGGACTTGGGGTGTAATCGCTGAACCCCTTTATTCCTACCCTGCTGGTGGCATCTTCCCTGACGCTGTATCTGAAGCACATTATATTCGGGTGTCATAATTCCTAATGCATCTTCCGTCTCTGCTTACTCACTGCATTGCTTCGTGTCTATGTATCAGGTGATTTCCTTAATTCCTCTTTCATCCTGTAACAGACATGGCCGATGCTGAGATCCCCGAAGACATCACATCTGGAGGACCCCCGACCCCTGAGACACCATCACCCCCAGAATGTCTACACTTCACCATTGCCATCATTGGAGCGAGGGGCTCTGGAAAGACCACCCTAGCCCGATCTCTCTGTAACCACAGCGAGCAGTTCAGTCCCAGCTTCTTAGACTCGTACTTCAGGGGGGATGACGAGGAACATGGGGTGCAGAGACACACCTACCCCCCACTGCCCAATGTGACCCTCCTAGACTGCCCCGGGTATAAAGCGGGCGACTCCCCCTCTGTGTACATAGACAGCATCAGGCCCGAGGGGGTGCACTGTCTGGTGGTCACATTTGGGGAGACCATCACTGACGCAGACCTGCAGCTCCTGGGGGCCACAAAACATTTAGGGAAACCAGTCTGCATAGTCCAAACGCACATAGACCTGACCCTACACACAGAGAAGAGACAGCAGGGAAAGAGTTACTGGAGGGGGCAGACACTGCTGGGCCTGAGGGGCAGAGCGCAGGAGCGTCTCGGGGGGCACGGGATACAAGGATCCGGAATATTCCTGGTGTCCGCTCTGGAACCCCAAAACTACGACTTCCTGGGAATGGTGGATTATATCGAGAAGGAGATCCTGCAGTGGAAGAGGTGAGAGACCAAGTACAGACAAAGGTCTTAAAGGGGTTGTCCTTAAAGCTGGCTCAAGGATAAAGGGAATGTGAGGAGCCCCCTCTATGTCATCCGTGTATGTGTGTCATGGGGAGAGTCCCCGGGTCTGTGATCAGGGCCCATTGGATAGGGGGGTTCTCCATGAATGCCCAATGATGTGGATCAGAGCACAGAGACCCCCTCCGGGATGGTGGCACTGGGGTTGGGGGCAGTAGTAGAGCACCAATGTGATTGCTCTTCTGTTTTTCATTCCAGGCCGGTCCCTTTGACCCCTGAACCTCACTGCCAGGACCTGGTGTCGCTATTTGAGGTCCAGTGCGACCAGGATGGACTCTCCGAGTTCTGTTCTCTCCTCAGCATCTTCCTGGATAACCCTCCGCCCGTCTCTGCCGTGGTGGGGGTGACGGGCACTGATAAGGAGGTCACAGTCTCGGCTCTCTGTGAGCCCCCACTCTCCGGACTCGTAGTGAAGCCGCTCCCCGGTCCGGGGACTCCACCCATGTCTGTGGAGCAGTATCTGCAGAACTTACAGTCCGAAGCCTGTGATGTCTACCTGATCTTGGGCTCGGGGATGGACAACAGCTCCCGTGCCACCCTGGTAGAAGCCCTGGTGGCGGCTGGCAAACACTGCATGCTGATTGGTGGTGAAGGAGACAGAAGACACAAACATAACGCCAAGGGGGAAGAGGAAGGAGGCAAAAAGTGGCATCCTGGTACCGACTTACCTGGCCTGAGGGTGGCCTTGGAGAAGGGGGCACCACAGTTGGTGAGGGAGCGGCTCCTCCATGCCATCCCCGCCATTATAGTCCAGCTGGTGAGACGAGAGCGGAGAAGGCTTATGATGGGCATCTATGACATCTGCTTGGATGCCTGTGCCAAGGCCAGTGACGGGCATCTGCAGGACGCTCTGGTCACCCTCTCCTCCAAGCTGTCGTCGTTCCGGGCGCGTTACGGTCTGGATGAAGACTCCCTGACTCTGATATCACAAGTGACTGGCTGCAATCCAGAGGACCTGCGTGCCGAGATCCAGTGCCCCCTGGCACAAGACCCAACTACGGATCACCTGCTGCAGATGGCATCTCAGCCCCTGTCCCTGAGCGAGCTGGTCTGGAGTTATGTACCCCACTGGGGTGGAGGGGAGGAGACCCCCACTAAACTGTCTGCAGAGCGCACCTACCGGCTGCTGGTGGAGGCCGTGTGGGGCATGGCAGAGGATGCAGAGCGGGTGTTGCTGCACGGCTGTACCAACCAAAAGGTGGCAAAAGAACGGACTGCCTTCTGCCACTGGCCATGTGTGTGAGCCCCCCATATCCCAGCCGTGGCCCCCCATGTACTTATTTATGCATCGATGTGTCTTTGTCTGGGTGGCATCGCCCTTATACCCTATAATATACCAGAGCAGGTGTAGAAGCAATAGTGCATTATCCCTGACTGTTTGCCCCCCAGTCCAGCGGGCGCCATCTATTATTTCCTGCATTGCCCGTGCATGGCATCTCCTCTGCCAGTGTTATCCCACAGTATGAGGTGCGGGCATGGGAGCACGTGGTGGCACAGAGACATGTGGCAGCCCATATACCACCACTATAGCGACACGTGGCACGTGTTGGCACAATGTTACATCTCAGCTCCGCGGTTGATATTTTGTATCTTCTTTCCCGTCCTGGATTCTGCTCTAGTCTTAGTTGCATGCGATGTACCCGCCACGTGGTTGTGGTATCATTGTGCCAAGCCGTGGACTACTGCAGCGATATGGTGGTATAAGTGCATAGGGTGATGATAGCGCCACACAGAGGTGATACATGGAATTACAGGGTGAATATTGCACAGCAGCGGGTACTGGCGGGATGTCTATACAGGGGGTACAGGCTGTGGGAACCTCAGTGGTGCCAGTGATTTGCAGCATGATTCGCTTCCCCCCGGCCAGGTGTGCACCTCCAGCATCAGATGACATGTCTGTCTCGCTTCCCCCCGGCCAGGTGTGCACTTCCAGCATCAGACGACATGTCTGTCTCACTTCCCCCCGGCCAGGTGTGCACTTCCAGCATCAGATGACATGTCTGTCTCACTTCCCCCCGGCCAGGTGTGCACCTCCAGCATCAGATGACATGTCTGTCCTGCTTCCCTCCGGCCAGGTGTGCACCTCCAGCATCAGAAGACATGACTGTCCTGCTTCCCCCCGGCCAGGTGTGCACCTCTAGCATCAAATGACATGACTGTCCTGCTTCCCCCCGGCCAGGTGTTCACCTCCAGCATCAGACGACATGTCTGTCTTGCTTCCCTGCGGCCAGGTGTGCACCACTAGCATCAGATGACATGTCTGTCCTGCTTCCCCCTGGCCAGGTGTGCACCTCCAGCATCAGATGACATGACTGTCCTGCTTCCCCCCGGCCAGGTGTGCACCTCCAGCATCAGATGACATGACTGTCCTGCTTCCCCCCTGGCCAGGAGTGCACCTCTAGCATATGGTGACATGTCTGTCCTGCTTCCCCCCTGGCCAGGTGTGCACCTCTAGCATATGGTGACATGTCTGTCCTGCTTCCCCCCTGGCCAGGTGTGCACCACTAGCATCAGATGACATGTCTGTCCTGCTTCCCCCCTGGCCAGGTGTGCACCACTAGCATCAGATGACATGTCTGTCCTGCTTCCCCCCTGGCCAGGTGTGCACCTCTAGCATATGGTGACATGTCTGTCCTGTGTCTTGTGATCCCGCTAATAAAGCAGCTGTTTGCAGTCATCGCTGTGTCGTGTCATCGCTCTCTGTGGCTGAAACGCGTCGTTCCGGTGACCAAACCTGTGATTGTACCAGAACTGCAGATGTGAGAGGAGCGCGGACACAGCGGATCTGGCCGATCCCTCACAGACCCGGGTAATGCTCCCAACATATACATTTACCAGGGCGGGTGTCAGGGTGCACAAGTGGGACTATAATTACTCACACTGCTGTGCTCTGTGCATTGTGATGCTGCCCCGCCCCTACCTCCTGCTCTAAATCACTGCTACAGTATATAGCTAAACCTGCTAATGCATATGGATAGTTTAATACACAGGGCTGCAGAGAGCACAGAGCACAGCAGTGTGAGGTCTGATTACACATCTCTCCAGGGACAGTACATAACACTGGCTGCAGAGAGCACAGAGCACAGCAGTGTGAGGTCTGACTGCACATCTCTCCAGGGACAATACATAACACTGGCTGCAGAGAGCACAGAGCACAGCAGTGTGAGGTCTGATTACACATCTCTCCAGGACAATACATAACACTGGCTGCAGAGAGCACAGAGCACAGCAGTGTGAGGTCTGATTACACATCTCTCCAGGGACAATACATAACACTGGCTGCAGAGAGCACAGAGCACAGCAGTGTGAGGTCTGATTACACATCTCTCCAGGGACAGTACATAACACTGGCTGCAGAGAGCACAGAGCTCAGCAGTGTGAGGTCTGATTACACATCTCTCCAGGGACAGTACATAACACCGGCTGCAGAGAGCACAGAGCACAGCAGTGTGAGGTCTGATTACACATCTCTCCAGGGACAATACATAACACTGGCTGCAGAGAGCACAGAGCACAGAAGTGTGAGGTCTGATTACACATCTCTCCAGGGACAATACATAACACTGGCTGCAGAGAGCACAGAGCACAGCAGTGTGAGGTCTGATTACACATCTCTCCAGGGACAGTACATAACACTGGCTGCAGAGAGCACAGAGCACAGCAGTGTGAGGTCTGATTACACATCTCTCCAGGGATAATACATAACACTAGCTGCAGAGAGCACAGAGCACAGCAGTGTGAGGTCTGATTACACATCTCTCCAGGGACAATACATAACACTGGATGCAGAGAGCACAGAGCACAGCAGTGTGAGGTCTGATTACACATCTCTCCAGGGACAATACATAACACTGGCTGCAGAGAGCACAGAGCACAGCAGTGTGAGGTCTGATTACACATCTCTCCAGGGACAATACATAACACTGGCTGCAGAGAGCACAGAGCACAGCAGTGTGAGGTCTGATCACACTTCTCTCCAGGGACAATACATAACACTGGCTGCAGAGAGCACAGAGCACAGCAGTGTGAGGTATGATTACACATCTCTCCAGGGACAGTACATAACACTGGCTGCAGAGAGCAGAGAGCACAGCAGTGTGAGGTCTGATTACACATCTCTCCAGGGACAATACATAACAATGGCTGCAGAGAGCACAGAGCACAGCAGTGTGAGGTCTGATTACACATCTCTCCAGGGACAATACATAACACTGGCTGCATAGAGCACAGAGCACAGCAGTGTGAGGTCTGATTACACATCTCTCCAGGGACAGTACATAACACTGGCTGCAGAGAGCACAGAGCACAGCAGTGTGAGGTCTGATTACACATCTCTGCAGGGGCAGTACATAACACTGGCTGCAGAGAGTACAGAGCACAGCAGTGTGAGGTCTGATTACACGTCTCTCCAGGGACAGTACATAACACTGGCTGCAGAGAGCACAGAGCACAGCAGTGTGAGGTCTGATTACACATCTCTCCAGGGACAATACATAACACTGGCTGCAGAGAGCACAGAGCACAGCAGTGTGAGGTCTGATTACACATCTCTCCAGGGACAATACATAACACTGGCTGCAGAGAGCACAGAGCACAGCAGTGTGAGGTCTGATTACACATCTCTCCAGGGACAATACATAACACTGGCTGCAGAGAGCACAGAGCACAGCAGTGTGAGGTCTGATTACACATCTCTCCAGGGACAATACATAACACTGGCTGCAGAGAGCACAGAGCACAGCAGTGTGAGGTCTGATTACACATCTCTCCAGGGACAGTACATAACACTGACTGCAGAGAGCACAGAGCACAGCAGTGTGAGGTCTGATTACACATCTCTTCAGGGACAATACATAACACTGGCTGCAGAGAGCACAGAGCACAGCAGTGTGAGGTCTTATTACACATCTCTCCAGGGACAATACATAACACTGGCTGCAGATAGCACAGAGCACAGCAGTGTGAGGTCTGATTACACATCTCTCCAGGGACAATACATAACACTGGCTGCAGAGAGCACAGAGCACAGCAGTGTGAGGTCTGATTACACATCTCTCCAGGGACAATACATAACACTGGCTGCAGAAAGCACAGAGCACAGCAGTGTGAGGTCTGATTACACATCTCTCCAGGGACAGTACATAACACTGGCTGCAGAGAGCACAGAGCACAGCAGTGTGAGGTCTGATTACACATCTCTCCAGGGACAATACATAACACTGGCTGCAGAGAGCACAGAGCACAGCAGTGTGAGGTCTGATTACACATATCTCCAGGGACAATACATAACACTGGCTGCAGAGAGCACAGAGCACAGCAGTGTGAGGTCTGATTACACATCTCTGCAGGGGCAGTACATAACACTGGCTGCAGAGAGTACAGAGCACAGCAGTGTGAGGTCTGATTACACGTCTCTCCAGGGACAGTACATAACACTGGCTGCAGAGAGCACAGAGCACAGCAGTGTGAGGTCTGATTACACATCTCTCCAGGGACAATACATAACACTGGCTGCAGAGAGCACAGAGCACAGCAGTGTGAGGTCTGATTACACATCTCTCCAGGGACAATACATAACACTGGCTGCAGAGAGCACAGAGCACAGCAGTGTGAGGTCTGATTACACATCTCTCCAGGGACAATACATAACACTGGCTGCAGAGAGCACAGAGCACAGCAGTGTGAGGTCTGATTACACATCTCTCCAGGGACAATACATAACACTGGCTGCAGAGAGCACAGAGCACAGCAGTGTGAGGTCTGATTACACATCTCTCCAGGGACAGTACATAACACTGACTGCAGAGAGCACAGAGCACAGCAGTGTGAGGTCTGATTACACATCTCTTCAGGGACAATACATAACACTGGCTGCAGAGAGCACAGAGCACAGCAGTGTGAGGTCTTATTACACATCTCTCCAGGGACAATACATAACACTGGCTGCAGATAGCACAGAGCACAGCAGTGTGAGGTCTGATTACACATCTCTCCAGGGACAATACATAACACTGGCTGCAGAGAGCACAGAGCACAGCAGTGTGAGGTCTGATTACACATCTCTCCAGGGACAATACATAACACTGGCTGCAGAAAGCACAGAGCACAGCAGTGTGAGGTCTGATTACACATCTCTCCAGGGACAGTACATAACACTGGCTGCAGAGAGCACAGAGCACAGCAGTGTGAGGTCTGATTACACATCTCTCCAGGGACAATACATAACACTGGCTGCAGAGAGCACAGAGCACAGCAGTGTGAGGTCTGATTACACATATCTCCAGGGACAATACATAACACTGGCTGCAGAGAGCACAGAGCACAGCAGTGTGAGGTCTGATTACACATCTCTCCAGGGACAATACATAACACTGGCTGCAGAGAGCACAGAGCACAGCAGTGTGAGGTCTTATTACACATCTCTCCAGGGACAATACATAACACTGGCTGCAGATAGCACAGAGCACAGCAGTGTGAGGTCTGATTACACATCTCTCCAGGGACAATACATAACACTGGCTGCAGAGAGCACAGAGCACAGCAGTGTGAGGTCTGATTACACATCTCTCCAGGGACAATACATAACACTGGCTGCAGAAAGCACAGAGCACAGCAGTGTGAGGTCTGATTACACATCTCTCCAGGGACAGTACATAACACTGGCTGCAGAGAGCACAGAGCACAGCAGTGTGAGGTCTGATTACACATCTCTCCAGGGACAATACATAACACTGGCTGCAGAGAGCACAGAGCACAGCAGTGTGAGGTCTGATTACACATATCTCCAGGGACAATACATAACACTGGCTGCAGAGAGCACAGAGCACAGCAGTGTGAGGTCTGATTACACATCTCTCCAGGGACAATACATAACACTGGCTGCAGTCTGTAGGTTCGCACCTTTTAATGGCTCTTCTTTGCAACGGCTGTTTCAGAGGCGGAGCAAAAGGTGTGGCTTAGGGCACTAAAAATGTTCCGTCTTTCATCGCTATTTCTCGCCTTTAAAGATTGGGAGGTCTATGGACAACAAACTCACATAGTAAATCAAACCCCCAGGTCCATCTATATTCTTTTTAATCCTTTGGTCGATTCTTCCTGGTTTTAATTTGAAATCTGCGCGTGTGATCGCCTTTCTGTGCTCGCTGCTGGCAGAGCCCTCATACAGCGAGCAGCCACCCAGCTTTCCCACATTCATCATCCTCTAAAATCATTGTTATCTTAAAGGGGCGGCACACTTTACAGGGGCCTTCTCTTCTGCACATTCACATTTAGTGTAATTGATCTGCCATATTCATACATTCCTTCATTTGGATGTTATTACAAAAATGTGAAGATAATTTACCATTAATGTGGTCACGTTATCACTTACAAATGAGGTGGCTGCCCTTGGATACGACCACTGATGCTGGAGGCATAGCACAAATACACAAATAGTTTATGTATATGAAATGTCCCGCAGCCGGAAACGGGGCATGGGTGGTCCCCGCTGCAGGGTGCGGGGGTCATATACACACGGGGTCATCACTAAGGGACAACATGGATACATTTTTGGGTCATTAACGTCCAACATCCAATTGAAGAAATGTGTATGTATGAGGATGGAATAAATGCAAATGTCCAGATGAGAAGATCCCTTTAAGGGCGACTCCACCGCAAGACAAACACATTGCAGACATTTTTTTGTGTGTGTGGTAAAAACGCAGATGGAAACGCTCTTAATTTACTGCCCTGGAGCCATGAAATTTGTATGATATTTGTATGATGTTTCTATGATATTTGTATGATATTTGTATGATATTACTATGATATTTGTATGATATTTGTATGATATTACTGTGATATTTGTATGATATTTGTATGATATTTGTATGATATTTGTATGATATTACTGTGATATTTGTATGATATTTGTATGATATTACTATGATATTTGTATGATATTACTATGATATTTGTATGATATTACTATGATATTTGTATGATATTACTATGATATTTGTATGATATTACTATGATATTTGTATGATATTACTATGATATTTGTATGATATTACTATGATATTTGTATGATATTTGTATGATATTTGTATGATATTACTATGATATTTGTATGATATTTGTATGATGTTACTATGATATTTGTATGATGTTTCTATGATATTTCTATGTTGGTCTCTCATGGAGGGAGACTCCAGGTTTGACTATAGGGATTTCATTTATGTGGAGGAAATGCCTCCACCAAGATGGCGGCCGCGGCCGGACGGTCACGTGATACGGCCAGATTCCTGTCTGCTATAAAGCTGACGTCATGGCCAGGGACGGCGCTGACTCCTCCCCCCTCCGGCTGATCATCTGTCTGTGCGTTTTGGTTGTGATGGAAACGGCGTTCAGGCGCTGACCTCTGACCCCTGAGGCTGCCCGGAGGGGCGAGGTGAGGCGGAGGATGGTCACGTGACCGGGGGCTGTGACGTCATGCTTTGGGGGGGGGTTTGAGGTTAAGACCCCCCCACTGCTTACTGATAGGGAACATGACGGGGGAAACCACCAGACCCCAGTCGCGTGCTGTCTGCTATTACATAGGGAGCTGCCCCTCATGATGCGGGGGGGGGGGGGTCACTGTGACTATTGGCTGCTGTGTGGGGGGTCACTGTGACTATTGGCTGCTGTGTGGGGGGTCACTGTGACTATTGGCTGCTGGGGGGGGGGTCACTGTGACTATTGGCTGCTGTGGGGGGGGGGGGGGTCACTGTGACTATTGGCTGCTGTGTGGGGGGTCACTGTGACTATTGGCTGCTGTGGGGGGGGGGGTCACTGTGACTATTGGCTGCTGTGTGGGGGGTCACTGTGACTATTGGCTGCTGTGTGGGGGGTCACTGTGACTATTGGCTGCTGGGGGGGGGGTCACTGTGACTATTGGCTGCTGTGGGGGGGGGGGGGGTCACTGTGACTATTGGCTGCTGTGTGGGGGGTCACTGTGACTATTGGCTGCTGTGGGGGGGGGTCACTGTGACTATTGGCTGCTGTGGGGGGGGTCACTGTGACTATTGGCTGCTGTGGGGGGGGGGTCACTGTGACTATTGGCTGCTGTGGGGGGGGGTCACTGTGACTATTGGCTGCTGTGGGGGGGGGGTCACTGACTATTGGCTGCTGGGGGGGGGGTCACTGACTATTGGCTGCTGTGTGGGGGGTCACTGTGACTATTGGCTGCTGGGGGGGGGGGGGGTCACTGTGACTATTGGCTGCTGTGGGGGGGGGGGGGGTCACTGTGACTATTGGCTGCTGTGTGGGGGGTCACTGTGACTATTGGCTGCTGTGGGGGGGGGTCACTGTGACTATTGGCTGCTGTGGGGGGGGGGTCACTGTGACTATTGGCTGCTGTGGGGGGGGGTCACTGTAACTATTGGCTGCTGTGGGGGGGGGTCACTGTGACTATTGGCTGCTGTGGGGGGGGGGTCACTGTGACTATTGGCTGCTGGGGGGGGGGGGGTCGCAGTGACTATTGGCTGCTGTGGGGGGGGGGGTCACTGTGACTATTGGCTGCTGTGTGGGGGGTCACTGTGACTATTGGCTGCTGTGGGGGGGGGTCACTGTGACTATTGGCTGCTGTGGGGGGGGGTCACTGTGACTATTGGCTGCTGTGGGGGGGGGTCACTGTGACTATTGGCTGCTGTGGGGGGGGGGTCACTGTGACTATTGGCTGCTGTGGGGGGGGGGTCACTGACTATTGGCTGCTGGGGGGGGGGTCACTGACTATTGGCTGCTGTGTGGGGGGTCACTGTGACTATTGGCTGCTGGGGGGGGGGGGGTCGCAGTGACTATTGGCTGCTGTGGGGGGGGGGGGTCACTGTGACTATTGGCTGCTGTGTGGGGGGTCACTGTGACTATTGGCTGCTGTGGGGGGGGGTCACTGTGACTATTGGCTGCTGTGGGGGGGGGGTCACTGTGACTATTGGCTGCTGTGGGGGGGGGGTCACTGTGACTATTGGCTGCTGTGGGGGGGGGTCACTGTGACTATTGGCTGCTGTGGGGGGGGGGTCACTGACTATTGGCTGCTGGGGGGGGGGTCACTGACTATTGGCTGCTGTGGGGGGGGTCACTGTGACTATTGGCTGCTGTGGGGGGGGGGTCACTGTGACTATTGGCTGCTGTGGGGGGGGGTCACTGTGACTATTGGCTGCTGTGGGGGGGGGGGTCACTGACTATTGGCTGCTGGGGGGGGGGTCACTGACTATTGGCTGCTGTGTGGGGGGACACTGTGACTATTGGCTGCTGGGGGGGGGGGGGTCACTGTGACTATTGGCTGCTGTGGGGGGGGGGGGGTCACTGTGACTATTGGCTGCTGTGTGGGGGGTCACTGTGACTATTGGCTGCTGTGGGGGGGGGTCACTGTGACTATTGGCTGCTGTGGGGGGGGTCACTGTGACTATTGGCTGCTGTGGGGGGGGGTCACTGTGACTATTGGCTGCTGTGGGGGGGGTCACTGTGACTATTGGCTGCTGTGGGGGGGGGGTCTCTGTGACTATTGGCTGCTGGGGGGGGGGGGGGGTCGCAGTGACTATTGGCTGCTGTGGGGGGGGGGGGTCACTGTGACTATTGGCTGCTGTGTGGGGGGTCACTGTGACTATTGGCTGCTGTGGGGGGGGGGTCACTGTGACTATTGGCTGCTGGGGGGGGGGTCACTGTGACTATTGGCTGCTGTGGGGGGGGGGGTCACTGTGACTATTGGCTGCTGTGGGGGGGGGTCACTGTGACTATTGGCTGCTGTGGGGGGGGGGTCACTGACTATTGGCTGCTGGGGGGGGGGTCACTGACTATTGGCTGCTGTGTGGGGGGTCACTGTGACTATTGGCTGCTGGGGGGGGGGGGGTCGCAGTGACTATTGGCTGCTGTGGGGGGGGGGGGGGTCACTGTGACTATTGGCTGCTGTGTGGGGGGTCACTGTGACTATTGGCTGCTGTGGGGGGGGGGGTCACTGTGACTATTGGCTGCTGTGGGGGGGGGTCACTGTGACTATTGGCTGCTGTGGGGGGGGGGTCACTGTGACTATTGGCTGCTGTGGGGGGGGGGTCACTGTGACTATTGGCTGCTGTGGGGGGGGGGTCACTGACTATTGGCTGCTGGGGGGGGGTCACTGACTATTGGCTGCTGTGGGGGGGGTCACTGTGACTATTGGCTGCTGTGGGGGGGGGGTCACTGTGACTATTGGCTGCTGTGGGGGGGGGGGTCACTGTGACTATTGGCTGCTGTGGGGGGGGGGGTCACTGTGACTATTGGCTGCTGTGGGGGGGGGGGTCACTGTGACTATTGGCTGCTGTGGGGGGGGGGGTCACTGTGACTATTGGCTGCTGTGGGGGGGGGTCACTTTGACTATTGGCTGCTGCGGGGGGGGGTCACTGTGACTATTGGCTGCTGTGGGGGGGGGTGGTCACTGTGACTATTGGCTGCTGTGTGGGGGGTCACTGTGACTATTGGCTGCTGTGGGGGGGGGGGAGTCACTGTGACTATTGGCTGCTGTGGGGGGGGGGGGGTCACTGTGACTATTGGCTGCTGTGGGGGGGGGGGGTCACTGTGACTATTGGCTGCTGTGGGGGGGGGGTCACTGTGACTATTGGCTGCTGTGGGGGGGGGGGGGGTGGTCACTGTGACTATTGGCTGCTGTGTGGGGGGTCACTGTGACTATTGGCTGCTGTGGGGGGGGGGGTCACTGTGACTATTGGCTGCTGTGGGGGGGGGGTCACTGTGACTATTGGCTGCTGTGGGGGGGGGTGGTCACTGTGACTATTGGCTGCTGTGGGGGGGGTGGTCACTGTGACTATTGGCTGCTGTGGGGGGGGGTGGTCACTGTGACTATTGGCTGCTGTGTGGGGGGTCACTGTGACTATTGGCTGCTGTGGGGGGGGGGTCACTGTGACTATTGGCTGCTGTGGGGGGGGGTCACTGTGACTATTGGCTGCTGTGGGGGGGGGGTCACTGTGACTATTGGCTGCTGTGGGGGGGGGTGGTCACTGTGACTATTGGCTGCTGTGTGGGGGGTCACTGTGACTATTGGCTGCTGTGGGGGGGGGAGTC
Source organism: Engystomops pustulosus (assembly GCF_040894005.1). NCBI lineage: Eukaryota > Metazoa > Chordata > Amphibia > Anura > Leptodactylidae > Engystomops > Engystomops pustulosus. The sequence continues at coordinate 4,576,493 of NC_092416.1, read as the reverse complement.
ACTGTGACTATTGGCTGCTGTGGGGGGGGGGGTCACTGTGACTATTGGCTGCTGTGGGGGGGGGGTCACTGTGACTATTGGCTGCTGTGGGGGGGGGGGGTGGTCACTGTGACTATTGGCTGCTGTGTGGGGGGTCACTGTGACTATTGGCTGCTGTGGGGGGGGGGGGAGTCACTGTGACTATTGGCTGCTGTGGGGGGGGGGTGGTCACTGTGACTATTGGCTGCTGTGTGGGGGGTCACTGTGACTATTGGCTGCTGTGGGGGGGGGGGGTCACTGTGACTATTGGCTGCTGTGGGGGGGGGGGTCACTGTGACCAGGGCCGCATCTGCCATGAGGCGAGATGAAAATCTCGCCTCAGGCGGCAGAATGCGGGTCCCTGTAAAGGGCGGCGAAATTTGCCGCTCTAAAGTGGGCGATTCGGGCGTCCATTAACGCCCGAATCGCCCACCAGCTAAATAAATCGCGCCTGTCTCTTTAAGACACAGGCGCGATTTATATGCGGAGCGACGCAGCGCCTTTCCGGCAGCTGCGCGCTCCGTCCTAAGCAGTGACACAGGCGTCATAACGTCATGCGCCTGTGTCACTGTGCGGAGCCGCGGCTCACAGGAAGACCGGAGTGAAGGCCGCGTGAAGACCGGAGCCGCGCCGGGGGAGCAGCTGCCTGCAGGTGAGTATGATTTTATTATTTTTCATGTACTTTAATTAAATGTGGGGAGGTTTCATGTTATACTGGGAGGGGGGGTACTATATAGGGCTAGAAAACGTTTAATACTGGGGGAGGGGGGGACACTATAGATATCATATGGGGCCATAATTATTTTATACTAAGGGGGGGGGGGGGATGCTATATGTATTATTTGGGGCCATACTTATCTTATACTAGGGGGGGGGGGTGCTATATGTATTATTTGGGGCCATACTTCTCTTATACTAGGGGGGGGGTGCTATATGTATTATTTGGGGCCATACTTATCTTATACTAGGGGGGGGGTGCTATATATATTATTTGGGGCCATACTTATCTTATACTAGGGGGGGGGGTGCTATATGTATTATTTGGGGCCATACTTATACTGGGGGGGAATGCTATATGTATTATTTGGGGCCATAATTATCTTATACTAGGGGGGGGGGATGCTATATATATTATTTGGGGCCATAATTATTTTATACTAGGGGGGGGGGGGTGCTATATATATTATTTGGGGACATAATTATTTTATACTAGGGGGAGGGGATGCTATATTTTATTTAGGGATTTGGGGCTATCATTATTTTATACTGGGGGGGGGGTGCTATATATTATATATCACTAAGCTGGGGGCTGTATATGGGATACAGTATATTACTAAGCTGGGGGGATGTATATGGGATACAGTATATTACTAAGCTGGGAGGATGTATATGGGATACAGTATATTACTAAGCTGGGGGCTGTATATGGGAAACAGTATATTACTAAGCTGGGGGGGGCTGTATATGGGATACAGTATATTACTAAGCTGGGGGCTGTATATGGGATACAGTATATTACTAAGCTGGGAGGATGTATATGGGGTACAGTATATTACTAAGCTGGGAGGGGGCTGTATATGGGATACAGTATATTACTAAGCTGGGGGCTGTATATGGGATACAGTATATTACTAAGCTGGGGGGATGTATATGGTACAGTATATTACTAAGCTGGGGGGATGTATATGGGATACAGTATATTACTAAGCTGGGGGCTGTATATGGGATACAGTATATTACTAAGCTGGGAGGCTGTATATGGGATACAGTATATTACTAAGCTGGGGGATGTATATGGGATACAGTATATTACTAAGCTGGGGGGCTGTATATGGGATACAGTATATTACTAAGCTGGGGGATGTATATGGGATACAGTATATTACTAAGCTGGGGGGCTGTATATGGGATACAGTATATTACTAAGCTGGGGGGGGTGTATATGGGGTACAGTATATTACTAAGCTGGGGGGGGTGTATATGGGATACAGTATATTACTAAGCTGGGGGGATGTATATGGGATACAGTATATCACTAAGCTGGGGGGGATGTATATAGGATACAGTATATTACTAAGCTGGGGGCTGTATATGGGATACAGTATATTACTAAGCTGGGAGGATGTATATGGGGTACAGTATATTACTAAGCTGGGAGGGGGCTGTATATGGGATACAGTATATTACTAAGCTGGGGGCTGTATATGGGATACAGTATATTACTAAGCTGGGGGGATGTATATGGTACAGTATATTACTAAGCTGGGGGGATGTATATGGGATACAGTATATTACTAAGCTGGGGGCTGTATATGGGATACAGTATATTACTAAGCTGGGGGGATGTATATGGGATACAGTATATTACTAAGCTGGGAGGATGTATATGGGATACAGTATATTACTAAGCTGGGGGCTGTATATGGGAAACAGTATATTACTAAGCTGGGGGGCTGTATATGGGATACAGTATATTACTAAGCTGGGGGGGCTGTATATAGGATACAGTATATTACTAAGCTGGGGGCTGTATATGGGGTACAGTATATTACTAAGCAGGGGGGATGTATATGGGATACAGTATATTACTAAGCTGGGGGATGTATATGGGATACAGTATATTACTAAGCTGGGGGGGCTGTATATGGGATACAGTATATTACTAAGCTGCGGGGCTGTATATGGGATACAGTATATTACTAAGCTGGGGGGATGTATATGGGATACAGTATATTACTAAGCTGGGGGGATGTATATGGGATACAGTATATTACTAAGCTGGGGGGATGTATATGGGGTACAGTATATTACTAAGCTGGGGATGTATATGGGGTACAGTATATTACTAAGCTGGGGGGCTGTATATCGGGTACAGTATATTACTAAGCTGGGGGGCTGTATATGGGGTACAGTATATTACTAAGCTGGGGGGATGTATATGGGATACAGTATATTACTAAGCTGGGGGGGTGTATATGGGGTACAGTATATTACTAAGCTGGGGGGGTGTATATGGGATACAGTATATTACTAAGCTGGGGGGATGTATATGGGATACAGTATATTACTAAGCTGGGGGGATGTATATGGGATACAGTATATTACTAAGCTGGGGGGATGTATATGGGATACAGTATATTACTAAGCTGGGAGGGGGCTGTATATGGGATACAGTATATTACTAAGCTGGGGATGTATATGGGATACAGTATATTACTAAGCTGGGGGGATGTATATGGGATACAGTATATTACTAAGCTGGGGGATGTATATGGGATACAGTATATTACTAAGCTGGGGGATGTATATGGGGTACAGTATATTACTAAGCTGGGGGATGTATATAGTATACAGTATATTACTAAGCTGGGGGGCTGTATATGGGATACAGTATATTACTAAGCTGGGGGGATGTATATGGGATACAGTATATTACTAAGCTGGGGGGATGTATATGGGATACAGTATATTACTAAGCTGGGGGGGATGTATATAGGATACAGTATATTACTAAGCTGGGGGGATGTATATGGGATACAGTATATTACTAAGCTGGGGGGCTGTATATGGGATACAGTATATTACTAAGCTGGGGGGATGTATATGGGATACAGTATATTACTAAGCTGGGAGGGGGCTGTATATGGGATACAGTATATTACTAAGCTGGGGGGCTGTATATGGGGTACAGTATATTACTAAGCTGGGGGCTGTATATGGGATACAGTATATTACTAAGCTGGGGGGCTGTATATGGGATACAGTATATTACTAAGCTGGGGGGATGTATATGGGGTACAGTATATTACTAAGCTGGGGGGATGTATATGGGATACAGTATATTACTAAGCTGGGGGGATGTATATGGGATACAGTATATTACTAAGCTGGGGGCTGTATATGGGATACAGTATATTACTAAGCTGGGGGGATGTATATGGGATACAGTATATTACTAAGCTGGGGGGCTGTATATGGGATACAGTATATTACTAAGCTGGGGGATGTATATGGGATACAGTATATTACTAAGCTGGGGGGCTGTATATGGGATACAGTATATTACTAAGCTGGGGGGATGTATATGGGATACAGTATATTACTAAGCTGGGGGCTGTATATGGGATACAGTATATTACTAAGCTGGGGGGCTGTATATGGGGTACAGTATATTACTAAGCTGGGGGGCTGTATATGGGGTACAGTATATTACTAAGCTGGGGGATGTATATGGGATACAGTATATTACTAAGCTGGGGGGATGTATATGGGGTACAGTATATTACTAAGCTGGGGCTGTATATGGGATACAGTATATTACTAAGCTGGGGGGCTGTATATGGGATACAGTATATTACTAAGCTGGGGGGCTGTATATGGGATACAGTATATTACTAAGCTGGGGGGATGTATATGGGATACAGTATATTACTAAGCTGGGAGGCTGTATATGGGATACAGTATATTACTAAGCTGGGGGGCTGTATATGTGATACAGTATATTACTAAGCAGGGGGGATGTATATGGGATACAGTATATTACTAAGCTGGGGGGGATGTATATGGGATACAGTATATTACTAAGCTGGGGGGCTGTATATGGGATACAGTATATTACTAAGCTGGGGGGATGTATATGGGATACAGTATATTACTAAGCTGGGAGGGGGCTGTATATGGGATACAGTATATTACTAAGCTGGGAGGGGGCTGTATATGTGGGGCAAGATTTTATTTAAGCTGTAGGGGATCTGTATATGGGAGCTGTATATAATTTAATTGGGTGGTGAATAACGAGGCCTTTAAATATATGAGAGCAGGGATATTGAAGGGATGTGTTATATGTGGGGAGAGTGCGGTCAGTTGTGTTGTGAGGGGTATATATTATTTAGGAGCGCAGTGTTGTTTTCCAGGAGACTTCACACTGTAAGTGACTGTGGTATTTTTAGGGGCGCCGGGTGGAGATGCTGCACGGAGCTGAAGATATCCGGCCGTGAATTCACCTTTGATACGTCATGGATTGGAGAACCCGGAATAAAGTCCTCCTGATGGAAGAGATTGTCATCTATAAGGTACTAGATTCCACTAATGACTCTCAGATCCTGTAGTCAGTCACACAGTGTCAGGGAGCTGTCTGTAGGGTTGTTAGTAAAGTTTAAGGATTTACTTAACAGGGAGCGGGGGGGGGGGGGGCGGGGCAGCATTTTAATATTCGCCTCAGGCAGCAAATATGCTAGAATCGGCCCTGACTGTGACTATTGGCTGCTGTGGGGGGGGGGGGGGGTCACTGTGACTATTGGCTGCTGTGGGGGGGGGGTCACTGTGACTATTGGCTGCTGTGGGGGGGGGGGGGGTCACTGTGACTATTGGCTGCTGTGGGGGGGGGGTCACTGTGACTATTGGCTGCTGTGGGGGGGGGGTCACTGTGACTATTGGCTGCTGTGGGGGGGGGGTTACTGTGACTATTGGCTGCTGGGGGGGGGGTCACTGTGACTATTGGCTGCTGTGGAGGGGGGGGTCACTGTGACTATTGGCTGCTGTGGAGGGGTGGGTCACTGTGACTATTGGCTGCTGTGGGGGGTCACTGTGACTATTGGCTGCTGTGGGGGGTCACTGTAACTATTGGCTGCTGTGGGGGGTCACTGTAACTATTGGCTGCTGTGGGGGGTCACTGTGACTATTGGCTGCTGTGGGGGAGTCACTGTGACTATTGGCTGCTGTGGGGGAGTCACTGTGACTATTGGCTGCTGTGGGGGGTCGCTGTAACTATTGGCTGCTGTGGGGGGGGGTCACTGTGACTATTGGCTGCTGTGGGGGAGTCACTGTGACTATTGGCTGCTGTGGGGGAGTCACTGTGACTATTGGCTGCTGTGGGGGGGGGTCACTGTGACTATTGGCTGCTGTGGGGGAGTCACTGTGACTATTGGCTGCTGTGGGGGGTCACTGTGACTATTGGCTGCTGTGGGGGGTCACTGTGACTATTGGCTGCTGTGGGGGGTCACTGTAACTATTGGCTGCTGTGGGGGGGGGGGGTCACTGTGACTATTGGCTGCTGTGGGGGGGTCACTGTAACTATTGGCTGCTGTGGGGGGGTCACTGTGACTATTGTCTGCTGTGGGGGGGGGGGGGGGTCAATGTGACTATTGAGCTTCAAAAAGGTGGAAAGACGAGGCACATCTTCTTAAAATGTCGAAATTTTATTAAGGTTTCTTTAAAACATCACGGGTGGTAGTGAATCGCCTACGCGTTTCGAGCACGTCCGTGCTCTTAATCAATGTGACTATTGTCTGCTGTGAGGGGGTCACTGTAACTATTGGCTGCTGTGGGGGGGGGGGGGTCACTGTAACTATTGGCTGCTGTGGGGGGGGGGGTCACTGTAACTATTGGCTGCTGTGGGGGGGGGGGTCACTGTGACTATTGGCTGCTGTGGGGGAGTCACTGTGACTATTGGCTGCTGTGGGGGGGCACTGTGACTATTGGCTGCTGTGGGGGGTCACTGTAACTATTGGCTGCTGTGGGGGGGGGGTCACTGTGACTATTGGCTGCTGTGGGGGGTCACTGTAACTATTGGCTGCTGTGGGGGGTCACTGTAACTATTGGCTGCTGTGGGGGGGTCACTGTGACTATTGGCTGCTGTGGGGGGGGGGGGTCAATGTGACTATTGAGCTTCAAAAAGGTGGAAAGACGAGGCACATCTTCTTAAAATGTCGACATTTTATTAAGGTTTCTTTAAAACATCACGGGTGGTAGTGAATCGCCTACGCGCTTCGAGCACGTCCGTGCTCTTAATCAATGTGACTATTGTCTGCTGTGAGGGGGTTACTGTAACTATTGGCTGCTGTGAGGGGGTCACTGTAACTATTGGCTGCTGTGGGGGGGGGGGGGTCACTGTGACTATTGGCTGCTGTGGGGGGGGTCACTGTGACTATTGGCTGCTGTGGGGGGTCACTGTGACTATTGGCTGCTGTGGGTGGGGGGGTCGCAGTGACTATTGGCTGCTGTGGGGGGGGGTCACTGTGACTATTGGCTGCTGTGGGGGGGGGTCACTGTGACTATTGGCTGCTGGGGGGGTGGGTCACTGTGACTATTGGCTGCTGTGGGGGGTCACTGTGACTATTGGCTGCTGTGGGTGGGGGAGTCACTGTGACTATTGGCTGCTGTGGGGGGGGGGTCACTGTGACTATTGGCTGCTGTGGGGGAGTCACTGTGACTATTGGCTGCTGTGGGGGAGTCACTGTGACTGGGAATGTACCCAGCCCTGAGCTGAATAATAGAGAATGTTGGTCAAATATTTAAAGAAGTGACACAACCTAGAGAAGGCGCCTCGTTCTCTCTATGGCGTCAGTTTTGGGAGCAGCTCAGGTGTGAATGTGGAGTAATCGGTTGCGCCCCGGCCAGTGCCGGCCCCTCCATCATGCATTCTGCTTCCCACTGATCCGTGAAATGCAGTCATTACCCCGGGCGGCCGACCTCGCCGCGCATCGCCCTCTGCACCCGCCGCAGGACCCGCTTTCTTCTCTTCTAGTGACGGCTCATAAATCGCGCGGATGAGGAGGAGATTAACGTCCGGACTGGACGGAATAAGATATTCAAGATTTCATGGCTGAGCGGAGGAGATGATGGCGGCCGCGCCGCGCTGGGACTGTGGATGGTCGGCGCATACACACCGGAGCCGCGGCACAGCGCCTGTTATAATAGAAATAATGTAACACACCCCAACAAATACTGCGTCCTGCGCATACACCTGCAGCCACTCCGGAGGTAGGTACATGATGTTCTATACCAGTGATGGCTGACCTATGGCACTGGTGGTGGAGGTGGCACTCGGAGCCCTTTCTGTGGGCACCCAGGCCATCACCAGAGAGGAGTCCAGGTATCTTCCTGCAGTCCCAGACAGCCCAGGACTTGCTGTGCATAGAGGTACCTGGGACTATTTCCTGCTTTATTGGTGCCTCAGGTGCTGGTATCAATGAGAACGGTGACAGAGAAGGGAGTATAAATCACTAATTACATTCCTGTGTTGGCACTCTGCGATAAATAAGCGGGACTTTGTTGTAGTTTGGGCACTCGGCCTCTAAAAGGTTCCCCATCACTGGTCTAGAAGGTCCTGGAGTATTATAACGTTTAAAGATTTTATAAGGAGAGTCGTGTATCCAGGGATTATTACTCTGTGACTCTGCCTCTCCCATCATGGCCTCTGCCCTGCTTTTGGTCTGGGGGGAGCTATTGGCGGGGGCCGCTTTTGGTCCGGGGGGAGCTATTGGCGGGGGCCGCTTTTGGTCCGGGGGAGCTATTGGCGGGGGGCCGCTTTTGGTCTGGGGGGAGCTATTGGCGGGGGCCGCTTTTGGTCCAGGGGGAGCTATTGGCGGGGGCTGCTTTTGGTCCGTGGGGGAGCTATTGGCGGGGGCTGCTTTTGGTCCGTGGGGGAGCTATTGGCGGGGGCTGCTTTTGGTCTGGGGGGAGCTATTGGCGGGGGCCGCTTTTGGTCCGGGGGGAGCTATTGGCGGGGGCCGCTTTTGGTCCGGGGGGAGCTATTGGCGGGGCCGCTTTTGGTCCGGGGGGAGTTATTGGCGGGGGCCGCTTTTGGTCCGGGGAGAGCTATTGGCGGGGGCCGCTTTTGGTCTGGGGGGAGCTATTGGCGGGGGCCGCTTTTGGTCCGGGGAGAGCTATTGGCGGGGGCCGCTTTTGGTCTGGGGGGAGCTATTGGCGGGGGCCGCTTTTGGTCCTGGGAGGAGCTATTGGCGGGGGCCGCTTTTGGTCCGGGGAGAGCTATTGGCGGGGGCCGCTTTTGGTCCGGGGGGAGCTATTGGCGGGGGCCGCTTTTGGTCCCGGGAGGAGCTATTGGCGGGGGCTGCTTTTGGTCCCGGGGGGAGCTATTGGCGGGGGCTGCTTTTGGTCCCGGGGGGAGCTATTGGCGGGGGCCGCTTTTGGTCTGGGGGGAGCTATTGGCGGGGGCCGCTTTTGGTCTGGGGGGAGCTATTGGCGGGGGCTGCTTTTGGTCCCGGGGGGAGCTATTGGCGGGGGCGCTTTTGGTCCCGGGAGGAGCTATTGGCGGGGGCTGCTTTTGGTCCCGGGAGGAGCTATTGGCGGGGGCTGCTTTTGGTCTGGGGGGAGCTATTGGCGGGGGCTGCTTTTGGTCCCGGGAGGAGCTATTGGCGGGGGCCGCTTTTGGTTCGGGGAGAGCTATTGGCGGGGGGCGCTTTTGGTCCCGGGGGGAGCTATTGGCGGGGGCCGCTTTTGGTCCCGGGGGGAGCTATTGGCGGGGGCCGCTTTTGGTCCCGGGGGGAGCTATTGGCGGGGGCCGCTTTTGGTCCCGGGAGGAGCTATTGGCGGGGGCCGCTTTTGGTCCCGGGGGGAGCTATTGGCGGGGGCCGCTTTTGGTCCCGGGGGGAGCTATTGGCGGGGGCCGCTTTTGGTCCCGGGGGGAGCTATTGGCGGGGGCCGCTTTTGGTCCCGGGGGGAGCTATTGGCGGGGGCCGCTTTTGGTCCCGGGGGGAGCTATTGGCGGGGGCCGCTTTTGGTCCCGGGGGGAGCTATTGGCGGGGGCCACTTTTGGTCCCGGGAGAGCTAATGGCGCGGGCGGCTTTAACGGACTGCTTAAAAAAAACGCCCAAAAATATGTCCAAAACGCCAGGTGTGCCATGACCCTAATCCCGTCTGCGCGCTGGTGCGGTACCTGACCCGAGAGTCCGGGGAGAAGGTGGCGGATTCTTTTATATTGGTAATTATTTAGTCGTGTTTAGCGGGGGCGGGGGAGGTGTGAGGGTAATGCGCCCGCTCCCCATTTAGCGGTGATTAGCGGGGGCGGGGGAGGTGTGAGGGTAATGCGCCCGCTCCCCATTTAGCGGTGATTAGCGGGGGCGGGGGAGGTGTGAGGGTAATGCGCCCGCTCCCCATTTAGCGGTGATTAGCGGGGGTGGGGGAGGTGTGAGGGTAATGCGCCCGCTCCCCATTTAGCGGTGATTAGCGGGGGCGGGGGAGGTGTGAGGGTAATGCGCCCGCTCCCCATTTAGCGGGATAACATTTGCTTAGCGGCCGCCGTGAGCCGGTGTTATTGACAAGCCGGCAGACAGCAGCGAGGATTAGCCGGGGAATGTTAATGTCGCGGTGATGTATTTCTCACTGTCGTCCCAGCTGTAATTAGACGCGACGCCTGGTGCCGCTCCTCACCAGGACCTGTGTGATGTGAAGCCATAAGGAGCACAAGTATCCGGATAAATCTTCTGTATTGTGACCGGCACAAGAGCCGCCGCCTCAGTCCTGTTATTGGGAAGAGGCGGCTATGACTGCTACCAGGGGTGCGCGGTGTACAAGCCTCCCTTATGTGCTGCCCGCTAGTCGGCCAGAGATGCAGCGTTGGCGGCTATCCACAGAATAACAGGATCGGGCTCCCTAAAATCATCAAGTTATACCCAGGACTGTGATTATGTTCTGGTGTCAGAGCTCTCAGTCAAAATAAGGAGTCGGGGCTCACAGGCATCCTGGAGAAAACTTGACTCTTTTCTTCAGAAGCTGACTCGTGCATACTCGGTTATAATTAAGGTCCAGTGGCAGATAATTTTAGGTGGTTTGGGGGGGACCTGTAACCCATTTACAAGCAGATGATACTGGTGTGAGGGGTAAAATTCTGGTGAGCGGTCTTCATTAACCTGTTCCTGACGAGTGCCGTGCTATTATTCGGTGTATGGAGAGGGCTCGTACCCAGAGACCTCTCAATATAAGGTGGGCGCTTGCTGCATATTACAGCAAACACCCACCAGTAACAACCAGACGCTGATGGAGGGTGTAAACTATGTATTTATTTAGTGGTTGCATGTAAATTGCAGCCGCCATCTTTGATTATCTCGCCACCCCCATGTGACCTCACGGAGGGCAACAATCAGTTACTCTGCCTGATCTTTAAGGACCGGATCAGTAGCACAATGGCCAATTACTGCAATACAGTAGCATTGCAGCATATAGCAGAAGCAATCAGACCCCCCTAGGGTTTAAGTACCCTAGGGGGGGCTAAATATGTGTAAACAGAAAAAAAAATGTAAATTGCCCTTAGAACTGATATAGAAATAAACAATACAAATCATTATCATGACGGGTATCGCCCTGATCCAACGTTTGCTGCCCTGTAACCTGTAAGCGCAGGGCACAGAGTCGGGGTCCCTGCTGCAGACTGAAGCTTTAACTAGTGTCTCCCATTTATTAATGTAGCGAAACGTATCGGATGCGGAACCTGAGCTGTAATTACACATCGGACTGAAGGCTGGAATGTGAACAGAGCCCAAGCTGAGGAATCCATAGCTCCGCGTACAGGCGCCACACAGTCACTGGATCAATCGGAGACCGTCATTCAGTATTCCATCATGAGAATAATGCTCCGGATTTACATTGTACGTGGCCGAGGCGATGGAACGTGAAGTACTCGGAGGCGCGGGGAGGATGGCGGCTTTATATGTAATAGGACTGTGATGGATTTCTGGAAGGCTCCCGCCTCGAGTCTTTGTATTCAGCGCAGGACACGTTCTACTGAAATATTTTTACGGGAACCAAAGAAAGCGAGCGGCGATGATGTCATCACTACCTGGGGCTCATTGTGGTTTACATCCGATAGGGGGGGGGGTATTTATGAGCCTTGGGTAGACACCGGACTCTGGCATTTCTAGCCAACAGATTGCAGATGTATCAGTAGCTAACGTGTTATTTTTTAGTCAGATGGGTGGTCCGGAGCATAGAGCCTGGCCACACCCATCTGACACTAGAGATTAATTACTCAGGAAGGGTGGGGGGGGGCAGTTGGGAAAATTCGCACTTCAGCAGAATTGGTAGAGACGTCTATCGAAGGATTCCTGGAGCTGCGGTCGGTGAAGATGGTAAAGCGGCTTTGTTAATTGGGATGAGCCGACCCAAACCCAATCTTGTACTGAAGCCGAACTCTCACCTTTCCCCCCTGTAACACCCTTTAGATGCCACCTGGAAAGCTTCTCTTTTTCCAGAGGATCTTGGCTCCAGAATAAGATCATCGGGAGCCAAAGAAAAACCAGCAGAGGCTGGTGCGCAGAGGCTGGTGCGCAGAGGCTGGTGCGCAGAGGCTGGTGCGCAGAGGCTGGTGCGCAGAGGCTGGTGCGCAGAGGCTGGTGCGCAGAGGCTGGTGCGCAGAGGCTGGTGCGCAGAGGCTGGTGCGCAGAGGCTGGTGCGCAGAGGCTGGTGCGCAGAGGCTGGTGCGCAGAGGCTGGTGCGCAGAGGCTGGTGCGCAGAGGCTGGTGCGCAGAGGCTGGTGCGCAGAGGCTGGTGCGCAGAGGCTGGTGCGCAGAGGCTGGTGCGCAGAGGCTGGTGCGCGTCAGTGTTTGCACCCAAGATCCAACCTGCACCTACAGCAATGCAGTTCGGGTCCACTCATCGCTACGCGTTACAGGACTGCTCCGGGCACTGTACAAAGGTGACTTTTCCATCCAGTTTATGGAACATTGGGTTTTCATTCCTCTTGTTGGACCTTGTTGGATGGGGGGCACCAGCGGTCGGAGGTCCAGTGCACCGGGAAGCTGGGGGACACATGGGGGGCTTGGGTGAATGTGAAGGGTTAATCAGTGGGTGCAGTATGACAGCCCAGTGTCAGACGCTTCTCCTCTTCATGTGACGTGTTTTGCCGTTCCCCGCTCTTGTCTGGTGACGCATTGAATGATTTTTTTCTATATATTCTTTCCCCGGATGTAATTTTGTTTCCTGATTTATTAATTCTCACTCCTAAGGATTTGTGTCGCTTCTGACTGACGGCCTGAAATAACGTCTATTCGCCCTGCGGGGTCCGGGGCTGTCACGGCCCCCCACTTCTTATCTGTCCCTACACGGGTGATGGATGTGATCTGACAACCGCTAATGGCTGCCATTACAAGGTGTATCGTCACCGAGCTTCCCTATAGGTCCAGCCCAATCCCCGTCCAGAATCTGCACCATAGAAAGTGCAATGGGGGTGGGACTTATCCTATTTACCTACCCCAGAGAGGTGCGATACAGACCCGGGGGGGCGACTGCCTACGGCCATCACAAGGGAACCCGCAACATGAACTCCTCCCGGGATTATATGGAGCATAAATATTTCCTGTTCAGCAATGTTTCGGGGTACAATGTATTTTGTAAACGGCTGGTGAAGCGCCCAGGTATGAGCGGCATCATCTCCGCTGGGTCGGTGCTGGATATGGATGATCCGTGCTCTGTGCTCACCGGGGCACATGGTCATTAGTCTCCATAGCTGGCACCAGGACCACCCCGACCCCATAGACATACCCGTTATATGGACCTGCTCCGGACTTGTAGACCAGGGTGTCCTGACCTCTCCTGGTCCCCTCCATAACGTGGAGAATAACTCTCATCCTCCTCTTCTTTCTAGACGTCCCTCCGGCATCATTACTCTATGGAAATGTCTGTGTACGAGAAGGACGAATCCCATTGGGACGGGAAGTCTGAAGAGCAGCTGCCTACAACCCCAGGTGAGTCTACCTTCTGGCCAGCGACTGTAGGAGGACCCATACATAACCATAGGGGCCCAACACACACACACACACATAACCATAGGGGGCCCATCCAATACACACACACACATAACCATAGGGGGCCCAACACACACACACACACATACCCAAAGGGGGCCCATCCAATACACACACATAACCATAGGGGGCCCATCCAATACACACATAACCATAGGGGCCCATCCAATACACACACATAACCATAGGGGCCCATCCAATACACACACATAACCATAGGGGCCCATCCAATACACACACATAACCATAGGGGCCCATCCAATACACACACATAACCATAGGGGCCCAACACACACACATAACCATAGGGGCCCAACACACACACATAACCATAGGGGGCCCAACACACACACATAACCATAGGGGGCCCAACACACACACACACATGACCATAGGGGGCCCAGTCCATACACACACATAACCATAGGAGGCCCATCCAATACACACACATATAACCATAGGGGGCCCATCCACACCTACACACACATATAACCATAGGGGGCCCATCCACACCTACACACACATATAACCATAGGGGGCCCATCCAATACACACACGCACATATAACCATAGGGGGCCCATCCAATACACACACGCACATATAACCATAGGGGGCCCATCCAATACACACACGCACATATAACCATAGGGGGCCCATCCAATACACACACGCACATATAACCATAGGGGGCCCATCCCAATACACACACGCACATATAACCATAGGGGGCCCATCCCAATACACACACGCACATATAACCATAGGGGGCCCATCCCAATACACACACCAACATATAACCATAGGGGGCCCATCCCAATACACACACCAACATATAACCATAGGGGGCCCATCCCAATACACACACGCACATATAACCATAGGGGGCCCATCCCAATACACACACGCACATATAACCATAGGGGGCCCATCCCAATACACACACGCACATATAACCATAGGGGGCCCATCCCAATACACACACGCACATATAACCATAGGGGGCCCATCCCAATACACACACGCACATATAACCATAGGGGGCCCATCCCAATACACACACGCACATATAACCATAGGGGGCCCATCCCAATACACACACGCACATATAACCATAGGGGGCCCATCCCAATACACACACGCACATATAACCATAGGGGGCCCATCCCAATACACACACGCACACATAACCATAGGGGGCCCATCCAATACACACACGCACATATAACCATAGGGGGCCCATCCCAATACACACACGCACATATAACCATAGGGGGCCCATCCCAATACACACACCAACATATAACCATAGGGGGCCCATCCCAATACACACACCAACATATAACCATAGGGGGCCCATCCCAATACACACACGCACATATAACCATAGGGGGCCCATCCCAATACACACACGCACATATAACCATAGGGGGCCCATCCCAATACACACACGCACATATAACCATAGGGGGCCCATCCCAATACACACACGCACATATAACCATAGGGGGCCCATCCCAATACACACACGCACATATAACCATAGGGGGCCCATCCCAATACACACACGCACATATAACCATAGGGGGCCCATCCCAATACACACACGCACATATAACCATAGGGGGCCCATCCCAATACACACACGCACATATAACCATAGGGGGCCCATCCCAATACACACACGCACATATAACCATAGGGGGCCCATCCCAATACACACACGCACATATAACCATAGGGGGCCCAGCCCAATACACACACGCACATATAACCATAGGGGGCCCAGCCCAATACACACACGCACATATAACCATAGGGGGCCCAGCCCGCAGCCCCCTTACATTGCACGGGCTGACATACACATACACATCCTCCTAGATTAACATGAATGATTTGTCATTCTGCTGCGCTGGCACATTGTGACGAGGATAATTGCAAGCTGTTCTTATTATCATCCCGGCTGCAGATCTCGACGGAGAAAAGGCGTTAATTCCACCGCGACATTTATACAAAGACGTCGTCCTAAATCCTTCATGTCTCTGTTTATAGATATCATCAGAGAGCGTGATGTCACCGGGGACGGATTGTTTTCGGCGGGGCGGGGCGCTATCACTTTACTTTCTGAAGTATCGCTTCAGATAAGCAGCGACGCAGAGATGCAAATCACAGGCAAATTACAGGCGAATCTGCCTGATTCATAAAGGTCCCGTGCTCCGAATGTAAATGCATCCGCAGCTCAGCCTGCTCTGTGGTGGCTACTGCTCCCTGTTATCAGCCATATCAGGCTAAGAGCGGGCTGACTGTAGTGGCCTGCAGTGCGGTGAACGGCAGAAATTATCCCTGTCCCCAGCATCGCCAGCTTATTTACCATCGTATCCGCATGTATCTTCAGCCGTTTTGTGTATACAGCTCCGTGCACATCCGCAGAATTCTGATATCTCGTAACAAAATCCATTGGAAGGCTCGTTTACTGCAGCAGTTTATTTGTAAACTACAGTTTGCTACAACTGTTTGTGTCTCCATGGTAACAGACTACACTCAGTAGTTTGTAGTCTGATCTTTATGGCACATTCTTGTCAGATTTCAGTAGCGTAAATCTACTGCTAGAACATGAAGCTACATGTAAAATGTCCTGATGAGCCGTTCAGTATTGGGATGAATTGTAACCGATCTTCCCTGTTCACTGCTGCAGAACCTTTGGAGGACCTTTCAGATGCCCACATGACCCCCGAGGACTCTCCACCTCCCCCGTGCACCGACTGTGGACGGACTTTCCAAACTCTCCGGGCGCACAGATTGCATCAACGCAACCACGCGGCAGACCTGTCCTACACCTGCAAAGACTGCGACGTGGCCCGCGCCGGGGCGACTGGAGGAAGCGAGAAGCCGTATTCCTGCTCCGACTGTGGGCGCCGCTTCTGCTGGCTCCTGGATTTGCACGGTCACCATGAACAACACACAGGAAAACACGGCTACCAGTGCGCACAATGCGGCAAACAGCTGCCCAATCAGACGGCCTTCCGAAAACACCAACGAGCTCATCGTAAGGATCGCGTGTGCGTCTGGTGCGGGAAAGCTTTCAACTGCTCGGCCAAATTGTCCCGCCACCTCCGGATTCACACTGGGGAACGTCCGTACCGATGTCCGGAGTGCCCACAGGCCTTCACACAGCTAGAGACCCTTCGCGTCCACCAGTGGGTGCACGAGGATCCCAAGCCCTTCCAGTGCCAGGATTGTGGACGCAGGTTTCCCGCCCAACGCACCTTCGAGAAGCACCGGAAGCTGCACATTTCTCGGAAGCCTCACGCCTGTCCCATCTGCGGAAAGACATTCTTCTTCTCCTCCCGATACAAGCGCCATCTCCGCATCCACACGGGAGAGAGACCCTTCCAGTGCCAACAGTGCGGCAAGAGCTTCAACCAGCGCTCCAATTACCAGAGGCACCGGGCCATCCACGCCGGCAAGAGGCCCTTCCCCTGTAGCCTTTGTGAGAAGAGTTTCAGCCAAGCGTCCAACTACCGACGCCATTTCCAGACTCACCGCAAGGGAAGGGACCCCTGGGAGAGAAAGCGAGAGTATAAATGTATTGAGTGCGGAGTAAAGTTCACACAGGAAGGGGGTCTCCATGAGCACTACATACAGCACGCCAGGGGGGAGCT
This sequence comes from Engystomops pustulosus, assembly GCF_040894005.1. Taxonomy (NCBI): domain Eukaryota; kingdom Metazoa; phylum Chordata; class Amphibia; order Anura; family Leptodactylidae; genus Engystomops; species Engystomops pustulosus. The sequence goes on along the minus strand of NC_092416.1, from coordinate 4,559,277 downwards.
GTGAGCCGGCTCCAAAGAAGAGACCACCAACACGGCACTGCCCTCTGTACATCATGGGAATGTAGACCCCATTGCACTGGACTGTACCCCCAGAGACAAGACCAGGCGCCGGCTGTCAGGCAGAAGGCAGCGGTGGCCACTAGGGGAGCTGTTCCCCTGTGTTACTCTGTGTTGTCTGACAGGCCCTGGTCCATGGAGGGTCCTGCCCCGAGGTCCATATGTATTGCACTTCTGTATTATAGAAAGTAATATTTGGTGTAAAATGTCCAATATTTGTCACTAAAAAAATAAAATTCTAGAAAATAAAATGTGTAATCGTGTCTCACGGCATATGGAGGCGTCCTTACAATGGCCCCCGCAGAGGGTGGGGGAGCTGCGCACCACCTGGGCTGCTCGTCTTCTCCTCTCTCGGGTTGGCTCACTTTTTTGCATTAATCCCTAGTGACCCTGGAGACGCCGCACCTTGTCCACCTGATTACAGTGTCAGTGATGCAGTTTGGGACTCCTTGCATCATACATCAGAATGAGGCTCGGAGCCCCATCCCTGACAATGCAGATTATGAATAGTGGAGCGATCAGAGCGTCTCGCCTTATACTGGAAGGTCATCCTGGACCTCAGTTCTATCGGATCGCTGCAGAAATCCAGCATTTTCTTATGCCCGGGGATCTTTATCCTCATCACTTACCTCTCTAGTACTTACACCTTACCTCATGCAGACAGATGGATTGGTGATCCAATTGCTTCATCTGTATCAATCGATCCTCCTCATCATCTTCAGTATCATCTTTCTCATGATCATCACCCCCATCCTGCTCCTCCTCTTGATGTGGGTGATCCTCTCCCGCCCTTCCCCCCCCCTATGATCCTGTGTCTGTGTAGGGTGAATGACCCCCGCGGGGCGGCTCGCCCTCATTTGGATGCAGGTAGGCACACACCTCGCGGCTCCATCTGCCTGGTACTTACCTTGGTCTGGTGCCTCTGTATTTTGGGAAGGAAATTACAGATTTATTTGGCTTTCAGTTCTGTGCAGAATGAGGAGATTGCGTGTTACGCGGCGGCTCCACTTCAAAGCTTCCGATTGTTTTGCTTAAAGAAATTCCGTCTCTGGATTCATGGCTGTATATATTCTCCATTACTTACAGATACACACATCCGAGGCAGTGGGGCGCAGCGGGTCACTGCAAATACAGGCTGCAGAACCTCATCATACGCACCTGAGCTGCTGCAGAACCTCATCATACGCACCTCAGCTGCTGCAGAACCTCATCATACGCACCTGAGCTGCTGCAGAACATCATCATACGCACCTCAGCTGCTGCAGAACCTCATCATACGCACCTGAGCTGCTGCAGAACCACCTCATACGCACCTGAGCTGCTGCAGAACCTCATCATACGCACCTGAGCTGCTGCAGAACCTCATCATACGCACCTGAGCTGCTGCAGAACCTCATCATACACACCTCAGCTGCTGCAGAACCTCATCATACACACCTCAGCTGCTGCAGAGCCTCATCATACACACCTCAGCTGCTGCAGAACATCACCATACACACCTCAGCTGCTGCAGAACCTCATTATACGCACCTCAGCTGCTGCAGAGCCTCATCATACGCACCTCAGCTGCTGCAGAGCCTCATCATACGCACCTCAGCTGCTGCAGAGCCTCATCATACGCACCTCAGCTGCTGCAGAGCCTCATCATACGCACCTCAGCTGCTGCAGAACCTCATCATACGCACCTGAGCTGCTGCAGAACCTCATCATACGCACCTGAGCTGCTGCAGAACCTCATCATACGCACCTGAGCTGCTGCAGAACCTCATCATACGCACCTGAGCTGCTGCAGAACCTCATCATACGCACCTGAGCTGCTGCAGAGCCTCATCATACGCACCTGAGCTGCTGCAGAGCCTCATCATACGCACCTGAGCTGCTGCAGAGCCTCATCATACGCACCTGAGCTGCTGCAGAACCTCATCATACGCACCTGAGCTGCTGCAGAACCTCATCATACGCACCTGAGCTGCTGCAGAACCTCATCATACGCACCTGAGCTGCTGCAGAACCTCATCATACGCACCTGAGCTGCTGCAGAACCTCATCATACGCACCTGAGCTGCTGCAGAACCTCATCATACGCACCTGAGCTGCTGCAGAACCTCATCATACGCAGCTGAGCTGCTGCATAACCTCATTATACGCACCTCAGCTGCTGCAGAACCTCATCATACGCACCTGAGCTGCTGCAGAACCTCATCATACGCACCTGAGCTGCTGCATAACCTCATCATACGCACCTGAGCTGCTGCAGAACCTCATCATACGCACCTGAGCTGCTGCAGAACCTCATCATACGCACCTGAGCTGCTGCAGAACCTCATCATACGCACCTCAGCTGCTGCAGGACCTCCTCATACGCACCTCAGGTGCTGCAGGACCTCCTCATACGCACCTCAGCTGCTGCAGGAATTCATCATACGCACCTGAGCAGCTCCAGAACCTCATCATACGCACCTGAGCAGCTCCAGAACCTCTTGGCACGTGCCTCTCCTGCACCAGAACCTCTTGGCACGCGCCTCTCCTGCACCAGAACCTCTTGGCACGCGCCTCTCCTGCACCAGAACCTCTTGGCACGCGCCTCTCCTGCACCAGAACCTCTTGGCACGCGCCTCTCCTGCACCAGAACCTCTTGGCACGCGCCTCTCCTGCACCAGAACCTCTTGGCACGCGCCTCTCCTGCACCAGAACCTCTTGGCACGCGCCTCTCCTGCACCAGAACCTCTTGGCACGCGCCTCTCCTGCACCAGAACCTCTTGGCACGCGCCTCTCCTGCACCAGAACCTCTTAGCATGTCCTGTGTGTCCTGACACCTTTCTATCATAGCCAGCAGTGGTCAGGGGTCAGCATGGGTGCTCTGACCCCTCTGTGACTACACCCCCATACACAGCGAGCTGCCATGTCCTGTGTGTCCTGACACCTTTCTATCATAGCAAGCAGTGGTCAGGGGTCAGCATGGGCGCTCTGACCCCTCTGACTACACCCCCATACACAGCGAGCTGCCATGTCCTGTGTGTCCTGACACCTTTCTATCATAGCCAGCAGTGGTCAGGGGTCAGCATGGGTGCTCTGACCCCTCTGTCACTACACCCCCATACACAGCGAGCTGCCATGTCCTGTGTGTCCTGACACCTTTCTATCGTAGCCAGCAGTGTTCAGGGGTCAGCATGGGTACTCTGACCCCTCTGTGACTACACCCCCCCATACACAGCGAGCTGCCATGTCCTGTGTGTCCTGACACCTTTCTATCATAGCCAGCAGGGGTCAGGGGTCAGCATGGGTGCTCTGACCCCTCTGTGACTACACCCCCCATACACAGCGAGCTGCCATGTCCTGTGTGTCCTGACACCTTTCTATCATAGCCAGCAGTGGTCAGGGGTCAGCATGGGTGCTCTGACCCCTCTGTGACTACACCCCCCATACACAGCGAGCTGCCATGTCCTGTGTGTCCTGACACCTTTCTATCATAGCCAGCAGTGGTCAGGGATCAGCATGGGTGCCCTGACCCCTCTGTGACTACACCCCCCATACACAGCGAGCTGCCATGTCCTGTGTGTCCTGACACCTTTCTATCATAGCCAGCAGTGGTCAGGGGTCAGCATGGGCGCTCTGACCCCTCTGTGACTACACCCCCATACACAGCGAGCTGCCATGTCCTGTGTGTCCTGACACCTTTCTATCGTAGCCAGCAGTGGTCAGGGGTCAGCATGGGTGCTCTGACCCCTCTGTGACTACACCCCCCCATACACAGCGAGCTGCCATGTCCTGTGTCCTGACACCTTTCTATCATAGCCAGCAGGGGTCAGGGGTCAGCATGGGTGCTCTGACCCCCCTGTGACTACACCCCCATACACAGCGAGCTGCCATGTCCTGTGTGTCCTGACACCTTTCTATCGTAGCCAGCAGTGGTCAGGGGTCAGCATGGGTGCTCTGACCTCTCTGTGACTACACCCCCCATACACAGCGAGCTGCCATGTCCTGTGTGTCCTGACACCTTTCTATCATAGCCAGCAGTGGTCAGGGGTCAGCATGGGCGCTCTGACCTCTCTGTGACTACACCCCCCATACACAGCGAGCTGCCATGTCCTGTGTCCTGACACCTTTCTATCATAGCCAGCAGGGGTCAGGGGTCAGCATGGGTGCTCTGACCCCCCTGTGACTACACCCCCATACACAGCGAGCTGTCATGTCCTGTGTGTCCTGACACCTTTCTATCATAGCCAGCAGTGGTCAGGGGTCAGCATGGGTGCTCTGACCTCTCTGTGACTACACCCCACATACACAGCGAGCTGCCATGTCCTGTGTGTCCTGACACCTTTCTATCATAGCCAGCAGTGGTCAGGGGTCAGCATGGGTGCTCTGACCCCTCTGTGACTACACCCCCCATACACAGCGAGCTGCCATGTCCTGTGTGTCCTGATACCTTTCTATCATAGCCAGCAGTGGTCAGGGGTCAGCATGGGCGCTCTGACCCCTCTGTGACTACAACCCCATACACAGCGAGCTGCCATGTCCTGTGTCCTGACACCTTTCTATCATAGCCAGCAGTGGTCAGGGGTCAGCATGGGCGCTCTGACCCCTCTGTGACTACACCCCCATACACAGCGAGCTGCCATGTCCTGTGTGTCCTGACACCTTTCTATCATAGCCAGCAGTGGTCAGGGGTCAGCATGGGCGCTCTGACCCCTCTGTGACTACACCACCCATACACAGCGAGCTGCCATGTCCTGTGTGTCCTGACACCTTTCTATCATAGCCAGCAGTGGTCAGGGGTCAGCATGGGCGCTCTGACCCCTCTGTGACTACACCCCCATACACAGCAAGCTGCCATGTCCTGTGTGTCCTGACACCTTTCTATCATAGCCAGCAGTGGTCAGGGGTCAGCATGGGTGCTCTGACCCCTCTGTGACTACACCCCCATACATAGGGAGCTGCCATGTCCTGTGTGTCCTGACACCTTTCTATCATAGCCAGCAGTGGTCAGGGGTCAGCATGGGTGCTCTGACCCCTCTGTGACTACACCCCCATACATAGGGAGCTGCCATGTCCTGTGTGTCCTGACACCTTTCTATCATAGCCAGCAGTGGTCAGGGGTCAGCATGGGTGCTCTGACCCCTCTGTGACTACACCCCCCATACACAGCGAGCTGCCATGTCCTGTGTGTCCTGACACCTTTCTATCATAGCCAGCAGTGGTCAGGGGTCAGCATGGGCGCTCTGACCTCTCTGTGACTACACCCCCCATACACAGCGAGCTGCCATGTCCTGTGTGTCCTGACACCTTTCTATCATAGCCAGCAGTGGTCAGGGGTCAGCATGGGCGCTCTGACCCCTCTGTGACTACACCCCCCATACACAGCGAGCTGCCATGTCCTGTGTCCTGACACCTTTCTATCGTAGCCAGCAGTGGTCAGGGGTCAGCATGGGCGCTCTGACCCCTCTGTGACTACACCCCCCATACACAGCGAGCTGCCATGTCCTGTGTGTCCTGTCACCTTTCTATCATAGCCAGCAGTGGTCAGGGGTCAGCATGGGGGCTCTGACCCCTCTGACTACACCCCCCATACACAGCGAGCTACCATGTCCTGTGTGTCCTGACACCTTTCTATCATAGCCAGCAGTGGTCAGGGGTCAGCATGGGCGCTCTGACCCCTCTGTGACTACACCCCCCATACACAGCGAGCTGCCATGTCCTGTGTGTCCTGACACCTTTCTATCATAACCAGCAGTGGTCAGGGGTCAGCATGGGCGCTCTGACCCCTCTGTGACTACACCCCCCATACACAGCGAGCTGCCATGTCCTGTGTCCTGACACCTTTCTATCATAGCCAGCAGTGGTCAGGGGTCAGCATGGGTGCTCTGACCCCTCTGTGACTACACCCCCCATACACAGCGAGCTGCCATGTCCTGTGTCACCTGACACCTTTCTATCATAGCCAGCAGTGGTCAGGGGTCAGCATGGGCGCTCTGACCCCTCTGTGACTACACCCCCCATACACAGCGAGCTGCCATGTCCTGTGTGTCCTGACACCTTTCTATCATAGCCAGCAGTGGTCAGGGGTCAGCATGGGCGCTCTGACCCCTCTGTGACTACACCCCCCATACACAGCGAGCTGCCATGTCCTGTGTGTCCTGACACCTTTCTATCATAGCCAGCAGTGGTCAGGGGTCAGCATGGGCGCTCTGACCCCTCTGTGACTACACCCCCCATACACAGCGAGCTGCCATGTCCTGTGTGTCCTGACACCTTTCTATCATAGCCAGCAGTGGTCAGGGGTCAGCATGGGCGCTCTGACCCCTCTGTGACTACACCCCCCATACACAGCGAGCTGCCATGTCCTGTGTGTCCTGACACCTTTCTATCATAGCCAGCAGTGGTCAGGGGTCAGCATGGGTGCTCTGACCTCTCTGTGACTACACCCCCCCATACACAGCGAGCTGCCATGTCCTGTGTGTCCTGACACCTTTCTATCATAGCCAGCAGTGGTCAGGGTTCAGTATGGGCACTCTGACCCCTCTATGACTACACCCCCATACACAGCGATCTGCCATGTCCTGTGTGTCCTGACACCTTTCTATCATAGCCAGCAGTGGTCAGGGGTCGGCATGGCTGCTCTGACCCCTCTGTGACTACACCCCCCATACACAGCGAGCTGCCATGTCCTGTGTGTCCTGACACCTTTCTATCATAGCCAGCAGTGGTCAGGGGTCAGCATGGGCGCTCTGACCCCTCTGTGACTACACCCTCCATACACAGCGAGCTGCCATGTCCTGTGTGTCCTGACACCTTTCTATCATAGCCAGCAGTGGTCAGGGGTCAGCATGGGCGCTCTGACCCCTCTGTGACTACACCCCCCATACACAGCGAGCTGCCATGTCCTGTGTGTCCTGACACCTTTCTATCATAGCCAGCAGTGGTCAGGGGTCAGCATGGGCGCTCTGACCCCTCTGTGACTACACCCCCCATACACAGCGAGCTGCCATGTCCTGTGTGTCCTGACACCTTTCTATCATAGCCAGCAGTGGTCAGGGGTCAGCATGGGCGCTCTGACCCCTCTGTGACTACACCTCCCATACACAGCGAGCTGCCATGTCCTGTGTGTCCTGACACCTTTCTATCATAGCCAGCAGTGGTCAGGGGTCAGCATGGGCGCTCTGACCTCTCTGTGACTACACCCCCCATACACAGCTAGCTGCCATGTCCTGTGTCCTGACACCTTTCTATCATAGCCAGCAGTGGTCAGGGGTCAGCATGGACGCTCTGACCCCTCTGTGACTACACCACCCATACACAGCGAGCTGCCATGTCCTGTGTGTCCTGACACCTTTCTATCATAGCCAGCAGTGGTCAGGGGTCAGCATGGGCGCTCTGACCCCTCTGTGACTACACCCCCCATACACAGCGAGCTGCCATGTCCTGTGTCCTGACACCTTTCTATCATAGCCAGCAGTGGTCAGGGGTCAGCATGGGCGCTCTGACCTCTCTGTGACTACACCCCCCATACACAGCGAGCTGCCATGTCCTGTGTCCTGACACCTTTCTATCATAGCCAGCAGTGGGCAGGGGTCAGCATGGGCGCTCTGACCCCTCTGTGACTACACCCCCCATACACAGCGAGCTGTCATGTCCTGTGTGTCCTGACACCTTTCTATCATAGCCAGCAGTGGTCAGGGGTCAGCATGGGCGCTCTGACCTCTCTGTGACTACACCCCCCATACACAGCGAGCTGCCATGTCCTGTGTGTCCTGACACCTTTCTATCATAGCCAGCAGTGGTCAGGGGTCAGCATGGGCGCTCTGACCTCTCTGTGACTACACCCCCCATACACAGCGAGTTGCCATGTCCTGTGTGTCCTGACACCTTTCTATTATAGCCAGCAGTGGTCAGGGGTCAGCATGGGCGCTCTGACCCCTCTGTGACTACACCCCCCATACACAGGGAGCTGCCATGTCCTGTGTCCTGACACCTTTCTATTATAGCCAGCAGTGGTCAGGGGTCAGCATGGGCGCTCTGACCCCTCTGTGACTACACCCCCCATACACAGCGAGCTGCCATGTCCTGTGTCCTGACACCTTTCTATCATAGCCAGCAGTGGTCAGGGGTCAGCATGGGCGCTCTGACCCCTCTGTGACTACACCCCCCATACACAGGGAGCTGGCATGTCCTGTGTCCTGACACCTTTCTATTATAGCCAGCAGTGGTCAGGGGTCAGCATGGGTGCTCTGACCCCTCTGTGACTACACCCCCCATACACAGCGAGCTGCCATGTCCTGTGTGTCCTGACACCTTTCTATCATAGCCAGCAGTGGTCAGGGGTCAGCATGGGTGCTCTGACTGCTATGTGACTACATCCCCCATACACAGCGAGCTGCCATGTCCTGTGTGTCCTGACACCTTTCTATCATAGCCAGCAGTGGTCAGGGGTCAGCATGGGCGCTCTGACCCCTCTGTGACTACACCCCCCATACACAGGGAGCTGGCATGTCCTGTGTCCTGACACCTTTCTATCATAGCCAGCAGTGGTCAGGGGTCAGCATGGGTGCTCTTACCCCTCTGTGACTACATCCCCCATACACAGCGAGCTGCCATGTCCTGTGTGTCCTGACACCTCTCTATCATAGCCAGCAGTGGTCAGGGGTCAGCATGGGTGCTCTGACCCCTCTGTGACTACACCCCCCATACACAGTGAGCTGCCATGTCCTGTGTGTCCTGACACCTTTCTATCATAGCCAGCAGTGGTCAAGGGTCAGCATGGGCGCTCTGACCCCTCTGTGACTACACCCCCCATACACAGCGAGCTGCCATGTCCTGTGTGTCCTGACACCTTTCTATCATAGCCAGCAGTGGTCAGGGGTCAGCATGGGCGCTCTGACCCCTCTGTGACTATACCCCCCATACACAGCGAGCTGTCATGTCCTGTGTGTCCTGACACCTTTCTATCATAGCCAGCAGTGGTCAGGGGTCAGCATGGGTGCTCTGACCCCTCTGTGACTACACCCCCCATACACAGCGAGCTGCCATGTCCTGTGTGTCCTGACACCTTTCTATCATAGCCAGCAGTGGTCAGGGGTCAGCATGGGCGCTCTGACCCCTCTGTGACTACACCCTCCATACACAGCGAGCTGCTATGTCCTGTGTCCTGACACCTTTCTATCATAGCCAGCAGTGGTCAGGGGTCAGCATGGGTGCTCTGACCCCTCTGTGACTACACCCCCCATACACAGCAAGCTGCCATGTCCTGTGTGTCCTGACACCTTTCTATCATAGCCAGCAGGGGTCAGCATGCGTGCTCTGACCTCTCTGTGACTACACCCCCCATACACAGCGAGCTGCCATGTCCTGTGTGTCCTGACACCTTTCTATCATAGCCAGCAGTGGTCAGGGGTCAGCATGGGCGCTCTGACCCCTCTGTGACTACACCCCCCATACACAGCGAGCTGCCATGTCCTGTGTGTCCTGACACCTTTCTATCATAGCCAGCAGTGGTCAGGGGTCAGCATGGGTGCTCTGACCCCTCTGTGACTACACCCCCATACACATCGAGTTGCCATGTCCTGTGTATCCTGACACCTTTCTATCATAGCCAGCAGTGGTCAGGGGTCAGCATGGGTGCTCTGACCCCTCTGTGACTACACCCCCATACACATCGAGCTGCCATGTCCTGTGTCCTGACACCTTTCTATCATAGCCAGCAGTGGTCAGGGGTCAGCATGGGCGCTCTGACCCCTCTGTGACTACACCCCCATACACAGGGAGCTGGCATGTCCTGTGTCCTGACACCTTTCTATCATAGCCAGCAGTGGTCAGGGGTCAGCATGGGTGCTCTTACCCCTCTGTGACTACATCCCCCATACACAGCGAGCTGCCATGTCCTGTGTGTCCTGACACCTCTCTATCATAGCCAGCAGTGGTCAGGGGTCAGCATGGGTGCTCTGACCCCTCTGTGACTACACCCCCCATACACAGTGAGCTGCCATGTCCTGTGTGTCCTGACACCTTTCTATCATAGCCAGCAGTGGTCAAGGGTCAGCAGGGGCGCTCTGACCCCTCTGTGACTACACCCCCCATACACAGCGAGCTGCCATGTCCTGTGTGTCCTGACACCTTTCTATCATAGCCAGCAGTGGTCAGGGGTCAGCATGGGCGCTCTGACCCCTCTGTGACTATACCCCCCATACACAGCGAGCTGTCATGTCCTGTGTGTCCTGACACCTTTCTATCATAGCCAGCAGTGGTCAGGGGTCAGCATGGGTGCTCTGACCCCTCTGTGACTACACCCCCCATACACAGCGAGCTGCCATGTCCTGTGTGTCCTGACACCTTTCTATCATAGCCAGCAGTGGTCAGGGGTCAGCATGGGCGCTCTGACCCCTCTGTGACTACACCCTCCATACACAGCGAGCTGCTATGTCCTGTGTCCTGACACCTTTCTATCATAGCCAGCAGTGGTCAGGGGTCAGCATGGGTGCTCTGACCCCTCTGTGACTACACCCCCCATACACAGCAAGCTGCCATGTCCTGTGTGTCCTGACACCTTTCTATCATAGCCAGCAGTGGTCAGGGGTCAGCATGCGTGCTCTGACCTCTCTGTGACTACACCCCCCATACACAGCGAGCTGCCATGTCCTGTGTGTCCTGACACCTTTCTATCATAGCCAGCAGTGGTCAGGGGTCAGCATGGGCGCTCTGACCCCTCTGTGACTACACCCCCCATACACAGCGAGCTGCCATGTCCTGTGTGTCCTGACACCTTTCTATCATAGCCAGCAGTGGTCAGGGGTCAGCATGGGTGCTCTGACCCCTCTGTGACTACACCCCCATACACATCGAGTTGCCATGTCCTGTGTATCCTGACACCTTTCTATCATAGCCAGCAGTGGTCAGGGGTCAGCATGGGTGCTCTGACCCCTCTGTGACTACACCCCCATACACATCGAGCTGCCATGTCCTGTGTCCTGACACCTTTCTATCATAGCCAGCAGTGGTCAGGGGTCAGCATGGGCGCTCTGACCCCTCTGTGACTACACCCCCATACACAGCGAGCTGCCATGTCCTGTGTCCTGACGCCTTTCTATCATAGCCAGCAGTGGTCAGGGGTCAGCATGGGCGCTCTGACCCCTCTGTGACTACACCTCCCATACACAGCGAGCTGCCATGTCCTGTGTGTCCTGCTACCTTTCTATCATAGCCAGTAGTGGTCAGGGGTCAGCATGGGCGCTCTGACCCCTCTGTGACTACACCCCCCATACACAGCGAGCTGCCATGTCCTGTGTGTCCTGACACCTTTCTATCATAGCCAGCAGTGGTCAGGGGTCAGCATGGGTGCTCTGACCCCTCTGTGACTACATCCCCCATACACAGGGAGCTGCTATGTCCTTTGTCCTGACACCTTTCTATCATAGCCAGCAGTGGTCAGGGGTCAGCATGGGCGCTCTGACCCCTCTGTGACTACACCCCCCATACACAGCGAGCTGCCATGTCCTGTGTCCTGACACCTTTCTATCATAGCCCGAAGTGGTCAGGGGTCAGCATGGGCGCTCTGACTTCTCTGTGACTACACCCCCCATACACAGCGAGCTGCTATGTCCTGTGTGTCCTGATACCTTTCTATCATAGCCAGCAGTGGTCAGGGGTCAGCATGGGTGCTCTGACCCCTCTGTGACTACATCCCCCATACACAGCGAGCTGCCATGTCCTGTGTCCTGACACCTTTCTATCATAGCCAGCAGTGGTCAGGGGTCAGCATGGGTGCTCTGACCCCTCTGTGACTACACCCCCCATACACAGCGAGCTGCCATGTCCTGTGTGTCCTGACACCTTTCTATCATAGCCAGCAGTGGTCAGGGGTCAGCATGGGCGCTCTGACCCCTCTGTGACTACACCCCCATACACAACGAGCTGCCATGTCCTGTCTCCTGACACCTTTCTATCATAGCCAGCAGTGGTCAGGGGTCAGCATGGGCGCTCTGACCCCTCTGTGACTACATCCCCCATACACAGCGAGCTGCCCTGTCCTGTGTGTCCTGACACCTTTCTATCATAGCCAGCAGTGGTCAGGGGTCAGCATGGGCGCTCTGACCCCTCTGTGACTACACCCCCCATACACAGAGAGCTGCCATGTCCTGTGTCCTGACACCTTTCTATCATAGCCAGCAGTGGTCAGGGGTCAGCATGGGTGCTCTTACCCCTCTGTGTCTACACCCCCCATACACAGCGAGCTGCCATGTCCTGTGTCCTGACACCTTTCTATCATAGCCAGCAGTGGTCAGTGGTCAGCATGGGCGCTCTGACCCCTCTGTGTCTACACCCCCCATACACAGCGAGCTGCCATGTCCTGTGTGTCCTGACACCTTTCTATCATAGCCAGCAGTGGTCAGGAGTCAGCATGGGTGCTCTGACCCCTCTGTGACTACATCCCCCATACACAGCGAGCTGCCATGTCCTGTGTGTCCTGACACCTTTCTATCATAGCCAGCAGTGGTCAGGGATCCCTTTAAGATGAGGGCAGCACATAGTGGCCCCTTATATCAGTATAAGCCGAGTGATTCCTCTCTTCCCGCAGTCTCCACTCTGAGGGTCCTGACTATCACATCCGTGCAGAGCTCTATTCACCAGCGTTCACACTTGACTGCTGCTTCTGTTTCTGGCTTATATTGTTGTGTTATTGTAAATAAATTACTCTTGAGATAATCGTATTCCAAAAGAAACAATTGAATAATTGACAAGTGAAGCATTTACTGACGACTTAATTCCTGCTAACCGTCTCCATGAGCCAGAGAGAGACGAGTGCGCAGAGAGCCAAGCGACTGTGGCGGCCATTGATAATGAGCGACGCCGAGTATTAATCAATGCACAGGAGCAGCGGCAAGACTGAGCACCGCGAGCCAAGGGGGATGTGCCTATAGAGCGCCCATGCTGACCCCTGACCACTGCTGGCTATGATAGAAAGGTGTCAGGACACACAGGACATGGCAGCTCGCTGTGTATGGTGGGTGTAGTCACAGAGAGGTCAGAGCGCCCATGCTGACCCCTGACCACTGCTGGCTATGATAGAAAGGTGTCAGGACACACAGGACATGGCAGCTCGCTGTGTATGGGGGGTGTAGTCACAGAGAGGTCAGAGCGCCCATGCTGACCCCTGACCACTGCTGGCTATGATAGAAAGGTGTCAGGACACACAGGACATGGCAGCTCGCTGTGTATGGGGGGTGTAGTCACAGAGAGGTCAGAGCGCCCATGCTGACCCCTGACCACTGCTGGCTATGATAGAAAGGTGTCAGGACACACAGGACATGGCAGCTCGCTGTGTATGGGGGTGTAGTCACAGAGGGGTCAGAGCGCCCATGCTGACCCCTGACCACTGCTGGCTATGATAGAAAGGTGTCAGGACACAGGACATGGCAGCTCGCTGTGTATGGGGGGTGTAGTCACAGAGGGGTCAGAGTGCCCATGCTGACCCCTGACCACTGCTGGCTATGATAGAAAGGTGTCAGGACACAGGACATGGCAGCTCGCTGTGTATGGGGGGTGTAGTCACAGAGGGGTCAGAGCGCCCATGCTGACCCCTGAGCACTGCTGGCTATGATAGAAAGGTGTCAGGACACACAGGACATGGCAGCTCGCTGTGTATGGGGGGTGTAGTCACAGAGGGGTCAGAGCGCCCATGCTGACCCCTGACCACTGCTGGCTATGATAGAAAGGTGTCAGGACACACAGGACATGGCAGCTCGCTGTGTATGGGGGGTGTAGTCACAGAGGGGTCAGAGCGCCCATGCTGACCCCTGACCACTGCTGGCTATGATAGAAAGGTGTCAGGACACAGGACATGGCAGCTCGCTGTGTATGAGGGGTGTAGTCACAGAGGGGTCAGAGCGCCCATGCTGACCCCTGACCACTGCTGGCTATGATAGAGAGGTGTCAGGACACACAGGACATGGCAGCACATGGCAACACTGGCTGCAGAGAGCACAGAGCACAGCAGTGTGAGGTCTGATTACACATCTCTCCAGGGACAATACATAACACTGGCTGCAGAGAGCACAGAGCACAGCAGTGTGAGGTATGATCACACATCTCTCCAGGGACAGTACATAACACTGGCTGCAGAGAGCACAGAGCACAGCAGTGTGAGGTCTGATTTCACATCTCTCCAGGAACAATACATAACACTGGCTGCAGAGAGCACAGAGCACAGCAGTGTGAGGTATGATCACACATCTCTCCAGGGACAATACATAACACTGGCTGCAGAGAGCACAGAGCACAGCAGTGTGAGGTCTGATTACACATCTCTCCAGGAACAATACATAACACTGGCTGCAGAGAGCACAGAGCACAGCAGTGTGAGGTCTGATTTCACATCTCTCCAGGAACAATACATAACACTGGCTGCAGAGAGCACAGCGCACAGCAGTGTGAGGTCTGATTATACATCTCTCCAGTGCTCTCTGCAGGCAGTGTTATGTATTGTCCCTGGAGAGATGTGTAATCAGACCTCACATTGCTGTGCTCTGTGCTCTCTGCAGCCAGTGTTATGTATTGTCCCTGGAGAGATGTGTAATCACACCTCACACTGCTGTGCTCTGTGCTCTCTACAGCCAGTGTTATGTACTGTCCCTGGAGGGATGTGTAATCAGACCTCACACTGCTGTGCTCTGTGCTCTCTGCAGCCAGTGTTATGTATTGTCCTTGGAGAGATGTGTAATCAGACCTCACACTGCTGTGCTCTCTGCAGCCAGTGTTATGTATTGTCCCTGGAGAGATGTATAATCAGACCTCACACTGCTGTGCGCTGTGCTCTCTGCAGCCAGTGTTATGTATTGTTCCTGGAGAGATGTGAAATCAGACCTCACACTGCTGTGCTCTGTGCCCCCTGCAGCCAGTGTTATGTATTGTCCTTGGAGAGATGTGTAATCAGACCTCACACTGCTGTGCTCTGTGCTCTCTGCAGCCAGTGTTATGTATTGTCCTTGGAGAGATGTATAATTAGACCTCACACTGCTGTGCTCTGTGCTCTCTGCAGCCAGTGTTATGTATTGTCCTTGGAGAGATGTGTAATCAGACCTCACACTGCTGTGCTCTGTACTCTCTGCAACCAGTGTTATGTATTATCCCTGGAGAGATGTGTAATCAGAGCTCACACTGCTGTGCTCTGTGCTCTCGTCGCCAGTGTTATGTATTGTCCCTGGAGAGATGTGTAATCAGACCTCACACTGCTGTGCTCTGTGCTCTCTGCAGCCAGTGTTATGTACTGTCCCTGGAGAGATGTGTGATCATACCTCACACTGCTGTGCTCTGTGCTCTCTGCAGCCAGTGTTATGTATTGTCCCTGGAGAGATGTGTAATCAGACCTCACACTGCTGTGCTCTGTGCACTCTGCAGCCAGTGTTATGTATTGTCCCTGGAGAGATGTGTAATCAGACCTCAAACTGCTGTGCTCTGTGCTCTCTGCAGCCAGTGTTATGTATTGTCCCTGGAGAGATGTGTAATCAGACCTCACACTGCTGTGCTCTGTGCTCTCTGCAGACAGTGTTATGTATTGTCCCTGGAGAGATGTGTAATCAGACCTCACACTGCTGTGCTCTGTGCTCTCTGCAGCCAGTGTTATGTATTGTCCCTGGAGAGATGTGTAATCAGACCTCACACTGCTGTGCTCTGTGCTCTCTGCAGACAGTGTTATGTATTGTCCCTGGAGAGATGTGCAATCAGACCTCACACTGCTGTGCTCTGTGCTCTCTGCAGCCAGTGTTATGTAATGTCCCTGGAGAGATGTGTAATCAGACCTCACACTGCTGTGCTCTGTGCTCTCTGCAGCCAGTGTTATGTATTGTCCCTGGAGAGATGTGTAATCAGACCTCACACTGCTGTGCTCTGTGCTCTCTGCAGCCAGTGTTATGTAATGTCCCTGGAGAGATGTGTAATCAGACCTCACACTGCTGTGCTCTGTACTCTCTGCAGCCAGTGTTATGTAATGTCCCTGGAGAGATGTGTAATCAGACCTCACACTGCTGTGCTCTGTGCTCTCTGCACATTTAGCTGCTTTAACGCCCTTCATTCTTATTTTTTTACGTGACTGGTGTAATTATTAACCATGCGCCTTCTACAGCTTTTACTCAGAGCATAAGGAAAGGGCTTGGACACTTTCTTCTTGTCAGTGACATAAAGCTCACCCCCTGTTGATTCTCTATAGTCTGTAGGGAAACTGGGTAATACATGTTCTATCTCCCTGCAGCTCCCCTGCAGGCGACATTGAGTATTACAAGTTGTCTATGTAATGTAGGACACGTCGTGCAGGGAGCGAGGGGGAGACACTAGAGGCAACCGCCCCCCACTAGAGAGAAGGATGAAGAAATTGGGGACCCTCGTCCCTCTATTATCTCGGATTCTCTAATAATTACTTCACACTCAGAAAATTGCCCCTAGGCTCCTTAGAGTATATAGGAGAGACGCGGCTAATGAAGAGATAACGAGGTGTGATGCAGGGGCAGGTGTAATGATGTCACTCGTTACCCCGGGGGCAGTTCCCTGCACTGGAGGAGACAGATCTGCAGCCATTGCCTCCCCCATTGCTAATCCAATTGATGTCTAATGAGAAAGTTTCCTATTAATTTCCTGTTTATTGCTCACGCATCTCATTAAGTTATATTATAATGAGAATTTATGGCCTCATTAGACACGGAGAGGATTTGTTGGAGTAGCAGAGGATGGGGGCAGAGTAGTCGTCTGGGGGTCTCCGAGCTTCGGGGTGACGCGGGTTGTGTAAGGCTCATCCGTTTCACTTTCAGTAACGATTGACTCTGCCTACATGTCCAAGGAGCCGCGGTCTGACACGGGAATGACCACATGACGACTGATCTGCACTGGAGACCTAGTGGCAGTCACAGGCACAGAGACAGTCACAGGCACAGAGACAGTCACAGGCACAGAGACAGTCACAGGCACAGAGACAGTCACAGGCACAGAGACAGTCACAGGCACAGAGACGGGCACAGAGACGGGCACAGGCACAGATACAGTCACAGGCACAGAGACAGTCACTGGCACAGAGACAGTCACTGGCACAGAGACAGTCACTGGCACAGAGACAGTCACTGGCACAGAGACAGTCACTGGCACAGAGACAGTCACAGAGACAGTCACTGGCACATTGGTTTCCAGAATCTTCTGATAAATCTATGGATCCTGACTACATACAGTCCTCTCTGTAGTCAGGCTCAGGAGAAGATCCCCTTAGGCTGCACAAGACGCTGACTATTTCCCATTAGAGGTCACACCTCTGGCTGGATATGATATAGAAGCCTAAAGCTGCGAATGGAATAAGTGGAGCAGTGGGAGAACAGCATCACATAAGCTGAAGAAGGGGTCAGACTGCCCGGAAAATCCATGGTAATCAATGGCAAAGGAAGGGAACAAGCACTGGAACTACCCTGAGATGGGGGAGGTCAAAATACGGGAATAACCACTGGAACTATCCTCAAAATGGTAAAGGCAAAGGAAGGGAACAAGCACTGGAACTATCCTCAAAATGGTAGAGGCAAAGGAACAGAACAACCACATGAACCAGACTCAAAAGGATGAAGTCAAAGGAAAACGGCCACTGGAACTATCCTCTAAAAGGTAAAGGCAAAGGAAGGGAACAAGCACTGGAACTATCCTCTAAAAGGTAAAGGCAAAGGAAGGGAACAAGCACTGGAACTATCCTCTAAAAGGTAAAGGCAAAGGAGGGGAACAAGCACTGGAACTATCCTCTAAAAGGTAAAGGCAAAGGAAGGGAACAAGCACTGGAACTATCCTCTAAAAGGTAAAGGCAAAGGAGGGGAACAAGCACTGGAACTATCCTCTAAAAGGTAAAGGCAAAGGAAGGGAACAAGCACTGGAACTATCCTCTAAAAGGTAAAGGCAAAGGAAGGGAACAAGCACTGGAACTATCCTCTAAAAGGTAAAGGCAAAGGAAGGGAACAAGCACTGGAACTATCCTCTAAAAGGTAAAGGCAAAGGAAGGGAACAAGCACTGGAACTATCCTCTAAAAGGTAAAGGCAAAGGAGGGGAACAAGCACTGGAACTATCCTCTAAAAGGTAAAGGCAAAGGAAGGGAACAAGCACTGGAACTATCCTCTAAAAGGTAAAGGCAAAGGAAGGGAACAAGCACTGGAACTATCCCCTAAAAGTTAAAGGCAAAGGAAGGGAACAAGCACTGGAACTATCCCCTAAAAGTTAAAGGCAAAGGAGGGGAACAAGCACTGGAACTATCCTCTAAAAGGTAAAGGCAAAGGAGGGGAACAAGCACTGGAACTATCCTCTAAAAGGTAAAGGCAAAGGAAGGGAACAAGCACTGGAACTATCCTCTAAAAGGTAAAGGCAAAGGAGGGGAACAAGCACTGGAACTATCCTCTAAAAGGTAAAGGCAAAGGAGGGGAACAAGCACTGGAACTATCCTCTAAAAGGTAAAGGCAAAGGAAGGGAACAAGCACTGGAACTATCCTCTAAAAGGTAAAGGCAAAGGAAGGGAACAAGCACTGGAACTATCCTCTAAAAGGTAAAGGCAAAGGAAGGGAACAAGCACTGGAACTATCCTCTAAAAGGTAAAGGCAAAGGAAGGGAACAAGCACTGGAACTATCCTCTAAAAGGTAAAGGCAAAGGAAGGGAACAAGCACTGGAACTATCCTCTAAAAGGTAAAGGCAAAGGAAGGGAACAAGCACTGGAACTATCCCCTAAAAGTTAAAGGCAAAGGAAGGGAACAAGCACTGGAACTATCCCCTAAAAGTTAAAGGCAAAGGAGGGGAACAAGCACTGGAACTATCCTCTAAAAGGTAAAGGCAAAGGAGGGGAACAAGCACTGGAACTATCCTCTAAAAGGTAAAGGCAAAGGAAGGGAACAAGCACTGGAACTATCCTCTAAAAGGTAAAGGCAAAGGAGGGGAACAAGCACTGGAACTATCCTCTAAAAGGTAAAGGCAAAGGAAGGGAACTATTCTCAATAGGATAAAATTAAAGAAAGGAGAAAAACCACAGGAACCACATGCTAAAATGGTGGAATTCATAGGATGGAAACACTCACTGAAACTATCTCAGAATGGTAGAAGGTAAAGGAAGGGAATACGCACTAGAGCTATGCTGATAACGTAGAAGTCAGATGAAGGGGAACATCCACTGGAACTATCCTGAAACAGTAGAAGTCAAAGGAAAGGGAAAACTCTACTGGAGCGAACCTGAAAAGGTCCTGAAAGGTAGAAGTCAGAAAGATGCAAGGTCCATGGATACCCGCTAGGAGTATCCCGAAAAGTGCACGGTCAATGGATACCCGCTAGGAGTATCCCGAAAAGTGCAAGGTCCATGGATACCTGCTAGAAGTATCCCGAAAAGTGCAAGGTCCATGGATACCTGCTAGAAGTATCCCGAAAAGTGCAAGGTCCATGGATACCTGCTAGAAGTATCCCGAAAAGTGCAAGGTCCATGGATACCCACTAGAAGTATCCCGAAAAGTGCAAGGTCCATGGATACCCGCTAGAAGTATCCCGAAAAGTGCAAGGTCCATGGATACCTGCTAGAAGTATCCCGAAAAGTGCAAGGTCCATGGATACCTGCTAGGAGTATCCGGAAAAGTGCAAGGTCCATGGATACCTGCTAGAAGTATCCCGAAAAGTGCAAGGTCAATGGATTCCTGCTAGAAGTATCCCGAAAAGTGCAAGGTCCATGGATACCCGCTAGAAGTATCCCGAAAAGTGCAAGGTCCATGGATACCCGCTAGAAGTATCCCGAAAAGTGCAAGGTCCATGGATACCCGCTAGAAGTATCCCGAAAAGTGCAAGGTCCATGGATACCCGCTAGAAGTATCCCGAAAAGTGCAAGGTCCATGGATACCCGCTAGAAGTATCCCGAAAAGTGCAAGGTCCATGGATACCCGCTAGAAGTATCCCGAAAAGTGCAAGGTCCATGGATACCCGCTAGAAGTATCCCGAAAAGTGCAAGGTCCATGGATACCCGCTAGAAGTATCCCGAAAAGTGCAAGGTCCATGGATACCCGCTAGAAGTATCCCGAAAAGTGCAAGGTCCATGGATACCCGCTAGAAGTATCCCGAAAAGTGCAAGGTCCATGGATACCCGCTAGAAGTATCCCGAAAAGTGCAAGGTCCATGGATACCCGCTAGAAGTATCCCGAAAAGTGCAAGGTCCATGGATACCCGCTAGAAGTATCCCGAAAAGTGCAAGGTCCATGGATACCCGCTAGAAGTATCCCGAAAAGTGCAAGGTCCATGGATACCCGCTAGAAGTATCCCGAAAAGTGCAAGGTCCATGGATACCCGCTAGAAGTATCCCGAAAAGTGCAAGGTCCATGGATACCCGCTAGGAGTATCCCGAAAAGTGCAAGGTCCATGGATACCCGCTAGGAGTATCCCGAAAAGTGCAAGGTCCATGGATACCTGCTAGAAGTATCCCGAAAAGTGCGCAGTCAATGGATTCCTGCTAGAAGTATCCCGAAAAGTGCAAGGTCAATGGATACCCGCTAGAAGTATCCCGAAAAGTGCAAGGTCCATGGATACCCGCTAGGAGTATCCCGAAAAGTGCAAGGTCAATGGATTCCTGCTAGAAGTATCCCGAAAAGTGCAAGGTCCATGGATACCCGCTAGGAGTATCCCGAAAAGTGCAAGG
Source organism: Engystomops pustulosus (assembly GCF_040894005.1). Taxonomy (NCBI): domain Eukaryota; kingdom Metazoa; phylum Chordata; class Amphibia; order Anura; family Leptodactylidae; genus Engystomops; species Engystomops pustulosus. The sequence continues at coordinate 4,538,565 of NC_092416.1, read as the reverse complement.
TCCATGGATACCCGCTAGAAGTATCCCGAAAAGTGCACGGTCCATGGATACCTGCTAGAAGTATCCCGAAAAGTGCAAGGTCCATGGATACCCGCTAGGAGTATCCCGAAAAGTGCAAGGTCAATGGATACCCGCTAGAAGTATCCCGAAAAGTGCAAGGTCCATGGATACCCGCTAGAAGTATCCCGAAAAGTGCAAGGTCCATGGATACCCGCTAGAAGTATCCCGAAAAGTGCAAGGTCCATGGATACCCGCTAGAAGTATCCCGAAAAGTGCAAGGTCCATGGATACCCGCTAGGAGTATCCCGAAAAGTGCAAGGTCAATGGATACCCGCTAGAAGTATCCCGAAAAGTGCAAGGTCCATGGATACCCGCTAGAAGTATCCCGAAAAGTGCAAGGTCCATGGATACCCGCTAGAAGTATCCCGAAAAGTGCAAGGTCCATGGATACCCGCTAGAAGTATCCCGAAAAGTGCAAGGTCCATGGATACCCGCTAGAAGTATCCCGAAAAGTGCAAGGTCCATGGATACCCGCTAGAAGTATCCCGAAAAGTGCAAGGTCCATGGATACCCGCTAGAAGTATCCCGAAAAGTGCAAGGTCCATGGATACCCGCTAGAAGTATCCCGAAAAGTGCAAGGTCCATGGATACCCGCTAGAAGTATCCCGAAAAGTGCAAGGTCCATGGATACCTGCTAGAAGTATCCCGAAAAGTGCGCAGTCAATGGATACCTGCTAGAAGTATCCCGAAAAGTGCAAGGTCAATGGATACCTGCTAGAAGTATCCCGAAAAGTGCAAGGTCAATGGATACCTGCTAGAAGTATCCCGAAAAGTGCAAGGTCAATGGATACCTGCTAGAAGTATCCCGAAAAGTGCAAGGTCCATGGATACCCGCTAGGAGTATCCCGAAAAGTGCAAGGTCCATGGATACCCGCTAGGAGTATCCCGAAAAGTGCAAGGTCCATGGATACCTGCTAGAAGTATCCCGAAAAGTGCGCAGTCAATGGATTCCTGCTAGAAGTATCCCGAAAAGTGCAAGGTCAATGGATACCTGCTAGAAGTATCCCGAAAAGTGCAAGGTCAATGGATTCCTGCTAGAAGTATCCCGAAAAGTGCAAGGTCAATGGATACCCGCTAGAAGTATCCCGAAAAGTGCAAGGTCCATGGATACCCGCTAGAAGTATCCCGAAAAGTGCAAGGTCCATGGATACCCGCTAGAAGTATCCCGAAAAGTGCAAGGTCCATGGATACCCGCTAGAAGTATCCCGAAAAGTGCAAGGTCCATGGATACCCGCTAGAAGTATCCCGAAAAGTGCAAGGTCCATGGATACCCGCTAGAAGTATCCCGAAAAGTGCAAGGTCAATGGATACCTGCTAGAAGTATCCCGAAAAGTGCAAGGTCCATGGATACCTGCTAGAAGTATCCCGAAAAGTGCGCAGTCAATGGATACCTGCTAGAAGTATCCCGAAAAGTGCAAGGTCAATGGATACCTGCTAGAAGTATCCCGAAAAGTGCAAGGTCAATGGATACCTGCTAGAAGTATCCCGAAAAGTGCGCAGTCAATGGATTCCTGCTAGAAGTATCCCGAAAAGTGCAAGGTCAATGGATACCCGCTAGAAGTATCCCGAAAAGTGCAAGGTCCATGGATACCCGCTAGAAGTATCCCGAAAAGTGCAAGGTCCATGGATACCTGCTAGAAGTATCCCGAAAAGTGCGCAGTCAATGGATACCTGCTAGAAGTATCCCGAAAAGTGCAAGGTCAATGGATACCTGCTAGAAGTATCCCGAAAAGTGCAAGGTCAATGGATACCTGCTAGAAGTATCCCGAAAAGTGCAAGGTCAATGGATACCTGCTAGAAGTATCCCGAAAAGTGCAAGGTCCATGGATACCCGCTAGGAGTATCCCGAAAAGTGCAAGGTCCATGGATACCCGCTAGGAGTATCCCGAAAAGTGCAAGGTCCATGGATACCTGCTAGAAGTATCCCGAAAAGTGCGCAGTCAATGGATTCCTGCTAGAAGTATCCCGAAAAGTGCAAGGTCAATGGATACCTGCTAGAAGTATCCCGAAAAGTGCAAGGTCAATGGATTCCTGCTAGAAGTATCCCGAAAAGTGCAAGGTCAATGGATACCCGCTAGAAGTATCCCGAAAAGTGCAAGGTCCATGGATACCCGCTAGAAGTATCCCGAAAAGTGCAAGGTCCATGGATACCCGCTAGAAGTATCCCGAAAAGTGCAAGGTCCATGGATACCCGCTAGAAGTATCCCGAAAAGTGCAAGGTCCATGGATACCCGCTAGAAGTATCCCGAAAAGTGCAAGGTCCATGGATACCCGCTAGAAGTATCCCGAAAAGTGCGCAGTCAATGGATACCTGCTAGAAGTATCCCGAAAAGTGCAAGGTCCATGGATACCTGCTAGAAGTATCCCGAAAAGTGCGCAGTCAATGGATACCTGCTAGAAGTATCCCGAAAAGTGCAAGGTCAATGGATACCTGCTAGAAGTATCCCGAAAAGTGCAAGGTCAATGGATACCTGCTAGAAGTATCCCGAAAAGTGCAAGGTCAATGGATACCTGCTAGAAGTATCCCGAAAAGTGCGCAGTCAATGGATTCCTGCTAGAAGTATCCCGAAAAGTGCAAGGTCAATGGATACCTGCTAGAAGTATCCCGAAAAGTGCAAGGTCCATGGATACCCGCTAGAAGTATCCCGAAAAGTGCAAGGTCAATGGATACCCGCTAGAAGTATCCCGAAAAGTGCACGGTCCATGGATACCCGCTAGAAGTATCCCGAAAAGTGCGCAGTCAATGGATACCTGCTAGAAGTATCCCGAAAAGTGCAAGGTCCATGGATACCCGCTAGAAGTATCCCGAAAAGTGTAAGGTCCATGGATACCCGCTAGGAGTATCCCGAAAAGTGCACGGTCAATGGATACCCGCTAGAAGTATCCCGAAAAGTGCAAGGCCCATGGATACCCGCTAGGAGTATCCTGAAGAGGTCGCAGACTAGGAAGGGGATGTCCTCGGATTTCCTTTTGTTATTCTGTATTGTTCTTCTAGAAGACAATTCCTTTAACATCACATGTAACATCTGATTGCATTGACCAATGATCCCTTGTGTACATGATCCTTCATCCATCATCAGTAAATGGAAAGTTTTGCTTTTAAACTTTTTTCCTTAATTAATAAAAAAAAATGAAATCGAACTTCTACAAATAGTTCATTAATTATCCACATCGTAATTACTGAGAGCTGCGGCCATCGATCCTCTGTTCTTGTCATGTCTCATTGTGTGACGGATGAGGCCTGGATGTTAGGGATATTATTCCGATGACTCCGGATACATCACCATACGGCACAAGTTTTAGTCACTGACTATATTAACCATTGCCGGTCTGGAGGTCGTCCCAGATGTGTCCCTGCTGGACCAATCCCAAGAGCCACGTTGTGCCACAAATGTTCTCTACTGCTCCAGCTGTATGGTTTGGATGTTATTAACTTTCGATGGAGTACTGAAGGGGCGCGCCGTTCTCCGGAGATGCTTGGAAGGTGACGGATGTTTTTAAGATCCAGGCAGATCTCCTCCTCGGTGTGTCTGGTACCATCGTGCACCGCTGTCGCCTCTGGTCTTCTGAGTAAAGTTTCTGTATAAAGTTTACGAGTCTGAGCAAAAGACGGAATTCGGCAGCTACAAAGAGCAGTGACCCCTCAGGGTAAGTGGCGCGCTCTGTCTGATCTCATCATGGTGGCCTCTCGGGAGAAGGTTACTGTCATTCCCTTCAAATAAACCATTCAATAACCTCTGGCCAGTGACTTACTGTCTGAGCTCGGCCGTCGCTTCAGATCTGCTCTCCGTGGTGTCTATCCTGCTGGATAAGTATGTGTATCCCCCTTCCAATATACACCATAAAGGCTAAAAATTGTAAAAAGATCAAGCCGCAGCCCTAAGGTCTCCACAGATGAACTTTGGGACGGATGATTCGGCACGGTTAGGGACTTTGAGTGAGTTCAGGCTCCTCCTCATCTAGAATAGGAGCGCTCCTTTGTTCTCCTCTGCTTTAAAAAATGATTCGGGGGTGATACAAGTTGAGAAATTAATAATATTTGTTTGTATATTAAGGATACCAACAGTTTGGGGAAGAGTAGGAAAGAGCTGTGGATAGAGGACGGATTGTCATTAGAACAGGGAAGAGCGGACAGGGTCGAGAACAGCTGTCAATGGAAAGAGGAACAGCTGTCAGTAGTGTGGGGAACAGCTGTCAGCAGTGAGGGGAACAGCTGTCAGCAGTGTGGGGAACAGCTGTCAGCGGTGCGGAGAAGAGTTGTCAGCGGTGTGGAGAAGAGCTGCCAGCGGTGTGGAGAAGAGCTGCCAGCGGTGTGGAGAAGAGCTGTCAGCGGTGTGGAGAAGAGCTGTCAGCGGTGCGGAGAAGAGCTGTCAGCGGTGTGGAGAAGAGCTGTCAGCGGTGTGGAGAAGAGCTGTCAATGGATAGAGGAATAGCTGCCAGTAGTGTGGAGAAGAGCTGCCAACGGTGTGGAGAACAGCTGTCAATGGATAGAGGAATAGCTGCCAGTAGTGTGGAGAACAGCTGCCAGTAGTGTGGAGAACAGCTGTCAGTAGTGTGGAGAACAGCTGCCAGTAGTGTGGAGAACAGCTGTCAGTAGTGTGGAGAACAGCTGCCAGTAGTGTGGAGAACAGCTGTCAGTAGTGTGGAGAACAGCTGTCAGTAGTGTGGAGAACAGCTGCCAGTAGTGTGGAGAACAGCTGTCAGTAGTGTGGAGAACAGCTGTCAGTGGTGTGGAGAACAGCTGCCAGTGGTGTGGAGAACAGCTGCCAGTGGTGTGGAGAACAGCTGCCAGTGGTGTGGAGAACAGCTGCCAGTGGTGTGGAGAACAGCTGCCAGTAGTGTGGAGAACAGCTGCCAGTAGTGTGGAGAACAGCTGTCAGTAGTGTGGAGAACAGCTGTCAGTAGTGTGGAGAACAGCTGCCAGTAGTGTGGATGAAGGAAAAGCTGTCATTGGATAGAGGAGCGGCTGTCATTGGATAGAGGAGCGGCTGTCATTGAATAGAGGAGCGGCTGTCATTGGATAGAGGATGAGCTGTCATTGGATAGAGGAGCAGCTGTCATTGGATAGAGGAGCAGCTGTCATTGGATAGAGGAGGAGCTGTCATTGGATAGAGGAGGAGCTGTCATTGGATAGAGGATGAGCTGTCATTGGATAGAGGAGGAGCTGTCATTGGACAGAGGAGGAGCTGTCATTGGATAGAGGAGCAGCTGTCAGTAGACTGAGGAACAGCTGTCAGCAGAGTGGAAAACACCTGTCGACAGCAGCTTTAAGTGGATTGAGGAACACCTGTCAATAGATCGAGGAGCGACTGTGACTAGAGTGGGGAACAGCTGCGAATGGATAGAGGAAAATCTATGAGTGGAGTGAGAAAAGCCTGTCAGTGGTGTGGAGAACAGCTGTCAGTAGTGTGGGGAACAGCTGTCAGTAGTGTGGGGAACAGCTGTCAGTAGTGTGGAGAACAGCTGTCAGTGGTGTGGAGAACAGCTGTCAGTAGTGTGGAGAACAGCTGTCAGTAGTGTGGAGAACAGCTGTCAGTAGTGTGGAGAACAGCTGTCAGTAGTGTGGGGAACAGCTGTCAGTAGTGTGGGGAACAGCTGTCAGTAGTGTGGGGAACAGCTGCCAGTAGTGTGGAGAACAGCTGCCAGTAGTGTGGATGAAGGAAAAGCTGCCATTGGATAGAGGAGCGGCTGTCATTGAATAGAGGAGCGGCTGTCATTGGATAGAGGAGGAGCTGTCATTGGATAGAGGAGCAGCTGTCATTGGATAGAGGAGGAGCTGTCATTGGATAGAGGAGCAGCTGTCATTGGATAGAGGAGCAGCTGTCATTGGACAGAGGAGGAGCTGTCATTGGATAGAGGAGGAGCTGTCAGTAGACCGAGGAACAGCTGTCAGCAGAGTGGAAAACACCTGTCGACAGCAGCTTTAAGTGGATTGAGGAACACCTGTCAATAGATCGAGGAGCGACTGTGACTAGAGTGGGGAACAGCTGCGAATGGATAGAGGAAAATCTATGAGTGGAGTGAGAAAAACCTGTCAGTAGTGTGGGGAACAGCTGTCAGTAGTGTGGGGAACAGCTGTCAGTAGTGTGGGGAACAGCTGTCAGTAGTGTGGGGAACAGCTGTCAGTAGTGTGGAGAACAGCTGTCAGTAGTGTGGGGAACAGCTGTCAGTAGTGTGGGGAACAGCTGCAAGTAAAACTGGAAACATTTGCCAGTAAAGTGAGAAACAGCTGTGAGTAGAGTGGGGACATCTGTCAGTAGAGGGAGGAGAAGCTGTCAGTAAAATGAAGAACATCTGTCAGTGGAGTAAAGACGTCTGTGAGGAGAAGCTGTCAGCAGCACAATGGCGGCTGCCAAGTTCTTATCCCGGGGTCTTCTCGGTCCACCTTGTATCATGTGATGCCACTGCACAAACGTCTCCCCATAAAGAACACTTCCAATCTGTCTTCCTTAATGTCACGCTGAGATAGATCTGCTTCATATCCCGCCATATAGCGATATTATTACACCCCATCGACTGGCGACATCCAGCAGCTGCTCCGATCTGTCCTGGAGGACCTCTCATTTCTGCAGGAAAGAAATGTTTTGTAATAAAGCGACGAGTCCCGGCCTCCCCCGCCGCCTCCATACATGATTCTCATTAACGGAGCACAGAAGCAGCAAGAGCCACAGAGCGTAAGGCCGACCCCTCCGGCAGCGAGGCTCATGTATTATTAACCAGCCACGCTGACTCTAGTCGTACTGTATTACACCGCCAATGTGTGCTGCGGCTATCAAAGCTCCGCACATCAAACGCCGCGCAACATTCAGTCTCAGGAGACGAGTTAAGAGCCACTAAGCGAGGTGACCAGATCTCCAGGGTGGATATATGAGAGTGTCACCATATATAGGTATGAATGTAAAGGTGCTCCGCCACGATATTACGTCTATTAATACAGTGTCAACACATTACACGGCTCCGTGCAATCCAATGATGTTTTATTCATCCGCCTGCGGAGGAGCCACCGCTTCATCTCCATGCCGCGTGCACCGAGTGTCTCCTCTACGGTCTGTACGCTGGCGCCAACAGTTTTCACTTTTTGTGGAGCCTCTGGTGACAATTTCATCAATTGCCGACAACCCCCTCCCCCTAATGGCAGTCACTCGTTGGCCCCAGGGTCTCCTGCCCCATTGCTCCTGGCCCCTTCCTTCTCCACACAAGCGGCTCCCATTGGACACACCGCAGTTGGACGTGTTTATCACCAATCCATGGTTATCCCCAGTTGTGGAGCATGAGTAATTTACCCATAATGCAACCCAGACAATGGCTTGTGGTCCCAGGGATCAGGGGGCACGGATGATGGGTGGTATAAGACACAATATTGATTTTTGGTTGGGGTTCCACATATCCCCATGATGGATCCGTTATGAACATACAAGGGCATGGACCTGGAATTGCCCAGAGGATTGAAGGGGTTTCCGAGTTGGATCTGGTGGAGAGTTGTCCGTGGGACGACCACTCGGAGGTCTATGAGACAAGTATCACCAAGGTGAGAGAAGTCTTTGATATGTATGAAAGACAAATAGAACAAAACCTCGGTACAATAGAATTGATGAAGTGCGTCCAGCGGCCAGGACATTGAGCGCGCCAAATCCTTCGCTCACATTACACTTGTTAATTGCAGGATTGTTTGATTAGACGGGTGTTACCAGCGGTGATTTATGAGACATCGCCGGCACAATCTACGGGCTATGGATCACTGTCTACAACGATTAATGGCAGATGATTCATTAGATGTTAATAATAATAATGATAGGAGGAGATGAATTTCGTTCTGGTCCATTTCCAGATTCTTATGGCTCCAGAATGTGGCTCTTAATGACCTCCGGAGCTCCTCCTGGTATGAGGTGATGGGTTTTTCCTGCAAGATCAACATTTTCCTTTATGGATCTCTTAAATGGTGCATAACTTTAAAGATTTCGTCCGGATTTTGAAGACCCCAAAATAACACTCCTTGTTGGGGGACTTTTGTCTAGGATCTTTGTGTCTTGGCCACAGAAGGGAACAGTTACAAGGAGCGGCTCTCATTCTTGGGGCCCTGTCCTTACAACCCATCAATGTGAATGGACACAGGGTAATGCTGCTAGCTCTCCCCGCAGGTTACAGCTGAAGAGGTTCTGTTTCTGATCAGCTTCTTAACCAGTAGGGATTTTTCCAAAACTCAATGGGATCCAATGGCCCAATATCCCCCCAGAGAACAGGAGCAGAAATTGGGTATAATTCTGGCAGCGGCAGGACACCATCTTTCTGCTCCCGCTGGTGGAGCCGCCAGGTAGTCCTACTTCTTGGTTCCCCTCAAAGCTACACTGGGCCCTAAGATGAGGGGTTTCTGGTCCGGTGCAAAGGTTTGATTTCTGCTGTGGTCTAGTTCCGTAATTCCTGACCACGATTCTGCTCTGCTATTGTGTGTTCTGTATCTGGTGAGGACCATGTCTTGACCTGACCTGGATCTATAGCTACCTCTTTGCCTGACCAGTACATGCCCTGACCCAGGCCTGTCTCCGCCTATTCTCCACCTGATGCCTTACACTGGGCTCCTGTGATCTGCTGCACCTGTACCAGGTCTACTCTAAGAGGTAGCAGGGTTAAAGGGTGAAAACTGGACCAATTGCTTCAAAAGGTTGCAAAATAAAAGTTACCTTGTTGGATCCACTACTGAAGGAGGATGGCAAAGTGGGCGTCCAGATGTCGTGTGCCAGATATTTGCATCCTGTCTCCAGTGCAGATGCAGACAGCGGAGTCACATCTCAGGACGGAATAGGCACCGGGGTGATAAGTGACAGCGCCGTCATCTCTCTCCAGCCTCCGCCTCGCTCCTCATTAGCTTTCACAGCCACTGCCTGACGCTGAGCGTTGTGTCAAAACTTCCCTTGTCTCGGAGCTCGGCTGATTCCTTCTCTATTAAGCCCTGACCTCATTTTGCCCAATTTGCTTTGTGTGTAGTGCGCTCAGTCTTGCCTAACAAATGTCTAACCTTGCATTTATCTGAATTAAATCTCATCTGCCATTTACCTGCTGGAGCCTGCAGTTTATTCGAGTCCGAGGTCTGCACCGGAATTATATCCCGCCGCTCGTCCATAATTTACACGGATGTCTGTGGAGACGGAGGCTTTGGTCTTTGTGCTACCTCCAGGTCATTAAGTAAAATCAGCAGCCCCATTACCGAATCTTCAAGGCACGTCACTTCCATCTTCGACAGACCCTGGGAACATGTATATTCCATTTCTATCAATGCTTCCTGCCTGACTTCCAAGCAATTCCCCGGTGGAAATATTTTACCCATTGAAGTGCTTGTGTTTGCTCTGTGGTGGATTCCTCCCGAGCGGCGGCTCCTCTGACACATCCCTTTAATTACTGTGCCTTCCATGGCTGCCTGTGCTGCTCCGTGGCCTGTGGTGGTCCCACGTTCCTCTAATGTCTGATGTGCAAAGCTTCTGATGTACAAGCCACGCAACGCAGGACATTGCCAGGCGTCGGAACCACAAGTCTGATGTCCCGTCCGCTTCTCGCTTCATGTTGCATCTTAAATTATAAACTAACCGACAGATTGTATCCAGTAGTTCCCGAAAGTTCTGAATTTTCACTGCATTTTCTGCAGCTCAAGTCGAAATATTTCAAGCAACACAGGGTGTAGTTTCCACCTCCATTTCAGAAGACCCTGGGCGGGGCTTAGTCGCCTGAGGGGCGGGGCTTCACTTTTAGGCTTGGTCTGGGGCTCCTGCTCCAGCCAGTTGCTTTACATTGGAAATACAGATCACTTAGACTACACAGGTTCTTCTTCAGCCAGTTACCTTACAGATACAAAGATAAGATTTTTGGTTAATCCACATGCATAACCATCGCAGAGAAGAGGGAGTCACTAATGGATCAGATTTCATTGAATCAAAAATTTGGTGATCCAATCAAATATATATTATGTGAACCTGACCTTAGGGGGTGGGGCTTAGTCTGGTAAACCTGCCCCATGTTTAGCATTTGCATGCCAACTGATACAGTAACCAGTATTTATAGGATAAGTAACCGGCCAGTCAAGGGGTTATCAATGAGAAACAGCGCCACCCTTTTCCTTAGTGGCTAGACCTGGTATTGCAGGCATTCTACCCTGTGATAAATATGACAGGTCTGCAGCAGAATCTACAGACCGGGGTCACTTATTATCAAAGAGCCAATGTTACTTCAGAGATGATACAATTCTTCCGACATTCTAGATGAAGGAAGACTCAGACTATAACATGGAGACGGCTTAAGTCCTGATCCGTGCGCAGCGCTAATCCTGACCGTCTCCCGCCCTGTATCAGGGATAATACCGCTAATATATGGCCGCTAATAGAAGTCGAAGCTGATTCATCGCCACAAACAAATTCTCTCCGGCGCATAAATTCTAGCAATGACTTCTAGATAACGGGGACAATAAGCGCGCATATAAAACGCTCTCCATCATCCGCACTCTCTCTCCGAGGCTCGAACGCCACGTATACTTCCAATCAATTACGGAGACGAAGGCGGTGTAATAATGTGATGTAACATGTAATTTCTTCTTATCTTCTTCTTATGCCTCCCAAGAAACAGAAGCCGATATAACAGGAATATTACATGGTCGCCGCCATCTTTAAGTCATATCCGGAGACCAATGTCTGTAAATGGAACTGGAAATGTTATCATCAGTGACATTTATAGGGAAACTGACCAGCGGGTGTGACCAGCGGGTGTAAGGTGCTGTCCCTGGAGAGATGTTGTGCTCTGTGCAGCCAGTGTTGGGTATTGTACATGGAGACATGTCTATTATGCCTCCGTGTGTGTTGTTAGGAGCAGCAGGACTGTGGAATATGGTTACATTTCCTGGATTGTTGTATCTCCAAGTGCACTGGGGACGTGACCGCAAACTGCTCTCCTCTCTGTAGAAAGTGTTTCCTTGGAGAGATGGCCACCTCTGTGTATTTTGATAGTAGCCAGAAGGTATAATATTCTACAAGGATTTCCAGCTCCAATATGACAATATGATTCCCTGGAAGTCCCTAAAGTGCAGTGGCTTGTTTCCTCACACCTCATTACTCACTGCATTCTCTTGCACGCCACACCTCCCCCTCCGTCACCTCTATCACCGGTCACTCCACACCTCCCCCTCCGTCCCCTCTATCACCGGTCACACCACATTTCCCCCTCCGTCCCCTCTATCACCGGTCACTCCACACCTCCCCCTCCGTCCCCTCTATCACCGGTCACTCCACACCTCCCCCTCCGTCCCCTCTATCACCGGTCACTCCACACCTCCCCCTCCGTCCTCTCTATCACCGGTCACACCACACCTCCCCCTCCGTCCCCTCTATCACCGGTCACACCACACCTCTCCCTCCGTCCCCTCTATCACCGGTCACACCACACCTCCCCCTCCGTCCCCTCTATCACCGGTCACACCACACCTCCCCCTCCGTCCCCTCCATCACCGGTCACATCACACCTCCCCCTCCGTCCCCTCTATCACCGGTCACTCCACACCTCCCCCTCCGTCCCCTCCATCACCGGTCACACCACACCTCCCCCTCCGTCCCCTCCATCACCGGTCACACCACACCTCCCCCTCCGTCCCCTCTATCACCGGTCACACCACACCTCCCCCTCTGTCCCCTCCATCACCGGTCACACCACACCTCCCCCTCTGTCCCCTCCATCACCGGTCACACCACACCTCCCCCTCTGTCCCCTCCATCACCGGTCACACCACACCTCCCCCTCCGTTCCCTCCATCACCGGTCACACCACACCTCCCCCTCCGTCCCCTCTATCACCGGTCACACCACACCTCCCCCTCCGTCCCCTCTATCACCGGTCACTCTACACCTCCCCCTCTGTCCCCTCTATCACCGGTCACACCACACCTCCCCCTCCGTCCCCTCTATCACCGGTCACACCACACCTCCCCCTCCGTCCCCTCTATCACCGGTCACACCACACCTCCTCCTCCGTCCTCTCTATCACCGGTCACACCACACCTCCTCCTCCGTCCTCTCTATCACCGGTCACACCACACCTCCCCCTCCGTCCCCTCTATCACCGGTCACTCCACACCTCCCCCTCCGTCCCCTCTATCACCGGTCACACCACACCTCCTCCTCCGTCCCCTCTATCACCGGTCACACCACACCTCCTCCTCCGTCCCCTCTATCACCGGTCACACCACACCTCCTCCTCCGTCCCCTCTATCACCGGTCACACCACACCTCCTCCTCCGTCCCCTCTATCACCGGTCACACCACACCTCCCCCTCCGTCCCCTCTATCACCGGTCACACCACACCTCCCCCTCCGTCCCCTCTATCACCGGTCACTCCACACCTCCCCCTCTGTCCCCTCTATCACCGGTCACACCACACCTCCCCCTCTGTCCCCTCTATCACCGGTCACACCACACCTCCCCCTCCGTCCCCTCTATCACCGGTCACACCACACCTCCCCCTCCGTCCCCTCTATCACTGGTCACTCTACACCTCCCCCTCCGTCCCCTCTATCACCGGTCACACCACACCACACCTCCTCCTCCGTCCCCTCCATCACCGGTCACACCACACCTCCCCCTCCGTCCCCTCTATCACCGGTCACACCACACCTCCCCCTCCGTCTTCTCTATCACCGGTCACACCACACCTCCCCCTCCGTCCCCTCTATCACCGGTCACACCACACCTCCCCCTCCGTCCCCTCTATCACGGTCACTCCACACCTCCCCCTCCGTCCCCTCTATCACGGTCACTCCACACCTCCCCCTCTGTCCCCTCTATCACGGTCACTCCATGCTGTATTATTAGCATGTAGCCTGCGGGCGTCTCCGCTGCAGTATTACACTATCTGACATCTGCCATTACATTGCGGGGTCTGTGTCGCTCTATAGGACGCCGCGTCCCCCCTACATCACATGCGGCTGACATTCTAGTATCACAGCAGCTCATAGGTCGATGAGATTCTGATCAGACCCCATTTGCTTTCATTTCTGCAGGATTTCGGTGGCCTCCCCTCTGTCTGCTAAATGTTAGGTAAAGGTCAGGTATTGTAACAGCGTATCAGGAGAAATGACTCCATCCCGGGCTGCGGGGGCTGCGGGGGCTGCGGGGGGACACTCAGTGTGAGGAAGCCCTGCTGCTCTGTGGTCCTGACACCAGGGGGCGCACTGGTACAGCTCAGTCATTAGCAGGATGTGGACCAGGAACTCGTTACCCTGAGAATAGACTCGTTACCATGTCTCACCTAATTGTGTGCAGCATAAAACCAGAAGAGCACAGAGTCAGAGGAAGGAGCTGATCTGTGCAGGTGGAGAGGAGACTATGGCCTTGTTCACACTGTTATGTCATCTACATCCTCGCTGCAGCTCGCTGTCCTTACGTCTGAGTAGTAGGGGTCCTCCATCCCCTTTTCACCACGCCAGGGGTCCAGTACATCACATAGAGGTGACGGCACATGTCTCCAGCTCGTGGTCCATCACATAGAGGTGACGGCACATGTCTCCAGCTCGTGGTCCATCACATAGAGGTGACGGTACATGTCTCCAGCTCGTGGTCCATCACATAGAGGTGACGGCACATGTCTCCAGCTCGTGGTCCATCACATAGAGGTGACGGTACATGTCTCCAGCTCGTGGTCCATCACATAGAGGTGACGGTACATGTCTCCAGCTCGTGGTCCATCACATAGAGGTGACGGTACATGTCTCCAGCTCGTGGTCCATCACATAGAGGTACAGAATGGACAATGTACTGGCTGCTGCCTCTCCCCATGGGTGGCTGGGAGATAGCCGAGTGTGCATGTGTCAGGGTTTTCAGACCATTAATATGCCTTAAGATTTTCGTGCTCACTCCAGATATCTTCACCTTTGGGCCCCTCCACAGGAGCTCAGGGGTTAATGTGATGATTTTGCTCTATGATGCACTTTTCCAGTGCCAATTGGTAATTCCACTCAGGTTCAGGCCTAGATGGATAGGTTAACCCCTTACATGAGAAACCTCTAGTGCCATGAGTCAGACCCGAGATCTTTAAAGGGACCACCCCAAAAGTAATGAGAGGTCAGGCACACCCACAGGACTGACATTACACCGGGACCGGGAGAGAGATGAGAAGATTCAAAGTGAGGCACAAAGTATCCACAAGTCACTCACAAGGTCCCCAAGAGCAGGTGGGGATATCCCAGCATGGAGGTCATGAAGGACCACAGCACTGAGACTATAGAGAGGTCATCAGGACCTATGGAGAAGGATGATAGGACCCACACCCTGAGAGAAGGGATGTTGGAATGATGATTCCACTGTGGTTTAGGAATTGGAGAATGCGTCAGCCTTGATCCAGTGGTCATAGGGCTGGCTAGGAGGAGCCAGATTGGCTCTGCTGCTTCTGCAGGAATTCAGCATGAAGAGATCAAAAGCAAAAGACCGATATAGGACTGAGCTAGAGACTTGGAATAACCTCCTTTTTATAAACTATCGCAAGGCATGCTGAGCCACCAACCAATCACCAGCCTTGGGATTCTGCAGGAAGGATAAATAATATTTCAGCATAACATAAATCTCCCTTCTTATCTTCTGTAGTAGGCATAAGGTACTGCTGGGTCAATATTACATTTGGGCAGTAAGTGGCAGCCAAGGAAAGCTACTAGACAGATGTCTAACCAGGGGAGCTCCAGTCTTAAAGGGAAATTACGATTGGACAAACCCTCTCTAGCCAATCAAGAAACTGGAGCTAAATTTAGTGATGACCCGTCCAGCGGGACATTACACATCCTTTTTCCAGAGCTTTTTATCTCTCTCAAGGCTCCTCAAGGTTCCATCTTTCCTCCTTCCAGATTCTCCTACAGCAATAATACAATTAAATATGTTGACATTCAACAACCAAATCCCCTCACAAGATGCATCAAGATGGACATGTTTGACCAACTCAGAAAAACAATGATAGAAACTGGTTCCACTGGTTGTAATTGGTCCTTATTAGTAACATCCAAAATAATCAGTGATGAGCCGCCATTTGTCCCTGTATGAGGAGCTTAGTCCCATAAGTAGAAGGTTTATTTGGAGGACGACCTTAGTGAACTCATGTATCTTACCTACAATCATCCTACAACACATAATGACACCATTAAGGAGAGTGGTCCCCCCCACCCCCCACCCCCCACCCCCCCCGGGATCCTCCATCGCTCTCCTAATCACAAGATGCTCGTAGAAGCCTCTCCTCATAATTATCCTGATTCTTTTCAGCTCAAGTCAAAGATTTTGTTTTTGGTTTCCAGTCACGAGACACAAGACGACTCCATATAGAAGAATTATAACGCAACTGAAAAGGATAAAGTAACTGAAAATTATTTTATGGGCGGTCCATTTGAGTCATGTGGCTCTATGGGCGGTCTGTTTGAGTCATGTGGCTCTATGGGCGGTCTGTTTGAGTCATGTGGCTCTATGGGCGGTCCGTTTGAGTCATGTGGCTCTATGGGCGGTCTGTTTGACTCATGTGGCTCTATGGGCGGCCCGTTTGAGTCCTGTGGCTCTATGGGCGGTCCGTTTGAGTCCTGTGGCTCTATGGGCGGTCCGTTTGAGTCATGTGGCTCTATGGGCGGTCCGTTTGAGTCATGTGGCTCTATGGGCGGTCCGTTTGAGTCATGTGGCTCTATGGGCGGTCCGTTTGAGTCATGTGGCTCTATGGGCGGTCTGTTTGACTCATGTGGCTCTATGGGCGGCCCGTTTGAGTCCTGTGGCTCTATGGGCGGTCCGTTTGAGTCCTGTGGCTCTATGGGCGGTCCGTTTGAGTCATGTGGCTCTATGGGCGGTCCGTTTGAGTCATGTGGCTCTATGGGCGGTCCGTTTGAGTCATGTGGCTCTATGGGCGGTCCGTTTGAGTCATGTGGCTCTATGGGTGGTCTGTTTGAGTCATGTGGCTCTATGGGCGGTCCGTTTGAGTCATGTGGCTCTATGGGTGGTCTGTTTGAGTCATGTGGCTCTATGGGCGGCCTGTTTGAGTCATGTGGCTCTATGGGCGGTCCGTTTGAGTCATGTGGCTCTATGGGCGGTCCGTTTGAGTCATGTGGCTCTATGGGCGACCTGTTTGAGTCATGTGGCTCTATGGGCGGCCTGTCTGAGTCATGTGGCTCTATGGGCGGTCCGTTTGAGTCATGTGGCTCTATGGGCGGTCCGTTTGAGTCATGTGGCTCTATGGGCGGTCTGTTTGAGTCATGTGGCTCTATGGGCGGCTGTTTGAGTCATGTGGCTCTATGAGCGGTCCGTTTGAGTCCTGTGGCTCTATGGGCGGCCTGTCTGAGTCATGTGGCTCTATGGGCGGTCCGTTTGAGTCATGTGGCTCTATGGGCGGTCTGTTTGAGTCATGTGGCTCTATGGGCGGTCCGTTTGAGTCATGTGGCTCTATGGGCGGTCTGTTTGAGTCATGTGGCTCTATGGGCGGTACATTTGAGTCATGTGGCTCTATGGGCGGTCTGTTTGAGTCATGTGGCTCTATGGGCGGCCCGTTTGAGTCATGTGGCTCTATGGGCGGCCCGTTTGAGTCATGTGGCTCTATGGGCGGCCTGTTTGAGTCATGGGGCTCTATGGGCGGCCTGTTTGAGTCATGGGGCTCTATGGGCGGTCCGTTTGAGTCATGTGGCTCTATGGGCGGTCCGTTTGAGTCCTGTGGCTCTATGGGCGGTCCGTTTGAGTCCTGTGGCTCTATGGGCGGTCCGTTTGAGTCCTGTGGCTCTATGGGCGGTCCGTTTGAGTCATGTGGCTCTATGGGCGGTCCGTTTGAGTCCTGTGGCTCTATGGGCGGTCCGTTTGAGTCCTGTGGCTCTATGGGCGGTCCGTTTGAGTCATGTGGCTCTATGGGCGGTCCGTTTGAGTCATGTGGCTCTATGGGCGGTCCGTTTGAGTCATGTGGCTCTATGGGCGGTCCGTTTGAGTCATGTGGCTCTATGGGCGGTCCGTTTGAGTCATGTGGCTCTATGGGCGGTCCGTTTGAGTCATGTGGCTCTATGGGCGGTCCGTTTGAGTCATGTGGCTCTATGGGTGGTCCGTTTGAGTCATGTGGCTCTATGGGCGGTCCGTTTGAGTCATGTGGCTCTATGGGCGGTCCGTTTGAGTCATGTGGCTCTATGGGCGGTCTGTTTGAGTCATGTGGCTCTATGGGCGGTCTGTTTGAGTCATGTGGCTCTATGGGCGGTCCGTTTGAGTCATGTGGCTCTATGGGTGGTCTGTTTGAGTCATGTGGCTCTATGGGCGGTCCGTTTGAGTCATGTGGCTCTATGGGTGGTCTGTTTGAGTCATGTGGCTCTATGGGCGGCCTGTTTGAGTCATGTGGCTCTATGGGCGGTCTGTTTGAGTCATGTGGCTCTATGGGCGGCCTGTCTGAGTCATGTGAGCCCTTCCTGCTATAAATTCCGGCATACCTCCAGTGTTCATTATAGGTATGAGTAAGGACCGCTACAGCATGGTTTGTGTACACATTATCTTATATGTTTTTTCCTGCATCTTTATGGATATTTTAATGGACCTTTAATAAAGAGAAAGTTTTTTACAGCAACTCATCTCATGCTGGTGCCGAAGGATTTTATCTTTTCTCCATGCACAAGTCTACTTGGGACCGGACCAGGCTATTTTCTCCAGGCGAGCACAGCTAACTGAACACCTGACGAGATCAGCGCCAAGGGTGAGCACGCACTATTTTTGTCTTTTCCTTGTTTGCATAACTACTATAATACTGTCCCCTATGTACAGGAATATAACTACTATAATACTGCCCCCTATGTACAGGAATATAACTACTATAATACTGCCCCCTATGTACAGGAATATAACTACTATAATACTGTCCCCTATGTACAAGAATATAACTACTATAATACTGTCCCCTATGTACAAGAATATAACTACTATAATACTGCTCCCTATGTACAAGAATATAACTACTATAATACTGCTCCCTATGTACAGGAATATAACTACTATAATACTGCCCCTATGTACAAGAATATAACTACTATAATACTGCCGCCTATGTACAGGAATATAACTACTATAATACTGCCCCCTATGTACAGGAATATAACTACTATAATACTGCCCCCTATGTACAGGAATATAACTACTATAATACTGCCCCCTATGTACAAGAATATAACTACTATAATACTGCCCCCTATGTACAAGAATATAACTACTATAATACTGCCCCCTATGTACAAGAATATAACTACTATAATACTGCCCCCTATGTACAAGAATATAACTACTATAATACTGCCCCCTATGTACAAGAATATAACTACTATAATACTGCCCCCTATGTACAGGAATATAACTACTATAATACTGCCCCCTATGTACAGGAATATAACTACTATAATACTGCCTCCTATGTACAAGAATATAACTACTATAATACTGCCCCCTATGTACAGGAATATAACTACTATAATACTGCCCCCTATGTACAGGAATATAACTACTATAATACTGCCCCCTATGTACAGGAATATAACTACTATAATACTGCCCCCTATGTACAGGAATATAACTACTATAATACTGCCCCCTATGTACAAGAATATAACTACTATAATACTGCCCCCTATGTACAAGAATATAACTACTATAATACTGCCCCCTATGTACAAGAATATAACTACTATAATACTGCCTCCTAGAGGTGAGGTTGTGTGTGGTGTGAGCTCTTGACCCTCCTCATGTCTGGAGCTAGCCCAGGGCGGGGCCACCCTGGGTGGGGAGATTCCCCAGGCAAGGCCCAGGCTTCCAGGCCTACACCGGGAGTGAACTCCCAAATACTTTCTACCAGGGATGCAAATCCCAAAGTCATGAAGAGTGAAGATTGTGGACGTGATGTCGCTTTATTGAAGAAAGAGAAAGATTTGAACGTGAATACTGCAGTGAAAGCAGCAAGTCCCATGACCAGCCAGCGTGGAGGAGCACAGGTGATGCAGCAGAGTGAGAGATCAGCAGCAGGTGCACAGCCCCCCACTCCTGCACCCAGACAGAGGAGAACGTCTCTGGAGAGACAGACCCTGCGAGAGAACCTGCAGCAGAGGGAGGTGGTGTCCAGCATGGCCTGCACAGGCCGCACCAGGTCAGCAGTAAAGCCGCAGACTGTTACCATGAGCACTGCACAGTGTGAACAGGCCCCTGCAAGTGCAAGCCACAAGCCTGGGAAGGAGACAGGTGCACCCAAACCATCTGGAGCTGCACCCCGACCAGCACAGCAGGGGAAGCAGACCGCACGGGCACCGGAGCTGCAGATGGCGGAGGAGATACCGACCCTGGTAAGGAGGATGGGGGAGCTGACTAACCATAAGAAAATGCTGCAGATGCAAATTGACTGTATGTATTCACTTAGAACTGCGCACCCTGAAAGCAGCACCCTGTATAACTCCAAGCTGCAGGGACTAGGCATAGAGCTGGCACAGGTGGTCAGGGATATGGACTGTGTCCTGGAGAGGATGGGACCCCTGGCCGAGTCATACAGGAACCAGGAGCGCTTCTCCCAGCAGAGGCAGAGCTGTGACTCTGGGCCCCGGGCCCCTACAGCACAAGCTGGTTCCGTTCCCCAGATGTCTCCCCACGTGTGACACAGGTTCTCAGGCTGCGAGCTTTTCATTCCAGAAGGGTCAGACACCAGATCAGCCGCAGAGCTCTGCAGCGGTCCCAGAGCAGGAGCATGGACCTGTAGTACCACAAGTCCCAGCAGTGTCTGTTGATGGTGAACTTTCATCTATGGGTCAAGGTGATGCGGTGACACAGGAGAACTCTAACGTGCTTGAGACTGGGGACACTGTTGGACATTCTGCTGTACCTGAGGGGTCGGGGGATGGAGGGGACCCTCAGTCTATCTGGGAGGTGCAGTCACCGGGGGATAACATAGAGGTAGATGGGGGGCAGGGGGTGGTACAAGATAATGTGTGTGACTTCCCCCCTTTAACATCGAGCCCCCTAGTAGAGTCAGGTCCCTCTAGTTCAGACCCTCCCCCCAATAGTGAGCCACTTCAGGAACCTCCTAAAAACGCCTGGAGCCGCGGCGCTCCCTCCTTCACCTCCGGCGCACACTACTCCGGGCAGGCGTTTAAGAGGAGGAACGTGGTGCGCTTTAAGATTAGAGGCGCAAAGGAAGATCTCCCAGATAGGAGGTTTGTGGTGCGGGATCTCCTGTGCCGCCAGATGGGATTCTCCCCAGATGATATCCTGGCAGTCATCAACCTTCCAGACAGACAGGGCTATGATGTCAGCTTTAAGCTTATGTCCAGTCTGGATAGGTTTTGGGATAAATTACCCCGGCTTGGGGACAAGGACGGCTGGAATAAGTTTATTTTTGTCCCCATATCCAGGCCAGATACTGTGGTGGTAAATATAATCTTCTGGAACGAGTCGGTTCCTCCCCAGGATGTTCTAGTGTGGCTCAGGCGCCATTGTGATCTGCTGTCTGACCTCACTAAGAATAGAGATAGTGACGGTATCTGGACTGGAGGGTGGAAGGTTCTAGTGAAACTGCGCCAATATAACAACATTACCCTGCACCTCCCCAACTCCTTCTATATAGGCAGAGAGAAAGGCGTCTGCTTCTATCCCGGGCAGCCACGTAAGTGCTTTAGGTGCGGGAAGATCGGTCACGTGGCCAAAGTATGCACAGTGGCAAAATGTAACCTGTGTGGGGAGGTCGGTCGTGCCACCTGTGAGACGGTCCGATGTAACCTCTGCGGAGAGATTGGCCACCCGCACAAGGACTGCCCGGAGGCCTGGCATAACATCGCCAGGGATTTCTCAGATGATGAAATGGTGCAGGAGGCAGACGCCTTAGAGGAGGAGGCCTTGGTGTCGGGGCAAATTCTGACCAGGCGGGAGGTACAGCAGGGGTCAGGTAAGACAGTACCAGAACCCCAGCAGTCAGACAGCAATCAGGGGAATATGGAGATGGTCACTCGGGGCCAGCCTCAGGCAGCCACCTCTGTAAAAACATCAGAATTTGAGGAGTCAAAAAAGAACAAGAGGAAAAAAAAAGATAAATCCTCTCGTAAACCTGAGGAAGATTGTAATTTAGGCCCAAAAACCAGGAGAAAGTCCAGTGGTGATGCTGGGGTCATGGTCCTATCTAACAGATATGATGTTCTGTCAGAGTCAGATGGGGATTATGAGAGAGAGTTACAGCGCATTCAAAATGAGTGTGAAGCGGATACAGGGGATCCTCCAACTAAGAAGAAGCCCCCTCCTGTAGATACCGCGGAAGAGTCAGACATGGAGACAGGTGGAAGACAGGGGGAGGATGACTCTGACATATGATGATGGGGGTCGCTGCTCTGCTCTTTATCATTGTGATGGCTGGATTCTCTCTAAAAGTTGCTTCCAGCAACGTCAACAGCATTAAAGTAAGAAGGACCAGACACGCCGTGTATGACCACCTGAGATATCTGGACACTGATGTCATCTTCCTGCAGGAGACCCGTCTGACCACCTTGGGGCATCTCCGTGAGGCTGAGCGTGAGTGGCGGTCTGGTCCTTCTTACTGGTCACTGGCTGTGGAGCCGTACGCCGGGGTCGCCATACTGTTTAACACCACAGACGTGACGGTGCACAGGCTGACGGAGGTCGCTATGGGGAGGTGCCTGGTGCTAGAGGTGACCATCCATGGTAGGCGGCTCCGGCTGATCAACATCTATGGCCCACAGACAGTGACAGAGAGAATCCAGCTGTTCAATGAGGTGCAGCAATATCTTTTCACCTCAATCCCTGTAATAATGGCGGGCGACTTTAATGTTACCATGACATCGGGTGACAGGTCCTCAGGCAGAGCAGTGGTCAGAGACTCCAGGGTCCTACAGAGCATAATATCACAGGCAAACCTACGTGATGTATTTACCTTGGACGGGAGGAAACCTAGGTACACCTATACGTGTGCTGACAGGCACAGTAGGATCAATATGGCTTTTGTGAGTCCCTCAGAGACTGTTAGTGGGATGAGTGAGAGGGCCGTCCCATATTCTGACCATCTTGTCTTATTATTTTGTATGGGAGCCTCTAACCGCTCGGATATTGGTCGGGGGTTATGGAGGCTCAATTCCAGCATCCTGGATGATGTATATGTCCAGAATTGTATCCACTCCCTTTTTCAGGACCAGCTCCAGAGAGTAGACTTCTATGACAACATATCTGACTGGTGGGAGAACGTCAAGGAGGAGATCAGGTCCCTCTTAAAGAGACTGTCAGTGAAGAAGGGTAAGAGTAAGTATAGCCAGTATCTCAAGCTGCGGAGAGAATTGGAGTCACTGTATTCGGCGGGTGGGGATGACAAACAAAAGATAGACCGACTGAAGTCTGAAATAAAGCAGTATCAGTACAGCCGCTACACGTCCCTGGTGATCGAGAGAGATTACGGAAAATTGGGCGTTCCTGATCCGTATGAAAATTGCCGGGAACGTGTGGCCAAGAAATCGATCACAGGTCTCACTGACTCCCAGGGAGTTTTACAGGAATCTCGGGAGGGTATCCTGGGGGTGGTGAGATCCTACTATGCTGAATTATTTCAGAAGAAGGTTTTGGATAAAGAGAAAATGGCTCAATTCTTGGAGGTAACTCCAGGTCCTGACACTAAAGATCTGGATTTTTCTCCTTTGACAGCAGGAATAACAGAGGAGGAGGTTAAAGAGGCCATTGATAAGTTACATCTGAAGAAGGCACCAGGTCCTGATGGTATTTCAGCTGAATTCTATAAAAAGTTCAGAGACCTCTTAGCCCCGATCCTTGTGGATGTGTTTACTAATTGTCTAGAAAATCACCTGATGCCTCCATCCATGAGAGTGTCCTCCCTTATTCTGCTGTCCAAAGGTAAGGAGCCTAGTGACATCAAGAACTGGAGGCCGATCGCCCTCTTGAATGTCGACAGGAAGATTTTGGCAAAAATTCTATTCTCTAGATTAGTCTGTTTGTCCCCGGCACTGTTGGCAGGCTCTCAGTACGGCACAGTAAGAGGGCGGAACATCTCTGGAGCAGTCATCTCGATAAGAGAGATGTTTGAGAGATGTAAAGCTCTGAGGTGTGGGAGATATGTTGTAGGTCTGGACCAGGCTAAAGCCCTTGACAGGGTTGATCACGATTATCTATGGGCCACTTTGTCAAAGTACGGTATTCCGGGACAATTTATAGATTGGCTCAGGACTTTGTATAGAGAGGCTGAGAGCTTTCCTCTGATCAATGGTTGGCAGGGGGACACTTTTGAAGTAGAGGCCGGGGTGCGACAGGGCTGCCCCCTGAGTCCACTGCTGTATGTGTTTGCCATAGACTTGTTTCTGCGATCACTGCAGCGGTGTGATTTTCAGGGGGTGCCGGTCCCCCATTGCTTGCCTTTGAAGGTAGTCGCCTACGCGGATGATGTGACTGTGGTGATATCTGAACCTCGTGAGGTGGAGATGTTATCTGCAGCCATCAGAAGTTACTCAGAGGCCTCCGGGTCTCTGGTCAATCTTGAGAAGAGTCAGGCTTTCTGGACATTGGATACTGCTCCTGGCTTTGATCTGCCACAGTTCGCCAAGGCCTCCACCCATATTAAAATCCTTGGGGTGAAATTTGGGAGGGAAGATAATGCCAAACTAAATTGGGAAGAGAAGTTGGAAACCGGAAATGTAAAGGTTCAGCGATGGAAGAACTGGAGGCTGACCTATAGAGAAAGGGTTACTCTGATGAAGACTTACCTGGTCCCTGTCTTCCTCTACGTCTCTGTTGTCTTTCCTTTGCCAGAATCTTTCTCCGCTAGGCTCTTTAGCCTGTTCTTCCAGCTTTTGTGGGGGAACAGGCTGAACCCAGTAAAAAGAGGGATCACCTACCTGCAGAGGAGAGAGGGTGGACTGGATATGTTAAATCCAAGGGTATTTTTTGACTCCATGTTTCTAAAAGTCAATTTTGGTTGCCTGGACTCAAACAATGGTCTCCTGTGGGTAAGTAGTGTCAGGGACTGGATATTGCCTTTTGCAGAGTCTTGGGTGCGAGGCGGCAGTCTCAAGAGGGGCCGATGGACTCCTGGCTTCCTCCCCCAGTATCTGGAGTATGGTCTCAGGTGCATGAAAAAGTGGAGGCTAGACAAGACATTATTGGAGAGTAGGACCAGGAAGGACCTTTATACCAATATCTGTAGGACCTTCTATACTGTTCGGCCAGCTCTGAGGGACTGCACAACGGCCATCCTGCAGGAGAGCCTGAGGTTCCTCAATAGTCCTAGGCTCCCTGCAAAGCTCTTTGATATTGCCTGGTTATCCTTACATGGGAGGCTCTTTGTCAGGGGAAATTTAAAATTCTTGAGTCTCTCTGAGCGTTTGTGCCCCCTGGGATGTCAGCAGGAGGAGACCATGGAGCATTTTATCACTGAGTGCCCAGGAGGGAGGCAGATATGGCAGGAGGTGTCCCACAGACTCGGAATATCAAGACTGCAGTCTCTGACCTACCCGGACATAATCTATGGGGTGACACCACAGGTAGCCGGCATCGACAGAGGGACCATGTACCTCATCATCACCACAATCAAATACTATCACTGGCACACCAGGACCAGAGTGTCTGCACACAGCGAGTCCTTCCAGCCCATGAACGCTGTAACCCAAATACTCTCAGAGCTGAGGTGGATACGATCCATAGAGGTTAGAAAGAAGAGTAATAATGTAAAGTTATGGAGGAACATATGTCTGGGGTAATTGATCAAGTAATTATATTAATTTCCACATTTTTCTTCTTACCAGTGATGGACTTTTTGAGTTAAGATTATTATGAATTTATTATTTTCTGATCTGTATGATATGTGTTAAATAATTGTCTGTTCATTCTGATGAGAATGTATTGTAATATTTTCTGTTTGTTTATACTAATAAAAATTGCCCCTATGTACAAGAATATAACTACTATAATACTGCCCCCTATGTACAAGAATATAACTATTATAATACTGTCCCTATGTACAGGAATATAACTACTGTAATACTGCCTCCTATGTACAAGAATATAACTACTATAATACTGCCCCCTATGTACAGGAATATAACTACTATAATACTGCCCCCTATGTACAAGAATATAACTACTATAATACTGCCCCCTATGTACAGGAATATAACTACTATAATACTGGCCCCCTATGTATAAGAATATAACTACTATAATACTACCCCCTATGTACAGGGATATAACTACTATAATACTGCCCCTATGTACAGGGATATAACTACTATAATACTGCCCCCTATGTACAAGAATATAACTACTATAATACTGCCCCCTATGTACAGGAATATAACTACTATAATACTGCCCCCTATGTACAGGAATATAACTACTATATACTGGCCCCCTATGTATAAGAATATAACTACTATAATACTGCCCCTATGTACAGGAATATAACTACTATAATACTGCCCCCTATGTACAAGAATATAACTACTATAATACTGCCCCCTATGTACAGGAATATAACTACTATAATACTGCCCCCTATGTACAGGAATATAACTACTATAATACTGCCCCCTATGTACAAGAATATAACTACTATAATACTGCTCCCTATGTACAGGAATATAACTACTATAATACTGCCCCCTATGTACAGGAATATAACTACTATAATACTGCCCCCTATGTACAGGAATATAACTACTATAATACTGCCCCCTATGTACAGGAATATAACTACTATAATACTGCTCCCTATGTACAAGAATATAACTACTATAATACTGCCCCCTATGTACAGGAATATAACTACTATAATACTGCCCCCTATGTACAGGAATATAACTACTATAATACTGCCCCCTATGTACAAGAATATAACTACTATAATACTGCTCCCTATGTACAGGAATATAACTACTATAATACTGCTCCCTATGTACAAGAATATAACTACTATAATACTGCCCCCTATGTACAGGAATATAACTACTATAATACTGCCCCCTATGTACAGGAATATAACTACTATAATACTGCTCCCTATGTACAAGAATATAACTAATATAATACAGCCCCTGTGTACAAGAATATAACTACTATAATACTGCCCCCTATGTACAGGAATATAACTACTATAATACTGCCCCTATGTACAGGAATATAACTACTATAATACTGCCCCCTATGTACAAGAATATAACTACTATAATACTGCCCCCTATGTACAAGAATATAACTACTATAATACTGCCCCCTATGTACAAGAATATAACTACTATAATACTGCCCCCTATGTACAGGAATATAACTACTATAATACTGCCCCCTATGTACAGGAATATAACTACTATAATACTGCCCCCTATGTACAGGGATATAACTACTATAATACTGCCCCTATGTGTGTATTGTTCTTCTCCAGGTGCTCTGCTGGTTTCCATTATTTCTTCCTTAATGCTTTGTGTAATAATAACCTGTTGCGGATGTAATTGGATGGCGGTATTACGTGCTGTTCGCATTAACCAGGGAATGTGGGTTAAATTTAATGTAACTAATTGCAGATGGAGGAGGATGGAGGTTTATCAGGAGATAATGCCGCTATAATGGCGTCGGCCGCTCGTGGCCTCTGATCAACCTTTGTTTTTCGTCCTGGCGGTTAATCACGTCTAACAATGACTGCGCGATCCGACATCTCCCTGCCATGGGGGTTTTTTTTGGGCTGATTTATGGCTTTGGGTTCCGATGACTCCATCCGTCGGTTCTGGTCCACCAGTGATCCGGATCCTTACAGAGACATGTGCAGCGTGAGGAAGCGCCTGCGCGGCGGTGACATCAGCGAGTCCCTCGTTACGACTGATCACCGGCACAGATTGGGCGTGTAATGAATCTGGATTAATCTGAGAGGAGATCCGGGGCGAGTTTATTCTGGAGCTGATGAGCTGTTTAAAGCGCCATAAATCCTGCGCTGCGAGGTGGATCATTACACTTCATACCGCCATATAGTGCTGAGCAGGAGATGGAGACCCTGGAGTAACAGTCGTGGTCAGGGCTTGTGTCTCTCATGTCAGTGATTCTAGATTGCTGCTATTGCCATAAACAGCTCCACTACTGTATGTGGTTGTGTCTGGTACTGCAGCTATTACAGACACTAAGCTCAGTGAAAAATCTGTAGAAAACAGTCAGTGAACACTGAGAGACATCTTTGATTGTGTATCTATAACTAGAGAAGTTAGTTACTTTCCACAGTTATAGAAGAAGTTGTTCTGGAGGAGACTTGTTTACCAGAAAAGCAATCAGCCTGACCTTTAACCAGGTAACTCGTTGTCCCTGGGAAGGTTTATAATGAGGCGTATAATACACCTGCAGATCGTATCCGTCGCCTCTATCACCGCTGTGCGGAGCGGCTGCTGTTATGGGACCAGACTGGGGAACACAGTGATGTACAATCAGATGATGGACAAGAAGGTGCCGGGTGTCAGAGCGGCCGTACAATCCTGCCCCAGAGAGGAGAGGCTAACGCCATAGAGCGGAGCGGAGACCACTATAGAGTATAGTGGAGGGGTATACAGGAGGGGGTACTACCATAGAGCAGAAGGGAGACCACTATAGAGTATAGTGGAGGGGTATACAGGAGGGGGTACTACCATAGAGCAGAAGGGAGACCACTATAGAGCATAGTGGAGGGGTATACAGGAGGGGGTACTACCATAGAGCGGAGGGGAGACCACTATAGAGCATAGTGGAGGGTTATACAGGAGGGGGTACTACCATAGATCAGAGGGGAGACCACTATAGAGCATAGTGGAGGGGTATACAGGAGGGGGTACTACCATAGAGCAGAGGGGAGACCACTATAGAGCATAGTGGAGGGGTATACAGGAGGGGGTACTACCATAGAGCGGAGGGAGACCACTATAGAGCATAGTGGAGGGGTATACAGGAGGGGGTACTACCATAGAGCGGAGGGGAGACCACTATAGAGCATAGTGGAGGGGTATACAGGAGGGGGTACTACCATAGAGCGGAGGGGAGACCACTATAGAGCATAGTGGAGGGTTATACAGGAGGGGGTACTACCATAGAGCAGAGGGGAGACCACTATAGAGCATAGTGGAGGGGCATACAGGAGGGGGTACTACCATAGAGCGGAGGGGAGACCACTATAGAGCGTAGTGGAGGGGTATACAGGAGGGGGTACTACCATAGAGCGGAGGGGAGACCACTATAGAGCATAGTGGAGGGGTATACAGGAGGGGGTACTACCATAGAGCGGAGGGGAGACCTTCTATAGAGCATAGTGGAGGGGTATACAGGAGGGGGTACTACCATAGAGCGGAGGGGAGACCACTATAGAGCATAGTGGAGGGTTATACAGGAGGGGGTACTACCATAGAGCGGAGAGGAGACCTTCTATAGAGTATAGTGGAGGGGTATACAGGAGGGGGTACTACCATAGAGCGGAGGGGAGACCACTATAGAGCATAGTGGAGGGGTATACAGGAGGGGGTACTACCATAGAGCGGAGAGGAGACCACTATAGAGCATGGTGGAGGGGTATACAGGAGGTGGTACTACCATAGAGCGGAGGGGAGACCACTATAGAGCATAGTGGAGGGTTATACAGGAGGGGGTACTACCATAGAGCGGAGGGGAGACCACTATAGAGCATAGTGGAGGGGTATACAGGAGGGGGTACTACCATAGAGCGGAGGGGAGACCACTATAGAGCGTAGTGGAGGGTTATACAGGAGGGGGTACTACCATAGAGCGGAGGGGAGACCACTATAGAGCATAGTGGAGGGTTATACAGGAGGGGGTACTACCATAGAGCGGAGGGGAGACCTTCTATAGAGCATAGTGGAGGGGTATACAGGAGGGGGTACTACCATAGAGTGGAGGGGAGACCTTCTATAGAGTATAGTGGAGGGGTATACAGGAGGGGGTACTACCATAGAGCGGAGGAGAGACCACTATAGAGCATAGTGGAGGGGTATACAGGAGGGGGTACTACCATAGAGCGGAGGGGAGACCACTATAGAGCATAGTGGAGGGTTATACAGGAGGGGGTACTACCATAGAGCAGAGGGGAGACCACTATAGAGCATAGTGGAGGGGTATACAGGAGGGGGTACTACCATAGAGCGGAGGGGAGACCACTATAGAGCATAGTGGAGGGGTATACAGGAGGGGGTACTACCAAAGAGCGGAGAGGAGACCACTATAGAGCATAGTGGAGGGGTATACAGGAGAGGGTACTACCATAGAGTGGAGGGGAGACCTTCTATAGAGCATAGTGGAGGGGTATACAGGAGGGGGTACCACCATAGAGCGGAGGGGAGACCACTATAGAGCATAGTGGAGGGGTATACAGGAGGGGGTACTACCATAGAGCGGAGGGGAGACCACTATAGAGCGTCATGGAGGGTTATACAGGAGGGGGTACTACCATAGAGCGGAGGGGAGACCACTATAGAGCATAGTGGAGGGTTATACAGGAGGGGGTACTACCATAGAGCGGAGGGGAGACCACTATAGAGCATAGTGGAGGGGTATACAGGAGGGGGTACTACCATAGAGCGGAGGGGAGACCACTATAGAGCATAGTGGAGGGGTATACAGGAGGGGGTACTACCATAGAGCGGAGGGGAGACCTTCTATAGAGCATAGTGGAGGGGTATACAGGAGGGGGTACTACCATAGAGCGGAGGGGAGACCACTATAGAGCATAGTGGAGGGGTATACAGGAGGGGGTACTACCAAAGAGCGGAGGGGAGACCACTATAGAGCATAGTGGACGGTTCCCCTGGTTCACATCAGTCTGCGGAGCTCAGGCGCCTGCATATGGCACTATTATAGTGTATGATGAGGAGGTGTTATAGTGTATGATGAGGAGGTGTTATAGTGTATGATGAGGGGGTGTTATAGTGTATGATGAGGAGGTGTTATAGTGTATGATGAGGAGGTGTTATAGTGTATGATGAGGGGGTGTTATAGTGTATGATGAGGAGGTGTTATAGTGTATGATGAGGAGGTGTTATAGTGTATGATGAGGGGGTGTTATAGTGTATGATGAGGAGGTGTTATAGTGTATGATGAGGAGGTGGTATAGTGTATGATGAGGGGGTGTTATAGTGTATGATGAGGAGGTGTTATAGTGTATGATGAGGGGGTGTTATAGTGTATGATGAGGGGGTGTTATAGTGTATGATGAGGAGGTGTTATAGTGTATGATGAGGGGGTGTTATAGTGTATGATGAGGGGTGTTATAGTGTATGATGAGGGGTGTTATAGTGTATGATGAGGGGGTGTTATAGTGTATGATGAGGGGGTGTTATAGTGTATGATGAGGGGGGTGTTATAGTGTATGATGAGGAGGTGTTATAGTGTATGATGAGGGGGTGTTATAGTGTATGATGAGGGGGTGTTATAGTGTATGATGAGGGGTGTTATAGTGTATGATGAGGGGTGTTATAGTGTATGATGAGGAGGTGTTATAGTGTATGATGAGGGGTGTAATGAGGAGGTGTTATAGTGTATGATGAGGAGGTGTTATAGTGTATGATGAGGGGGTGTTATAGTGTATGATGAGGGGGTGTTATAGTGTATGATGAGGGGTGTTATAGTGTATGATGAGGGGGTGTTATAGTGTATGATGAGGGGGTGTTATAGTGTATGATGAGGGAGGTGTTATAGTGTATGATGAGGAGGTGTTATAGTGTATGATGAGGGGGTGTTATAGTGTATGATGAGGGGGTGTTATAGTGTATGATGAGGAGGTGTTATAGTGTATGATGAGGGGGTGTTATAGTGTATGATGAGGGGGTGTTATAGTGTATGATGAGGAGGTGTTATAGTGTATGATGAGGGGGTGTTATAGTGTATGATGAGGGGTGTTATAGTGTATGATGAGGAGGGTGTTATAGTGTATGATTGGGGGTGTTATAGTGTATGATGGGGGTGTTATAGTGTATGATGAGGAGGTGTTCTAGTGTATGATGAGGAGGTGTTATAGTGTATGATGAGGGGTGTTATAGTGTATGATGAGGGGGTGTTATAGTGTATGATGAGGGGGGTTATAGTGTATGATGAGGAGGTGTTATAGTGTATGATGAGGGAGGTGTTATAGTGTATGATGAGGAGGTGTTATAGTGTATGATGAGGGGTGTTATAGTGTATGATGAGGGGGTGTTATAGTGTATGATGAGGAGGTGTTATAGTGTATGATGAGGGGGTGTTATAGTGTATGATGAGGAGGTGTTATAGTGTATGATGAGGAGGTGTTATAGTGTATGATGAGGAGGTGTTATAGTGTATGATGAGGGGTGTTATAGTGTATGATGAGGAGGTGTTATAGTGTATGATGAGGAGGTGTATAGTGTATGATGAGGAGGTGTTATAGTGTATGATGAGGGGGTGTTATAGTGTATGATGAGGGGGTGTTATAGTGTATGATGAGGAGGTGTTATAGTGTATGATGAGGAGGTGTTATAGTGTATGATGAGGGAGGTGTTATAGTGTATGATGAGGGGTGTTATAGTGTATGATGAGGAGGTGTTATAGTGTATGATGAGGGGTGTTATAGTGTATGATGAGGGGGTGTTATAGTGTATGATGAGGAGGTGTTATAGTGTATGATGAGGAGGTGTTATAGTGTATGATGAGGAGGTGTTATAGTGTATGATGAGGAGGTGTTATAGTGTATGTATGAGGGGGGTGTTATAGTGTATGATGAGGGGTGTTATAGTGTATGATGAGGGGGTGTTATAGTGTATGATGAGGAGGTGTTATAGTGTATGATGAGGGGTGTTATAGTGTATGATGAGGAGGGGGTTACTAGTGTATGATGAGGAGGTGTATGTGTATGATGAGG